>NW_022147081.1:222209-545763 GCF_002938485.1 Sitophilus oryzae
GATTTTTTGCAAAAAAAATTGAAAATTTGGATTTTTTTTTAATTTTTAGTTAAAAAACATAATATACATATATAAAATGCTAATTTTTATCTGTGTCGTCTCTACTGAAGTAACGACTTGCTCTAGAAAGTTGCTTTTTTTACTAAAAGATAGCTAATTGGCTCTTCTAAAAACTGCCCTCGCCGGATTTTTTGTTTTTCATTTAATTAAACAAAAAATAAAAAGCATTTTTTTCCTGGTGTCGTGGCGGATGCGCCAGGCTTCAACTAGTACCTTCATAATATGGCAACATAAGTCGTAGATTAATTTTACAAGAAAGAAACCCCAGCAAAGATCCAGTGGTTCTCAAAAATTTAACCCAAAAAACATTTTTTTTTTAATTTCGAAGTAAAATAACGGTTAATTTGAACTTATTTGAAAAACGGCAAAGAGAAAATATGTTTCTTTTATCGAGATCTACCAGCCCTGAAAATATTTGCACTTATTTCAGAATCACCCTGTATAATAATGTTGACATACTTACTTGTAGAAATATGTTCCTAATACATCTGCATTTATTTACTATACACTCTAACTTTAACTAAAAATTTAAAAAAAAATACCAAAAATTTTTCGATATAATTCAATATTTTCAATTTTTTTCGCGAAAAAAGCTTTACAGACGTGATCGAAATTTACCAGCTCTAAAAATATTTGCACTTATATAAGAATGTACCTGTAGATATTATTTTATAAAATAAAATATTCTAAACGTTTTAAATAACGTAACCTCCGCGCAAAACGAGAGCCTCCTGTATTAACTATTTAATTAGAAAACTTATACATTTATCTATATCTATAAAAATATATTTATAATGTACACATTGCCATCATATTTTGTAAAAAAGATTGGAAAGAAATTCTCAAATTTCTGAAAATTGATATTGAGGTTTCCTGAAAGTCTGACATGTGTTTAAGCTTATATGAATGTTTATATAGTTACAAAAGAACAACAATCAATCTCAAACATCGAAAAACTACCGGAAAATATCAATTAACACCAAGCATCCTCAGTATAATATTCCGTCAAACCGAGAATCTATCAACATAAAGCTCTAATCCTTATCACCCAAAGACAGTTATCAACAGCTACTTACCCTCGGAAAGGATTAAATGATTAAGTCCAGCTCCTTGTCCCAACTTAGACGCACCAACCTAGCACAGCAGCAATATAAGCTCTCTCGTTCCTGGCGTTCCTGCGGTGGATACCTCTTGCACACAGGCCGGTCTGGGGGGCTATCTCGGACAAACGACAAAACTAAATTAAACTTCTCCAAGTTCTAGACGACGACGAACGTACGGCATGCAAACTAAAACTTCCAAGTCGTTGCGGAGAGAGAGATCAATTCGGGCCGGCACTCACCGCGCTATTGTTGTTTAAATACGCTCTTCGACAAACTTGAAACAATAATTTTCTATTAGCGCGAAGGACAGGGTCGGACTCGGTCATTTTCAATTGACGAATAGAGAATATATTCGGAAACCAGGGCCTAGGTCGAGTAAATTTAGCATGTTAAATCAAAGATCAAGAAAAATCAAAAAAATTGAAGAGCAAGCAGGGTTTAGAGCTGGTCGATCGTGCATAGATCATATATTTAGTCTAAACCAACTTAATCAAAAGAAGGTGGCAAGGAATAGAGAGGGTCATCTGCTTTTTGTTGACCTTTCAAAACCATATGATACAGTGCCAATCCAAAAACTGTGGCAAGTGCTGGAGAACTCTCCAATTAACAATACAGCGATCAAAGCCATCAAACGGCTATACCACCAAGCATTTTCTAGAATAAAGATCGGCAGTAACATATCAGAAACCTTTTATGTGACCAAAAGCCTTCGTCAAGGATGTTGTCTATCGCCAACTCTCTTCAAAATCTATTCCAATGAAGCCTTAAAGAAATGGAGAAGATCCTGCAGTGGAATGGGCATAGAATTAAAAAATGACACCTACTTATATGCTCTTTGTTTTGCACATGACCAAATGGCAATGGCCCAAAATAGGGAAGTCCTTGAATTCATGGCGAGAAAACTTTTTAAAGAATACGCAGAGTGGGGATTAACTGTTAACTGCAGTAAAACTAAGTATATGTGTATCGGTGGAGAGGGAACAGATTTGGACGTGGACGACAGTTGCATAGTACAATATTGATCAGATTATACCTACCTCGGAACAAAGATTAGCCAAAGAGGACGAACTGAAGAAGAAATATTGGAGCGAATAATTAAAGGAAAAGAGTTATAGGATGCCTAAATTCACTATTATGGTCAACAAACATCTCTATAGAAAGAAAACACCTTTTATACAATGCGATATTTAAAAGTGTTGTATTGTATGGATGTGAAACGTGGCAAATAAATAAAACTTTAGAGCGTAAACTACTGGCTCTTGAAATGGATTTTTGACGAATATCTGCCGGAAAGTCAAGAATAGAACGAATAACCAACGAGAGAATTAGAGAAATTATGGGCGTAAAGAAAACTATCCTCGATGAAATCGAACAACGCCAACTAATATGGTATGGACATGTAGAGAGAATGGCTGACGAACGTCTACCAAAACAAATCCTAAAATGGACACCAGCGGAAAGAAGAAAGAAAGGAAGACCTAAAGTTACCTGGATTGAGGGCATTAACCGAGCCATGTCCGAAAGAAATTTACTTCTAGGAGATTGGGAAGATCGAAGGCAATGGAGACTGGGAACCGGAAGGCGTAGAACGCTATAAAACCGGATAGATAAATCAAAGATACAAGAGACGGAAATCATCGAAAGAATTGGCAACACGTCCCGCTTGTATCAAGCCATTAAGAACTTAATAAAAAGTTTAAAGTTTAAAGTTTTAAGTTTCTTAAATAAAAAACAAATCTCGAGAGCAGTGAAGATGAGTGTATACAAGACAGTGTTCATACTGACGTTGACATTTGGCTGAGAAAGTTGGGTATTAACTAAAATATTGAAGAGTAAGCAGGTCCTTCATGTATAGTTTTTCACTACTTCTGAAGTGACACTTCTACATTCCTCCAAAACCGAACGTGAAGTTTCGCAACGCGTATTGTGTGAATCCCGCCTGACGTAGAGTGAGACATTTCTAAAAACTTATATAGAAGATTTAGTCTCTTTACTAATATGAGTGGTAGTTTCACTGTCCATTCTAAAATAATTCATATAATGTTCAGGATGGCTGTCATTAATCTGGAAGACGTGAATATAGCTCGATTCATCATATCTTAACTTTTGGACTAATACTTTTTACCTTGTAACTTTTCTAAATTATGTAACTCTATTAAAGCAGCAAGATTTTTTGTTACTTTGATATAAGTAAGTACTTTTTTTTGTTGATCTAAATCTAAACTTCTTTTCTTTAACATTTATTTTTTAATTTTTTAAGTTTCAGTGGCAATTTGCTTAGAATTTTATTATACACTATTTTTACAATGAATTGGTAATGGTTTCTATAAGAAAACAATCTCAATATGTATTTATCAGGTTGATATATGTATATTGAAAGATTTTATTATTTCATTAGTTTTTTATTTTTTTTATTTTCAAATTGATTTAATATTTCTCTTATGTTTTTTATTAAAATTTAGATATTTATTGTCAAATAGATATTAAATTGAAGTGCAATTTTGGCTTCTTTCGCTTGTTTCCAAAATTATGTTATTCTTTATTTTATTATTATATTATGTGCTATTTTTACTGTATTCTTTGTTATTTATATACATGTTTTAAAATAATAATTCAAAACGCTAAATAGTAAAAAAATTAAGATGTAATTAGAACATTTATTACAAGGGTTAAAAAATAGTAACGTTACTGTCCGGACAAAATCCAATAAAGTACTATATAACATATTTATAGGCAAATACATTAAAACATATAGATTAAATTTATGACTATGGTATATCAAATTTTGCATCATATATATTTTATGAGCTTTTAATATTTCCTGCCAGGTAAATTCTAAACTAATAAAATACTGTTTGTTCCTCTAATAGTAAGCATTCACAACGTCGAAATTAATGGGAGTAATCTTCAATTAGCGGAAAATGTTAACAAACTTTTAACTCTTTCACTAATTATACTTCGAAATTTTGTTCTTTGATTATCATCCGTCAAGAGAAATTGTATGGTTAGAAATCGAAAATTTATTGTTTTATAAGCTAAATATTAGGCTTTTTCTAGGGATACAACTGAGTATCGCAATTTTTATGAAATTAAAATAAAGTTGAAATCATCTCTGACTTAATGACATCAATATTCCGTGCACAACATATATATGGCCAATGCTGCTTATCAGTTAGTGAATGTTCCGTAAATGCAGCGCAATTAACAGAAACAATAGCAACAAACTAGTTATTGATATAGAGTTAAACGCTATTGGTTGCAAGGTTACTGTAAATGTTCAGAATGAAACCAAATTGACAAGGAAAAATTAAAAGAAGGAAATATGTTTTAATAAAAATAACTATAATATAAAGATATAATTTAACGTGTTAATTATTATTAACATTCAATTACTTTTTCTTTAACTCTGTTTATAAGGATACTTAGCTGACTTTGTACTAAACTGAGAGTTTCTTTGCCAATTTTTTGTACGATCTGTATGATTGAAAATTAGAATTTTAGGATGAAGTATCTTAATTTAGGATAATTTTTTTTCCTATAAACTTAAAAATTCTAATTCGGTCCTGAACAAAAAAAGATAACATGATGTGTTATAACTTATCAAATATCGTAAAATATTATATTAGCGATATTATTAAACGGTTGAAGTAGTTCGCTGGTTTTTATTTACCTAGTATCACTTTCCTCACCAACTGATACTAAACAGATTATTTTTGTTTAAATTATAATACTATATTTACCTATATATCATTACATTAATTGGGATTGATTACAGGCACAGATATACCGGGTGCGTCTCAAAAGTGGCTCACCCCTATAAATTTTTTTATTTTTTTAGTTAAAAAAAAACGAGATTTGGTATGTTAGTATACGACATAAATTAGGATTGATTGACGTATTCAATTATTTCTGTCACTTCCGGTTTCACCGGAAATTACTACAACTTTTGATTTTCAAATGGCACCCCCGGGATTTTTTTCCTTTATTCGATAGAACATGTCACTCTGAATAGAATGACATATCATATGACAACTTTTGACATTTTCGCATATGGTTTATTTGAAATTATAACTTGCGGTTGTAACGAAAATTTGACTTGAAAGTGTGTGGTATCAAATTATTCGTAAAAAAATGCTTTTTCCAAATATGCTAATGAGCCACCCTCGTTCCCTTTGAAAAAATTGAGATATGATTAAAAATACGATTTGACCATTTTCTAACTGGCCATGACAAGACACTAAAATCATTAGACCATCAAATCTATTTTTCCAATGCTCCTTGATGAAAAATTAGTGTTTTTAAGATAGTCATGGCACTCTAGATTGAATTTTAAAATACAATTTTTTATTAAGGGAGAATGTCAAAAGTTGACATAGATATGACATTCTACTCAGAATGTCATTTTCTATCGAATAAAGTAAAAAAGTACCGAGGGTGCCATTTAAAAATCAAAAGTTGTAATCATCTCCGGTGGAACAGGAAGTGACCAAAAACAATTGAATACACCCAGTCAATCCTAATTTATGTCATATACTTTCATACCAAATCTCGTTTTTTTATCTGAAAAAATAAAAAAGTTATTGGGGGTGAGGAACTTTTGAGACGCACCCGGTATTATTTTTAAAAAATCTAGACTTTAAATTACGCAAAAATATCAATTCTTTCATAACAATTATTGTTTATATATTTTTTCACTTGTGTTATCAATTAAATTAATTTTATATATGAGCTTATTAAGGTGGCTACACACACTACTGCAAGCTTGACAAGCATGCATGAACAATCTTTTTGTACAAGCAAACTGTAGCGTCTGTAGGGAAAATTTGCGCAAGCATTTTAATTGTGCAGGCCGCTTGATGATTGATTGAATCTGAATCATGCAAGCTTGGACAAGCCATGCTTGCGCAAGCGAAACGGTACATGTGTACCATATGTATTCAGCTTGTACAAACAATTAGTTCAGTCCGTGATCGTAAATGACCTGTACGTCGCGTCGCCATCATGTCTAGCGATCTGAAAAGGAGCAATCGATGATTATCGGAAGATTTTATTCGCGCATACGAAAATCAGCCGTGTCTTTGGTGAATTAAATCACCAGAATATCATGATAGGGTGAAGAAGGATGCAGCATACAAAATTTTGCTTAATAAGTATAGATTAATTGACAGCCAAGCCGATAAGGATGCCGTTATTAAAAAGATAAATGCCTTCAGGATTCCTTCTTCTTTTTGTTCGGACTTCCTCTTTCTTTTTCGCGGCATAAACTGAAGCTTGTTCAAGCATGCATATACCGTGTGGCGGCGTGAAGGTAAAATTTGTACAAAAAGACTGTCAAGCTTGCAGTAGTGTGTGTAGGCGCCTTTACATTACAAATTTATGAGAAAAAGGTTAACATATTTTTGATAGTATTTGGCTATGGCTGTCTATTTAAAAAAAAATATCATGTCTCTTCTCAATTTCCACACAAAATTTATTAAAAAAATATATATTTACCATATTTTATACACTCATAGGACTAAAGACTTACCCTGATAAAAGCTTAAGCTGTTTTAAAACAACCAAAGTTAATCAACTAAAATCACACTAATATATTCACCACTTTACAACCATTTAGAACTAGGTATAAATACGTAACAAAAACACCTTTAATTAAAAAATTAATCAAACTAAATATTGTCTACTGCCGAAAAAATACTAGAAACCCGCGAACGTTCATGGTCATCTACGAACCCAGGTTAAAAAATAATTTTCGCAGAAAAATAATTTTCGCAGAAACCAAACCAAGATTTTATATTTCTAGCATCTCACATCCTTGAAATATTTTAAACAAATTAATTATAATACTTATTCAGTAACTTTAATTTCAGAAACAATTATGGAACAACAAATTTTTAACATGAATATTTATATTACAAATTAAAATGTTGTCACGTACCTTATATACATCTTTAAATAATTACAACGTAATATTTTTTAACTAATCAGTCAACATTAAACATAAGTTTTAATATCATATTGCAAACTGTTTTTTTAAAAATCTGGTTATATAGTACTGTATTTTTTAAATACTTTGTACCACAGCCTATTCATAACCAGCGTGCCGACTTGATCATTGGCATAAAAATCTGCGTATTTAGCTAGATATTCGGTTATGTTAGTCAGCTCTTATGTTAATGAGCACATGATCTAGCGAACACTCCACCAAAAGGGCCAGAACCGTCCTGCTTCCCAAGTGGAAACCAACTTAGAGCTGAACTCAAGAACCTGGAAGACTCTATCCGTTACCTGGAATGGGAATCCTCCAACCGGTCTAAGACATTCGAAGAAATTTCTCAAAACTTACGACGGAGAAAAATCAAAGATTTTACTAGAATTAAGTAGTAACAACAACAGGACATTGGCGAATACAGATTCTGAATTCTGGTTTTTAACAGAACACCTCATCACTGAATGCCCCGAGACGACAACCATTCGTACCAAACTCGGAGGTGGAGAACTAACCTCTATAAAACCGTCTGAGATACTGGCTTTTGTCAAAGCTTGAGACTGTATAATGAGTTTTAACTCAAAAAAGGGGGATACAATAGTTATATAAGGGGTGGTGATTAACTTCCCCCCTCCCGTACAATTTACAATCCTAAAAAAATAAGAGGAATATACTAATATACAGGGTGTTTCAAAAAATATGGGCCATCTCTCGTGGGGAAATTCCTCACGTAAAAATAAGATTTATTTTTCATATCAACATAGGTGTGACATAGGTCCGATTCTGCTTTGTTTCGTCGCTACAGGGTGATAAAATCTTAATATTTTTTCGATTTATTATAATTTTCTTTTAAGTACTTTTAGCGTTTCGAATGAAATTTCAAGGGTAAAAGTTACTATAAATGCGACATACTTTAAAGCTAAATAAGTGTCGACATATTTACCAGGGACGTGCATATGGATTATCACTGGAATATTTTTCTAAAAAAAGCACGTACGCAACTGACTTGTTTTTCTCTTGTTAGCGAAATAGTGTAAACAATTTAATGCCGATTAGAAGTTGTCTCTTGATATTTTGTCGATTTCGGCCTCCTTGATGAGATAAACGCAATTTTATTAATTTGTCTTGATCCAAGTCTACTAGCAACCTTTAAAAAAAATATCTTTAACTTGAGAAAGTTCTAAATGAGTAATCATTGATTCCTCATCAAAAAATATGAAAAAAGTTCCTATAAACATGGGTATGGAAATCCATAGTTTTAGGGCTCGAACACACTGACGACCAGGTCGCACCGGCCAGGCCGCAGCTACCTCTAATACCATTAACATTAAATCAAATGATATAGCGCACACTAGGCTGATTCATGGTACACCGGGCCGTACCCGAGCCGGGCACGTTCCGGGCAGTAGACACCGGGCCACGTCCGGGCCTTCAATATATGCTACACCGAGTGGACAACGGGGATCATGTCCGTGCCGATTATATTCTAGAAAACAGTGTTGCCGCAGTGGTACATTTGTACCAAATTTGATACTTTTAATTCTATTTGGTACAGTGGTACTACATTTTCAAATCCAGGATGATTTGGCACAATAATTATTTCCCAGCGCACCGAAATTGAATAGATATTTAATAATTATTGTCGTTGATATTGCATTAAACGCGCTTACCGATACCATTCGGAGAAAATCCGCATTAATTAACGACGTATTATAAACGTTGTAATGTCTATAGCGTTGCCTATATTAAATAACCCGAAGAAAAAACTTGAAAATTTACTGTTTCTAACATGCTTCTATATTTGCGTTTTTTTTAAATAAAATTTAAGTTTTCCAAGTATTGTGTGTAGTATTAGAATTACTTAGAATTCTTCAACCTATACATACTTATAATTGGGTTTTCTGAATTTCTATTTCATGTTTTTCGTCTCGATTTGTGTCTTTCTCCAGGAAGTTTTTTTATGTAGAAATTTATGAAGAAATTCACAGCGACCAAACCGGTTAAAGTCATTTGCAGATGTATTTTGTTGTGCTTTAAAAAATTGTACCAAAGTGGTACATTTTTAGTATATAATGTGGTACGCGCTAAAAGTTGGGTGCGGCAACACTGCTAGAAAACAGTCGCTATAAGCTTGTTTCATATAGACGCGAATCGCGAATTGCGATTTTGCGAAACTGCTCTCATTGGTCCAATTTTAATGATCATGCAGCACTGTCAGAAATTTTAAGATTTTGGCGATTCGCAAGATTTAAAATTTGGGGGGCGGGAAAGTTAAAGTGTTTTCAACTTTTTGCGAATATTCGCGCGATTTTAAGGTTCGCGTTTGCGCAGAATGGTGTAGTGATCCGGTTATCGATTATTTTGACGACGCTGCCACAAAAGTACCAAAGTACAAAGTAACTGGCAAGCATTTCTCCAGGTCAAATGGGTTCTCGTATGTATTTTTGATATATGGTGACAATTTTTCAACCAAGTTATCAAACTCCTGTACAGACAATCTGTGAAAATTCTGAAAAAATTTGTCCTCATTTCTTGAAATAAATTGCGATAAGCACTTTGTTGCTTATGAAATTTAAATATTTCACATGTCCCAAATGACCTATAAACCCGTTCTATTCTACGTTTTAACAATAAGTAAATGGCAATTTTAACCTTCTGTTCCAATCCCACAATCGTAATCAATATTCATAATCATTAAACAAATTTAAACTCATATTGTTTGCTATAAAATATAAAATAAAGATCGTAAACACGAATAAAGACAAATTAAGTTATCTCAGGTTATGATTTTTTTAGTAACTTTCAGTGGAGCAAAAATGAAATGTCCCTAAAAATTCGCGACTGTATGAAATAGGTCCAAATTTTGCGAATATTTTTTGGCGAATCGCTTTTCGCAATTCGCGATTCGCGTCTATATGAAACAAGCTATAGGCCCGTAGGCGAACGAAGTATTTAGCCCGGGCGAATCATTTATGTTTGCCGCAACGGGGCCGGACCGTAGCGGATCCGAGGAAAAATGTACACCGACATTTCTCGGACGGGGCACGGACGGGTTCCGGCGAAGCTCGGCCCGTGCTCGGCTTAGCATGAATGCATAGGTATAAATACCATTTGACAATGTTTGGCCGTGCCTTCACCGTCGCACGGCCCCGGCCCGTCACGGTGTACCATGAATCAGCCTCTGGCCGTCCGTTGGTCGTTGCGACCAGAAGACTGCATGGAAATATTATTATTTTCTGCCGCTTGTTGCCGGTTTTCTTCCAAATTAATAATTTTTCAGATGAAATAATTGAAATCCCTCAAATTCAAGGAACAATATTTTATTTTCTATAAGATATAGTTTTAGTTTAGTTTTTGCACACGTGCAGAAAATCCAAAGAAATAGTATACAGGACTGGATCAAAGGTAAACTTAAATCTAATCCCTTTTTTTATCAAGGGTCGATTGTAGTAAAAACTCAAAACATTTTTATATGACATACCTACTCTATTTATGGTTGGTATGATACCTGTTATTATACCTTTGAGTTTCGATGTTAAAAAATAAAAAAATTAATATTTAGTTTAAGTTAAATTTAATTGGTTTTAATTAAAATAATAATAAGTTTTTCTACAACCACTTGTTTTTTTTATTAAATTAGTTTTTTAGTTGTATTGTAGTCATGTACAAGGATGACAACTGTATTTTAAATATTATATTTAATTTAACGTTTTTCGAACAGGGTTCATTAGACTATATTTCTACTAGGTACACATTATTTTGAAGAAAAAAATTAAGAAAGTAACTTAAACATTCATAAAAAATAGAAGTAATTACTGTTGTAGATTCTTCGTTATATTGTAAACATTGAAATAACTGGAAGCTAAACTTTCTACCTGCTTATATTTAGAGCCAGTGTCTGGCGATCTTTTTTTACGATGGTCCTAATATGTTTACTTCTGAAGTCGATAAGGGCACCATATCAGTAGAAAAAACAAACAGAATATCTCCCTTTTTGACGGTCGCGCGTACACAATGCTTTTTGTTTGTTGTGAATAGCAACTTCGCTTTTTAGTTAACTCGGATATTTTAACGCTTCTGAAACAATATTTTCTAATTGGTAAAACGTAAAAAATCGTTAGATTTGACAACTCTGTTGAAACTGGTCGTTCATCTGGCCGCAGCTAAAACCGCAATACATCCGGCCAGCCGACGGCCAGGTCGTTGCGACCTGGTCGTCAGTGAGTTCGAGCCCTTAGAGTTACAGGATGTTATAACATTTTAAAATTAGGTTTTTTGTAATTATCTTAAATACCATTATTGTTTTATCTGAAATTGCTGTAGGTTAGACTAATAGTAATAATATTTAGTAATATAAAATAGGTAAAGTGTATAATTTATTAATTTAATTTTTATTTTATTAATTGTGATTAATAAAATTGCGTTTATCTCATCAAGGAGACCGAATTGGACAAAATATCAAGAGATAACTTTTAATTGGCATTAAAAGGCCTACACAATTTTGATATAAAAAGAAAAAAGTCAGTGGCACACATGTTATTTTTGAAAAATATTCCAGTGATAACCCATATGCACGTTCCTGCATAGTATCGTGCACGTTCCCTTTTTAGTATTAAAAAATATAGTAACTTTTACCCTTAAAATTTCATTTGAATCACTAAGTACTTGGAAGGAAATTATAATAAATCGAAAGATTATATTAAGACTTTAACACCCTGTAGCTACGAAAAAATCAGAATCGGACCCATGGTGATACCTATGACAAATAAATATTATTTTTACTTGAGGAATCTCCCCACAAGAGATGGCATATGTTTTTTGAAACACCCTGTACCTACATATAAAAGTGCCAAAAGTAAGTAATAAATAATAAATAATTATATAACATGTATATACAAAGAGAAATTTGTTTGCCTTATGACACTCACCCTAATTTATAAAACAGGAAAAACAGCCACAAAAGTCACAGTACCCAGTACCTATAATATAATTCACCGTAAATAAGAAATTCTAAACTAAAGACAAGCCACAAAACACACATATTCAGCAAAAGGACTCTGGACAAGTGAAAAGGAAAAAGGAATATAAGTATTCTTCGAAAATATCTGCAGGTGGGGCAAACTTATCTTAAGGGTGGTAAAATAAACATCCGAGTTTTGGCCTGGTTTGTTTTATCTATAGTACGACTCCTTCCTTTTTTTCTTTTCACAGAATCTGGTACCTATTTTAACCTTTCGAAAAAAAAACAGCGTCAAAGAGGAATGAAAATCGATGATAAGGCCGATGATAAAGCCGATTATAAGGTTAAAAAATCAACATTACTGCGGGCCAAGTAAATTACGTTATATAGAGGTTGACCTCGCCAAAAATATCGTCGATTGTAATTCCCCAGCCGTCTTTGACGCCGTTTTTTTTTTCGAACGTATGGTATATTCTTACACATACCGTGCGGGCAACTGTTACTTTTGGGTCGGTATTTAACTATTTACATGTGTGGAAGTAAATCACATAGGGATCTGATTAAATCGGAGTGAGAAAAATGCGACGGTGTGATGTTGCGGCGTTGCCGGTATGCCTTTCACTATCAAGTAAAGTAAAGTCACGATCACAAACCGTTTATTTTTAAAAAACTTTTTTTTCGAAAAGATAACTAGATAAAATCATTAGATATGTTTCTGAGTATCTGAAATGGAATTATAAGAATATCGTTAGGGTGTCCATTTTTTATAACGAGAAAACGTCAGTAATCGCGATAATTTAAAAACTCAACTTTTTAACACATAACACGCCATAACATAAGAACCACTTTAGAAACTTTTTTTATTTTGAAGATCGGATCTTCTACAATATGTTTAAATAAGAAAAATTCGACAAGGTTGCTCTTTTCCATTCAAAAATTTTAAATAACTCATCCATTTACTTTTAGTGCATAGCAATTTTCAGCAATCGTGTAACTTTTTTGTTTATAAAGATTTTCACATACCGTCTGCGAAGAAAATATAGCAGAAATATTAAGAAAGTTTTTGAAAAAAAACTACGATCAATTATTTCTAATAAATTTCGAGATATTGATTTTTGAATTCAGAGTTCTAATAGCACGACCACTGTCGAACACCAACTCAATTCCACTTATTTTTATCAAAATGCAAGTGTTCTAACTTACACTTAAAATTTTTAAGCTATAGGGAAAATTACAACGACTCGTTACTAAATAAACAAATAAAATTTCACGAGACGTAATTAAATCGTGAAGCTGAACGCATGATGCACACCTTTCCCTTTTTTTTTGTTAGAGGGGTAAAAAATCTTCAAAAGACCTTACCGCCCTGGTGTTCTAAAGGCCGGCGTGTGTCGGATTCGAACACATAAGTAGCCCGCCCACAGAACACACTAAAGAAGAACGCTAACTCCCATGCATTTTTTAGTTTGAAAACGGTTTCAAATTTGTAAAGAAATCTGTAATCTGTATATTGAAGTGGCGCCATCTAGCCACCCAGGAAAGTAACAAATGTGGCGGCAAATTTAAATAGATCCAATTTATTTTTAAGGCGCGTCCTTCCCGTCGACGGGCGGTGAATTTCAAAGTAAACGCGCCGTGCGAGGTCTTCAGCAGTAATTCTTATGATTCATTTAATTTTATTTGTTACTGTTGTTTAAACTCCATTTAATGCAAACATACATAATTTGATATTAGCTTAAAAAATCTATAAATATCATATTAATTAGGTATAAAAATTACTGATAAATACAGGGTATACCAATATAATCTACCATGTTATTGTTTAAAATTATTATTTATTCTAAATGCTGTATAAAGGATATACTAGTATAGATAGATATAGTTTATTAGTTCTAAGTATAATAATATAAGTTACATACAAATCCCCCGAAGGGTGTAGAACATGTCAAAAATGTTGACTATTACTAGAAGGGTGAGAAGCACTATATACATTTTGCTGAGGTGATTTATGTATGTGTAATAATTGTATTTGATACTTAATTTATACTCCTAAATTTTACAGCAGCTATAGAAATATTAATTCATAAAGTTTTGTGCAATTATGCTATTTAAAATGTGTATAGCTATACTAATTTATTGGCGGTAATTTGAGCGGTGGTAATTGCCGATGATTATAACAATATATTATAGGTACCAATTTACCCCTCAGTGCGATTAATTCAATCACAAATGAATTGATTTATAGCCGGCCAGGTATTAACCCGTACGACAAAAAATTGTTTAACACAGTAGGTATGTGATACATTTGATTATGTAACCTATCATATTATATCGAAAAACGGAGATTCGAAGAATTGATATTTTACATATTTCGAGACAACATGTTTTGGTCGAACGAGACTATATCTGAGCTTTTAGCCCTATATGAAAAAGAACAAATAACTTGGAACCCCAGAAATAAAGCACATAAAAATAGAAATGAAATACAGGACGGCTGCCTGAGAATACATCAAAAGTTGAGTATCAATAATTATTGCACCATGAGCGAATTAAAAAATTAATTAATTAAAGAATTAAAAAAGAGAATCTTTGAGAAATCAGGAACTAGTTCCTTTCATTCCGGGATCGGAATAGTTCACTGGAACTAATTCGTTCACGAACTACACACCTCCAATTGTGGGTCAGTGTAACGATATTGAGAAGAACTTCAACGCACCAGTCACAGAACAGCTATCTAGCAACTACCGCACCTGAACGTTCAACCTTGTGGCAAGTGAAAAAATTCGTAAACATCTAGAAATAATAAGAAAAAAACTAAAATTGGTCGAAGGAATTTATCCTTATCATTTACTCTGATAAATGCTTAATTAAACTTTTCAAATTTCAATCCTTCATATTTTCTCAATGACTCGACCGATTTTCAAAAACGCGGCGGGGAAATATAGAGAATAGAAAGCTCTTTTCATTGCGGCCCCACTTGACCCCCCTTTCCATTTAAAAAAAGTTGGGGGATGGCACCCCCGCTCAGAGGGTTGAAGATTTTGCAATCATTTTTGGGGCAAAAATTGTCCCCCTCACAAACAAAATTGACGTGTTTTTAGATTTTTTGAAAAGAAGAATACCCTAGCCAATATGCCTTGCGGAACGTTTTCGATGGGCCACCCTGTATATAATAACTATTCAATGAAATGTTAGCGCAATTATATATATGTTGGTGTAAAATTACAAAAGAATCTTCGTGTGTACTAAGTATATTCTGAATAAAACAATACTAAATAAAATTATCCTTAAAACGGTAGAATATAAAATGAAATATCGGAGATATCCTAAATGTGAAGAAAATTTCAATCCGAACGAATGCTCGAATATTTCCACGCCACTACACTGACCCTCAAGTTAATACTTTTGGGTCAGATGTTGGAGATTTACTTGAAAAATATGTGATCATCAATGTTATCGGATTCTAGAACTTTTTCGCTTCTTTTCGCCATGCTGCGACCGACCGGATAAAAGACCCTAACTTGTTACTTCTTAAGAGGAGATTGTTTCCACCTCATTTCGCCCCGAATAATGTTTATGTACTGTCGTTTGGAGGTTCACTTTTTGTTTTGAAAGAGAAGGGATTTGAAGTTATTTCTGGACTAGGTTATTGCGGACTTTTTTCTTGGTAAATTTTTACTTATCCCTTTTTTGTAAATTTGAGATAAACATAAATTGGCAATTTTGCAAATTTGTAATATCTAATAAACAATGCTTTTTTTAAGTATCATAATATGAACTAAAACGTATAGGTATATAGTTTCATAGAGCGTTAACCCGTGGTTTAAAAATATTTTTTAAGAATATCAGTTATAAACTTAATAACTCAATTATAAGTATAACAGATTGTTATTAACAGGTTGTTATTAACAACTCTGGGTCGTTCAACAAAGTTGAAGAGTTAATATTTTGGCCAACTGTATAACAAGCAATTTAAATGAAATAAAGGAAATTACGTTGTGTTAAATATTTTTTTATTGTGACTTACCTCGGATGCGCCGACAGAAGCAACATTTTGGGAAATGTTATGTAAATCAAACGCTAAATTTGTAAATAGCCTTACTTATTTTATTAAATGAAATAAAAAGTGTGCCGTACTCCGCCTGGAATTCACAAGTAAAAGAGCACGGCAGAGAAAACCCTGATCACTATTCCAGAGAATTTAAGTATGCTGTCCTGAACTTTTAATAGAAGAGAGACAATAATAATATAGAAACTGTCCTCATACCTAAGTTTATAGTTTAATACATTCAAAACATGCCACAGAATCGTTCAAAACTGAACAGTTTTGGTTAATTTAAAGGGTCCCTATCCGTAGGTACTAATGCCCTGGTTACGGAACTAGAAGCTAAAGCTGAGGGTTTGTTGCCAATATATTTAGATTATAAGTTATTCTGATTATTGTTTTTATTTACCCTTTTGTGAGCTAAGATATTCGCAAATGCACGGTCGAAAAATGTTAGTACACTCAACAAGGCTCTTATTCTCACACTGAACCACAAACATTGACACGAAGGAACAGTAAACGATTGTATTTAGATTATTTTTAAACTGAAATTATTCAATGCATAAATCGATTCCATTAAATACATACAGGGTGGCGCTTCCCATACGCCGCAAGTGGACGCTCCAAGGAGAACGACAGTTTGGCTTGAAATGAAATTTTGTGGAGCATATGTAGGTTGCTTTAGAGCACTTTTAAAAATATAGAGAGTTCTACAGGGTGTTCCCAAAAAAAAGTTACATATCAAAGTTGTGTTTTTTGTAGCGAACACCCCATATATTAATTGACTTTCGATTCTGTAGAGAAAAATAAAGGTGTGAGTTTTATAAGAGAAGTATATGACTAAAATGTAAGGTTTTGACATATTTAACATTTTCTAGAAATAAAGAACAATTTTATAAATTACAATAAAAGCTACCCAAATTGAATTTACCTGGTATAGTCTAATATGTAGTTAAATTAAACTATTGTAATTTTTAAATCAAACTAAAACTTGCATCCAAAAAGTTATATTGTGGGTGAGTAATAAAATTAATATTGAACATTGGTCACCTTTAAAAGCATGTTACTTTTTTATTTTAAATGGAACAGTATATTATTCCGATATTCACTGGAGAATTCATGTTCCTTCAAAATACTATACAAGGTTTACCCTCAAAACAAATATTTTCCTAGATATTTTCATTTACATGATTTGATCTGAGTAGATCTTTATTATTTGATAAAATCTACTTCCCCAACATAGCTGTCTAATTAATCCAACTTTAACAAATCAGTTAACAATTTCTCTCAGAAATTTGCTGAAAATGAAAACTTATCCTACATCAGAAAGAATTTACATGATTCTATTAGTTGGTGAACGTGCAGTGTGCATTCCACCAATAGTTGAATACTTAAATGCCCTGGATTTTATCAAGTCTGTTTTTTTTATGGGATAATGTTTAAGACAGTGTTTTACAAAACTCGACCAGCCTCTATTGTCGACAACATGAGAGCTGCTTTGTAGCTGCTTTTCGAGGTAGAGTCTCCACATATGCCTTCTAAAAATGAAAAGATCTTTTGAAAAGACGATTTTATGCAGTTAACAGGAAAGGAAGCATTTTGAGCATTTGATTTCATCTAGCTTAATTTTGTCGCATAATTATAGATTTATATCTAGTTTTAATTCTGTACATAATTAAATATGTTTTAAACGTGTATCTTTGCCATTAAAGTTGAAAATTTTACCTCTAAAATCTCTAATTTTTTTAAGGTAAATAAAGGTATATGACACAGCCACCTAGATTTTATCAAATATAAAGATATACTGACCCAAAATCATAAAAAATTAAAGATATCTAGCAAAATTCCTTTGTCTGAGGGTAGGCAACCTTAATAATATTTGGAGATATATAAATTCCCCCCATTGAACACCGGAAAATATATACTGGGTGTTCTATTTAAAATAAAGGGAGTAACTCGTTTTTAAAAGTGACTAATGCTTCATATTAATTTTCTTGCCTCACCCTGTATAACTTTCGGGTCAAATTTCAATTGGTGGTTTTAACATACAATGGTTACTGTAATTAAATATCAGGGCTATACAAGGTCAACAAAATTTAGGTAGCTGTTATCGAAATTTAAAACTTACTCTTCATTTTCACAAAATGTGAAATATGTCAAAATCCTTAGATTTTAGGTATATTCTCTTTAATAAACTCACCTTTTATTTTTGTCCTAACTGAAAATCAATTAATATATAGGGTAAAAAACAAAAAAAACAAAAAAATAAAATAAAAAAAAAACCAAATAATTAAACCCACAAACACAGATAGATACTTAAATTTCACATCTAATCACAGTATAAGTGTAAAAAAGGTGTTATAAAAAGTTTATATAGGGCAAAATAATATGTACAGATGACATTTCACTTAAACAAAGATATAAACCACATAAAAAATACATTAATAAAAACGACTATCCACCATATTTTATTGACAAAATATTAAACGAAATACAAACCCCAAATCATAGACACAAAGATAACAATACACAATATATACAACTTACAATTCCATACATAATGAGGCGTTTCGGGAAAAATAAGAAGGATAGGAAAACAATATAACGTACAAACATCTTTCAAAACACAAAATACACTTAGATCAATTTTATCACATACTAAACCAATGAATACAGAACAACAAACAAAAATGTAATATACCAAATACCCTGTGAATGCGGATAAATTTTACATTGGTGAAACATCTAGACCTTTAAATGTTAGAATTAAAGAACATAAAGATTATTTAAGAAAGGAGATTTTCGCAAATCCAAGATTTGTCAGCATTATGGTTTACAAGGGCACAGAATAAATTTTAATAACGCCAAAATTATAAATTTAGTAAGAAGGCTGATAGCCTCTAAAAGAAAAATAAAAAGAGGGCTAATGAAAAATATAAATGTATTGCTCATGCATCTATAGATGTTAGTAAATGTATGGCAATCGCTTCTTTGATTTTAAAGAACATTACATAAATAAACATAACATCTAAAATTTAAAATATTCATACAGAAAGTTTGGGCTTTTTGGTTTTAATCCTTAATAGGTAATTATCAGGTAGTACCGATGGTTTTAAAGTTTAATCTTAATATAATAAAACATTTTAACAGACGTCAACGATTTCTTGTAGACGTATCTGTTTTTAAAAAAGCAAAGTGTCTCTCTCGAATAGTTCAATTTCATATTTTAAATAGTTTTTTTTCTTGATTCTTTATATTTTTTGCTTCCGACGACGGAAAGAGAAAAACTTTCCCGAAACGTTAAGCATTTTTTTCTTTGTTAGGCAAATTTTTATTACTGTAAACACAACTTCTGACAAGCAGCGTCCGTTTAGGTTTAACGCAGAAGTATTTACAAAAAATAACTATTTTATTTTGTAGATTTTTCTTGCAGTGCAGTGGCGAAAAACCCATAAGGATTTTTTGGATAGATGAATCCGCCACATAGGTATAGACATTTTTTAATATATAGGGTGTTCTATTAGAAAAAACATAACTTTGATGTGTAACTTTTTTTGGGGACACCCTGTATAATTCTATATATTTTTATAAAATGCTTTCAGTTAACCTACAAATGCTGCCAAAATTTCATTTCGATATAAACTACCGTTTTCCTTGGAGCTTCCGCGGCGTATGAGACGCGCCACCCTGTACACATGTTATATATTATCTTTGTCAGATCACTTAAATAAAGAAAAGCTTTAGCACACAATCACAACAGTAAAAATGAAATATATTCTTTAGTTAACACTAGTTAATTAATGAGAAAATATTTTACTTTACCTTTAATAACATTCCTTGTCACAAAACTTACGAACCAAAAAATACATCAATGCGTCTCGAATAGTGGTCTAAAAGCTATTTTTTAATAAATATCATCTCTGCCCGTCGCGTCGTCTGATTTCCTTCTCTCTAGTTTGTGGGTAGTATTTTAAAAATCAATAATTTTATTTATGTATAGAGAGTGTCTTATAACGGAATATTTTAGATTTAAATAAATATGTCTATTTTTAAATAAGCGGTTCATCTCAATACATATCTGGAATGTTTTTAATACAGTAAAATAAATTCCATTAATATCATTCCTTCCAGAGAAAAAAAAAGTAACCAAAAGAATAGCACTAAATATCAAATAAAAATAAAAATAAATTAGGGAAAGATAATAGTACAATTAAAAAAATGTTTAGAACCATTAAATGTCCAGCAGGTAAGCATGTTTTTGTTTTTTTATAAAAGATATCAGGTCTATTTTGCTGCACAGTACGATCTGTGATGATGTCAGTATCCCAGTATACTTTTACGTTTTCGTTTTCTACTATTTTTTCAGGTAAGTATCGGTAGTACGGTGTAATTTCATCTAAAAGATTTTCTTTTTCGCAAATTTCTTGGTGTAGAATACCAGCCACCCGATTATGCCTGTCCAGATAATGCCGCGGTGCAAGATAGATACATCCAGAACCGATGTGTTGAATTGTTTCCCGAAAGGCATTGCATAGTCGGCATCTGTCATTAGGTAAGTCCTTTTTGGCTATTATTTTTAGGAAATTTTTAGTTGGTATTTTCTGGTCTTGTATAGCTATAATAAATCCTTCGGTCTCAGCTCTGAGCTCTCCATCTCTGAGAAAACGTAATGACAGATTTCGGTCAACTTCGGGGTTATATAAGTTGGATGGATATCTTCCGTGCAACGCTTTCCCTTTCCACTAGCGATGGGAACTATCGAATGAATTAGACTATCGAATGGTTACTGAATGAATGATTTCAACTATCGAATGGTTTTACACGTGCCAATAAAAAAAAAGTTAACGATGTTTGTATTTTGTTTATGCTAATTCTCTTACATGTAGTTTTTTGCGAAAAAATATTTCATTTATTTTTTAAAGTAAATGCCAGTAAAAGTAAATATTATTTTTAAATAGTAATATTATAAATATATAAATATATAAAATAGTATATATAAGTACCTAATATAAATAATTTTGATTTCTAATTTTTTATTTATATTTTCCTTCCATTACACTGCATGCTTAGAAAATTAATAAATGTTTATATTTCATGATTTTAAAGTTTGTTGTTAATATAACAAATTAGTTTTGTAATTATTATTAGTTAATAAACCAACGTTGCCAAAAAATTTAAAGACGTATATTATTTTTAAATAGGATCTAATATAAATAATTTTGACATCTAATTTGTTGTTTATATTTTGCTACTACGTAAAAAAATGTTTATATTAAATTATTTTAAATTTTGTTGTTAATAGGTATAACAAATTATTACTGTTATTATTATTTTCATTAAACCAGTCTTTGCTTAAAAACATTAAAAATCATTTTCCTACATCCAAAATAACAAGTATTATTGCAGTGTAACAACAGAACATTAATAAAAAAAATGTAAATATATAGACATACCATCTCTAACTAACTAAAGCCAAACAATAATATTCTTTGCTAATATCAACTAATACCAATATATGGCAACAGCGCCCTTCATAATGTATTTTTGTGTAAATACTAGCACATCAATAAAAAAAATAATGTGTCCTTATCTTTATATGACTCCGCAAAAAATCAAAGATGCCGGCTTCTTTCATAGCATTGCCACCGACCGCTGTCGGGTTTCTCGGAAAGAAATCTACGTCGCCGGGCGACAACTAAAATCCAGTTAATATTTTATTATAATCGATCCTGACGAATAAATGAATTTCATAAATGAATGAATTTTATAAATGAATGGTTTTTGCTGCCGAATTACTAGAATACAATATTTCAAGGCAGATGACGCATCTATTCAATAATTTTTATTCGAATAGTTTTCAACGAGTGTTTTCTTACTAGCTATCGAATTATTCGAATGAATTGCAACTATCGAATGTTTCGATAGTATTCATTAATAATATATAATATAAAAATATTCGATAATTCCCACTACTACTTTCCACTCTTCGGTTAGCTCCTCAGCACCCCTAGTACCTGCAGGTAATCTTTGAAATGCTAAGTCTAAAGGTGTGAAATTCCTGTCGGCGGTCTTAATAGCTGAAAGGAGAGGGTCATTTGATTTCTAAGTAATGCTGCAGACTTTTGATGTGCTTTTCATGCATAGCAATGAGACTAATAATTCCTCTTCCACCTTTGTCCCTTGGCATGTAGAGTCTAATGGTTAAAGCATGGGGGTGGTGTATTCGGTGCCTTGTCATTGATGTTCTGACTTTCCTATCGAGAGACTCCAGGTCGGTTTGTGACCATTTTAGAACTCCGAATGTATTAAGAATTACAGGTGCTGCCCATACATTGATCGCAGCTATTTTATTCTTCGCATGAAGCTCTGTTCTCAAGACTTTACAAACCCTCTTCATAAATGCATCCTCCGCAGTCTTTTTTATTACTCCATCATCAATTTTTAGAGCTTGATGGATACCAAGATATTTGTAGGTTTCACCTAGATGTAACGGTGAGAATGTTATTTCGTTAGTTAAAATAATCTCGTTAGATTCTTGGATTTTCCCTTTTTACAGTGCAAAAATGCACATTTTTCCATACCAAATTCCATATGAACAGCTTGGCTAAAGGATACTACAGTACAGGGAGCTATTATTACATACAGGGAGCTATTATTATTATTATATCATTATGTAGCTTATAAATGGTTGTAGAAAAAACTTTTAAGACAATTTTTAGTGGAACACCCGGTATTATTAATAAAATTAATTTTATTTGTTAAACCTTTTACCAATATTATTATTTTTTAAACATATTATTAACATTTTTTGCATTAGCATATCATTATAGAAACAAATTTAGAAAAAAAATGTTCTTAGAAAATTTGCTAGTTTTCAGGAAGCCAAACCGATTGATGCCCCTCCTAGAAGCGGACAATCAGAAACTATAGAGAGAGTAGCAAGCAAATTGTATCGAATTTAATGTTGTGCGATTTAAATGCAACGAAGTTGTGGCGCCATGCTGATTCCAATCCGTTCCCATTCGAACGACTTACTTGTTCCGAAAAACAGTTTTACAGCTTCTCTTAGTAGAGAGTTAACGTAACTTTATCATCTGCGCGTAGCTGGCAAAGTTTATCGGCAAGCTACAATGTAAGTAAACGAGCAAAAACTGCCATTACAACTTGGGTCGCAATTTATTGCTATATCTTGATCTTATACGAAAATCTTTTAGATTTTTGTTATTTTGAATAGTTTGACCTAGTGGAATTTTTTACAAAACCTATTAAATAATATTTATTGTTGATCTAAATTAGATTACAGTTGGGGTTGGAGCCTTTGGCGTTAAAACAGAAAAATAAAACAATAATTCACCACAATACACCAAAACACTTTGCTTTTAATAATTGGTTGGTATATTTTAATTGGTATATTTTAATATGATTAGCGAAACAAAAGCGTCTAGTGTCAAAATATTTTTTTATTCGTGTATTATGGTAAATTTGTCTCGCCACTTCAAGCAGTTAACCAATTTAGATACAAATTTGAATGTTTTACATAAGAATATTTCGTAAACAAATTATTAAAAAAATGCCTTTTCTCAATATGCGAATGAGCCACCCTCGTCCCATTTGAAAAAACTGAGATATGATTAAAAATAATATTTGGGCATTTTTCAACCGGCCAGGATTGACACTAAAAGCATTAGACCATCAAATCTATTTTTCCAAGGCTCCTTGAATAAAAATTAGTGTTTTTAAGACAGCCATGGAACTCTAGATTGTTCATCAAAAACAATCATCAAAAGTTGACATATAATATGTCATTCTATTTAGAATGTCGTTTTCTATCGAATAAAGTAAAAAAAATACTGAGGGTGTCATGGATTTACAAATCAAAAGTTGTAGTCATTTCCAGTGAAACAGTAAGTAACCCACAAAAATTGAACACGTCAATCAATCCTAATGTAAAACTAAACGTTCTCATTATCACAGAAACAATCTTAAGACGAACGTCCATTCTCGTCAAAAATTAAATATTAAAATAAAAAATCGAAATAATATGGTTTGGAGATTATGATATAGATATTTGGTATTACAACGAAATGCTCCCTTCTTGAAGAGTTATATAATTTAAAATTACAATGAATGAGTTGTGTAAATGTTAACAACTCTAATTGGATTTATTGCTTCTGAGTGGTTGTACTTCCTAAGTGACTTCTGTCTTTGGGCCTGAAGATGGGAATATTTTAAATTCCCGAAATATGTCGCCCCCCTTGTTTTTTAAGCATTATTTTTTTTTTAAATTAAATAACTTAAAGATTGTGAGTTATTGTCCTTTTACCCTCTTTCAAAGGTTTGCTTTGATGAATCCTAATGTATGTCACATACTAATATACCAAATCTCGTTTTTTATCTGAAAAAAATAAAAAAGTTGTCCACTTTTGAGACGCACCCGGTATATTATATCGTGGGCGTACAGCGAAAATCCAGTCACATTTTTGGTTGAATTGGATTAAACACACCACTATGTCCAGTTTTTCACTGTCTTTAACATGAAAAACCCATTAAGTCCAATTTCGGCATCCCTATAATATAATATAAGGATGCCGAAATTGGACTTAATGGGTTTTTCATGATATAATATAATATAAGGATGCCGAAATTGGACCTAATGGGGTTTTCATTTTAAAGACCGTGAAAAACTGGACATAGTGGTGTGTTTAATGAAATTCAACCAAAAATGTGACTTAGTGGATTTTCGCTGTACGCCTACGATATAGTGCCTGGATTCTACATATATTTATATGTATAATGTTCTATACTGAAGTTCTTGTTCTTGCTATACTATAATATGCTTTGGTTTATAAGCTCAGTAGTTTTAGAATTCAGATTCGTTTACACTTTATAACGATCTACGGACAGGAAAATAGTTAAAGCAATGTGTGCAGCAACCGTTTAAATTTATTAATTATATTATTAATAAAACAAACACTTATTTTTTGCTTATTCCGTAAATACCTAATTACTAATCTTTTAAATAATACACAGATATAAAAAGAGAATTTGTACTATTCACTCAAAAGTTTGTTTGTCAATAATACAAATTTTGAAAACATCTGTTTCATACATACTCATTTAATTATTAAAGAGATTTAATATTAAATTATTTGTAAAAAAAAATATTTTTTAGTTTAATGAAATAAATGTATAAGTTGTTGTTTAAATCAAAAACTGCAACTCTCTTTCCATAATTTTTGGGTCTATGATTAGCATGTATTTAAGAAAAAAATAAATGGTAATATAGGTATCGGCAAAATAAAACACTAAATCACCACAATACACCACAACACTTTGACTTTTACACTGGACGCGCGTTTCGCTAACCATGTTAGTATCATCAGCAGATTATTATAAACTAAAATACAATCTACAATTGGAGCGTTTATATACTCGCTCAGTGGGTACAGAGTAGGCGTGGCAAAGATCTAGCCAACCGAGTCAGAACCCACCGAGCGTAACAGTTAGATTTCCGCCACTAGAGTAGTAGGAACAAAGAACTTGAAGGGAACTGGACCGTTGTCTCTGTTCATATTATCTTTACATTTATTAATTCTGATGCTTTCATATGCATCTAATTGCCTGTAATTTGAGACTTGTTTAAGTAATTTTAAGTTATTAAAATCTACACAATGTTCTTTATCAACGTATATCATCATCATAAAATCACTTTCACACACCCTTTAACCTCCAAGACGGGGCGGCGCCACCCCTAAATTCTTAAATGGATATTAGTTTGATACCTCTCCTATAGAAAGGTCTTTCAATTCCCTTTTAATGATATAGATATCATGTACTTTCATTAAGTAGTTTTAGAGATTTATTGATTTAAAGTAGATTTTAATGTATCAGCTAAGTGGTGAAAAAATCGGTTTTTATTTTTTTTTTCTTTCTGTATGTATTTTTTTGACAAACTATGTATACTAAAAATTAAGCTTTTAAATAAAAAAGCTTTAAATTTCTAAAAATTTTCCCGGCCAAAATATTATCATTTTAGACTAAATAATTTTTTGAAATTATTTGTCAACAAATAAAAGACATTAAAATTAACAGTAACCCTACACAAGGAAAAAAAAAACGTGACTAAAAGTTTATTTATCTACGGCAGTGAGTTAAGAAGCTCTTAACTCACGCATTTTGAGTGAGTTAAGAGCTTCTTAACTCACGCATTTTCATTACCGGACTCTTTGTTTAGATGACTACCAAAGAGAAAAAAAAGTTTAGTATAACATTTATTTTGCACTAAATACCCTACTAAATACAAATAAACTGTTCTATTGATAATAATTATAAAAACATGAAAACTTATTTTATTATAAATGTTAATGATACAGTTTAAACAATCTTTCAAGTAAATGCCTGATGGAGCATATACAGGGTGGGTCAATGGAAACTTTCCACCCCAATTTTTCTCGTTTAAAATTAAAATTTGGAAAAACGCCCGGACACGTCGATTTAGTTTTCGAGGGGGAAAAGAAAATATCATAAAATCACTTTCACACCTTTAACCTCCAAGACGGGGGCGGCGCCACCCCTAAATTCCTAAATGGAAAGGGGGGCCGAGTGATACCTCATGTGAAAGGTCTTTCAATTCCCTTTTTAATGATATAGATATCATGTACTTTCGTTAAGTAGTTTTAGAGATTTATTGATTTAAAGTAGATTTTAATTTATCAGCTAAGTGGTGAAAAAATCGGTTTTATTTTATTTTTTTCTCTGTATGTATTTTTTTTTTGGCAAACTATGTATACTAAAAATTAAACTTTTAAATAAAAAAGCTTATTTTTTTTTTTTAATTTCTAAAAATTTTCCCGGCCAAAATTGAGCATTTTTCACTTATTCCGAAATGAAAGATTTTTGGGCGTGGATCGATGCAGATTGATTAGTTAAAATTTTTAGTATACATAGTATGCCAAAAAAATACATACAGAGAGAGAAAAAAAATAAAAACCGATTTTTTCACCGCTTAGCTGATAAATTAAAATCTATTTGAAATCAATAAATCGTAAATATCTATTATATTATATACAGGGTTGTTCACCACATACGACACGGAATATTGTAGCTAAACGATTAGATTTTTGCAAATTGTAATGTTTGGGTTCGTTAAAGGACTATTAGAGCTACAATTTAAAAATATTTTTACAAGATACAGAGTGTCCCAAATAAATAAAAAATATCAGATATTTTTTTAAATGGAATACCCTGTATATTATTACATTTTTAATTTCTACGATTAAAATAAAGGTTAATTTAAGTAAGGCTTATTGTACTTAAACCTTACCGTTTTTGAAATATTTTCAATTTTGTGAAATTGCAGTATAAATTTTAAGGCTTCATTTCTCCGAGGGTATCAAAGTTTTTAATACTAAATATTTACTGAAGTTTATTTATTGATCAGTTATTGTGTTGCAATACTAACAAATTTACTCCCTTATACAAAGTGTCTAAATATTTATTTTAAATAATTATTAGCTTTAAACGGCAATAACTTGTTTAATTTAAATGGAACACCCTGTATATTTTATAAGAATCAGATGCACAATTTAATTGACTATCAAATTATATTATACCATTTTTACCTATCTCTTCAAGTTTCCGTAGAAAATGCATGCATTTTAGAACTCATTTATAATTTATAAAAAATTAAATTATTTTTAAAGATGTACCAAATTTTTAAAGAGTTCAGATACTAATATTGTCGATATAGTTTGTTTAGTTCTTTAAAAAATAAAAAAACTGTTTAAATATTTGTTAAAGAGGACCAATTAATATGATTCCAGTATTCAAACTACATTAATTGACTGTTTGCGTTGATTAATAATAATTGCTTCAAATACTAAAAAACTTGATTTCTGATTCAAATCCACATTTATTTAGAATAATTTATTAACGAACACAATTAAATATGTAATTAATTAGTATTTGGACGGAAATACTGGTGGTATATTTAATTAAAGGTATACTCTTTTATAAAGATTTAAATAGTTTTCTTTCTGCATACAAATGGGCTAGTATTATTATCGTTTTACTAAAAACGATAATATTACTAGACTGTACATTTTGTACATTTGTTGTTTTAAAAACAATCTAAAATGTCAATATTCCATGGGTTCCATGATAAATGAGGTCTAAATTATAAGAAAATGTATTTTCTATGAAAACTTGAAGGAATAGGTAAAAAGTGGTATAATACAATTTGATAGACAATTAAACTGTGCATCTGATTCTCGTAAAATATACAGGGTGTTCCATTTAGATTAAACAAGTTATTGCCGTTTAAAGCTAGTAATTATTTAAAATAAATTTTTAGACACTCTGTATAAGGTAGTATAATTTTTATTAATGCAACACAATAACTGATCAATAAATAAACTTCAATAAATATTTAGTATTAAAAACTTAGAACTATACATAAACTATACATAGAGATATACCCTCGGGGAAATGAAGCCTTAAAATTTATACTGCAATTTCACAAAATTGAAAATATTTCAAAAACGGTAAGGTTTAAGTGTAATAAACCTTAATCAAATTTACCTTTATTTTAATCGTAGAAACTAAAAATGCAATAATATACAGGGTGTTTCATTTAAAAAAATACAACTTTGATATTTTTTATTTATTTGGGACAATCTGTATCTTGCAAAAATATTTTTAAATTGTAGCTCTAATAGTCCTTCAACGAACTCAAAACTTACAATTTGTAAACATCTAATCGTTTGGCTACAATACTCCGTGTCGTATGTGGTGCACAACCCTGTATATTTAAATTTAAAATTTTAAATATGGGTTATATTTAAAGCTTTATATTTAAAATCTAACACAGTATCATATAACTCACCCTTATTAATATATTACCACTACGTGTATATCTGGAGATAACTACAAAGTATGTTCGAATAAACATACAGACATTTTCAACCGCGTATACTATTCGTCATGTAATGGCCGCGATATGTACGGCGCATAATTGCAAATTAGGTACACATTTTCGACAACTCTTTGACCCAGTTCTCAACCGGAAAGCTATGTTTTATCCGCAAATATGCGAAAATATGCCTGTTTATCTCGCAAATTAATTGTTACAACTCGCAGCCGCCGCGCCGTTCAATTCGAGCACGTGCTCATAAAACGAAATTCAATTTAAATATTTAAAGTGCATCGCAGTCAACTTTTATTAACGTATGGATTTTTCGGCAAATATTTTTGCATAAACATGAAAATTTAATAAAACTTATATGCTCGTACGGGTTCAGACTAAAAGATATTGCAAAAACACATTTATATAACCGGGTGGATTAATAATTTAAAATTTGGTGGGTATTTTGTAGAGGCACTTAAATTTAGTAGTGCAATATTTTATATAAATATACTATGAATGTAATATTAAAATTAAAATATACAGACCGGACCACCGTAGTAGTAACATAGGCAGAACCGGACGAATTAGCGTATACCCGTCCGCCGGATAAAAAGCAGGCGAAAAAATGCGATAAAATAATAAAATAGGTAGATATGTGATAAGAATGTTTCAGAATTTGTATTTATTCGTGTTTTAATAGCTAAAACGAATACATAGATTCTCGCGACAGCTCTCGTGTAAAATTTATTTTTTAAGTAAAATAATGGATGTTTACAAAGTTCGTGAGAAAATTCAATTTGTAAAATGGTATTTCCAAAATAGGTCTTTACCGTTTTAGTCACACCGTTTAATTAGTGGATATGGAACTATTTTGTGGCCCGCTAGATTACCAGATCTTTCTCCCAATGATTTATTTTTGTGGGGTTATGTAAAATCCAAAGTGTATGGTCATAATAGGGCTAATAATCTGGATGAGGTTTAAGTAAAAATACGAGAGGCTTTCCAAACTATTAGCCCTAATATGTTAGCCAATGTCAGACGGGGATTTCACGACCGCGGCTTCTGTCTAGCACAAGAAGGTGGTCTTTTTCAACACTTGTTATAACTTTTTTTTATTTAGAGTAATATTTTAGTTTTTTTATTTTATTGATGTATTTTTTAATTTTGGAAATGAGTTTTGGGTTTAGAGAATTTATTTATTTTTAGTTTTGGCTTGTGAACACTCTCAAATAATAAATATTTGAGTATTTTTATTTTAAATGTTACCTTAAGTGAAGGTAAACACTTATCGCGTCGTATTCCTAGTCTGTCACGACCGACCCGTCCAAACACAACTGCAACTGCGTACTGCCTGACCAGCCGACTAGCCGGCAGTGAATTTCGAGTACGAACGCAAATCGGGTAAACGCAAATTCGTCCGGCAACTTGCTATGTTACTAGTAGCCTGGTCTTCTCTGTATACGGAGATATAGCAGAGAAAAGTAGTCTCCATGGGGCATACAAAATATAAATTTGTAATAAAAATATATTAATCAATAGATGTAAAACTTTAGGTATGCTTTTATTATTTTTTCACTTTACTTCAAACTTTTTAGCTACCTTAAATTGTATTTATTATTTAACAAATCAAAAAGAAACTATAGCGGGCTGCTTTATATAAAAAGTAGAGAATAGGGTAGTAGTAGATCATACCAAATAAACTTTTAGTAACGTGATTAATCTTAACTGGCACATCGTTGCCCACTTCTAAATATTTTCTTTTAATCAAAATATTTTAGGCAACAAAATTATTTTTTTTATAAAAATATAAACAGTTATTATTCATATCAACAAAACTCACCTCCTTAAAAGCACTTAAGGTGTATAGAGAGCTAATTACTACAGCTTTCCCGTTCAAAATATTTTCATAAGGTTGCGATGAGTTTTTTGCAACCGCTATTAAGCTATCTTGTACACTTCGCACTAAAGGAGGTTCTATAAAGAACAATGTTCAATGTCTGCTGGTAAAAAAAATTAAGCTTAAGGTATTACAACACAATTCATTTAAAAAAAAACTCGTAATACGATACTAAAGTGTCAAAACGAATGACAATGTCAGGAAATAAATAAATAAATGTGTCAACTTGACTTTTTTTACAGCAGAGCTACCACCTGAATCTCCAGCGGGAAATTTAAATTCCAGTTAGTCAGCCCGGCGCCGAATATTCCATGGTTGGTAACAATGAATTTAAAAATCTCGTCCTCGATTGTGTAACTAGAAGTTTAATTGGTATCGCTTATACCTTAACTTTTTTATAATTATTGGGTTCCCTACAACTTTCTACATGCATACCGGCCTTCAATTAAAAAATAAATAATTAGTAAAATTAAATGAACAAAACTTGGAGCATTATTATTCAGATAATTATAAAAACTTTTTTAACAGATCAAACATTTTATTGCCCACTAAAATTAAAAATTTCTTTTGCATTTATGAACTATTATGTTAAAAACATCGCAATTTTGCGATAAAACAAATCTTATTTAACTCTCAATACTATTTTTTTATTTTTTGAATAGAAAAAAATGTTTTTATTTTTTTATTTGGCATTAAAAAATACAAACAACCCTAAGTTAATAACCCTAGGTTGTTATCTATTTTTTATACCCCTAAGTGATAAGTGTGGTCCACCCCAACTTTTTTTTATTTTTTTAGACAATTTTTTTTATTTTAATTGTTTTATAGGGAGTGCTTATTTTTTAGGGGGTGCATGTCCAAAATTTTCTTCTGGGTACTCACTTTCATCACTTAAGGAACCTTTGTACAAAATTGCATACTCCCAGTCCTAGAACGGATTTTACATAAAAATTATACAAATTTTTACCCTTAGTTTTATCCCCTTAAGGAATGAATTCCAAAAATCGCTCTAATTATTCAATTACGCTACATAATAAACCTCTGTGCATATTCCTCTGTTCTCATATTCCTTGAACAGAATTTATTGTTCCAGAACGTTCAACCCCTCATTTCACTCCCTTAGAGGGCGAATTTCCAAAAATTGCTTCTTAGTGCTAAATTACGTTACATAAGGAACATCTGCAAAATTCATACTTCTAAAACGGATTTTAACAAATTTTTGTACAAATTTTCATTCCTTATTTTTTAGGGGATGCATGCCTAAAAATCGGTTCTAGGTACTCACTTTCATCATTTAAGGGACCTCTGAACAGAATTTCATACTCCTAGTCCAAGAACGGATTTTACATAAAAAATTATACAAATTTTCACACCTAGTTTTACCCCCTTAAGGAATGAATTTCAAAAATCACTCTAATTATTCAATTACGCTACATAAGGAACCTTTTCATATTCCTTCAACAGAATTGTTTCAGAACGCTCACCCCTCATTTCACACCCTTAGAGGGCGAATTTCCAAAAAGTGTTACTTAGTCCTAAATTACGTTACATAAGGAACGTCTGTGCAGAATTTTATACTTCTAAAACCGATTGTAACAAACTTTTGTACAAATTTTCATCCCTTATTTCTAGGGGATGAATGTCAAAAATTAGCTTCTAGGTACTCACTTTCGTCACTTAAGGAAACTCTGTACAAAATTTCAAACTCCTAGAACTAACATTTTTTGTACAAAATTTCACCCCCAATTTAGCCAAATCGAAGAGAAATCGACAGTCGGTAAGGAAGAAAATCAACTGACCCGAGGTACAGACCGGTCCGAGGTACAACACTCTCCCCTACACAAGAAGTGATGCAAGGATTCGATTTCCTTCACAAAATCAGATTTCTACCGGAAATCTCCCTCCAGGATATAGATAGAGAACTATATATCTTGACTAGTCCAACTCACAAAAAGGCATAAATAAAAAACGATGTTCTAGATTATTTTCACAGCCATCTTCGATATCCGGTCAATGAACGAACCAAACTCACAAATTCCCACAATTAAATGAACGAATTGCACACTGCGATCCACATCAAAAATGACCAATTTAATTACGAAATTTTATCTGATAATTATAAAATTTCAATAACCAAAACAAGGGATAAATAAATCCAAAAACATCTGATTTGATCTGACAGTGACAAGTGACGTAGGTGATGATCAAAGATATAGAGAGATGGACAAAAAGCCTACTGCTGCTGGTGTGCCTGGTCCAGTGACAATATTGTGTATCTATAGCTGTATATCGCGGTGTATATCGGGTTGCATAATCGTAAAATTTTAAATAAAATAATATTTAACAATAAAATTATAGTAAACATGATGCAAAAATAATAGTTATTTGCGATAATTTATGAGCTAGCACACAGAGGTCGTAGCGATGAAATTTAACTGTTACAATTTATATGCACTTTTTTACCTATTTTTCTCTGCAATATGTGCTACCGAAGTTTCCGGAATACATTTCGGACCACCCTGTATATTCTAACGTTTTAATGAAATTTGCTTTGCAGTTTTGTCGATATTGATTCTATGGCCAATTTTATGCAATAACGAAATAACAAAATAACGCAATAAAGAAAGCACTGCATTTTAATTCAGTTAAAAACCGAGTGAAAAATTACACAAATTTATTTACATTTGGGGATGATATACTATCCGAAAAAGTTTATATTTCATTAGCCCGAACTACATTGCGCCACACTGAATATAATACCTCGTTAAATTTATAAAGCAATTTCAAAATATCACCTGCAGCGCACATTAGCCTTTATTAAATATTATTATGGCTGCACGAAGTGGAGTATTGTATGAAAGCTGGAAAACTTTACCGCTGTATTTCTAATTGTATCATATTTTCTAATTTATGAGTAACTGCATGTAGTCTACTCGTTAGATTTAAATTACAGTTGTATGTACAACTGTTATGAGGCTTTACGGATATTTTATGTTACTTTTGACATGTGATGCTACAGCAAAAAAATCTGTAGATCCGGAATGTACCTGTTAAGTTAATTATGACTGTGGTTTTTAGTGGAATGAAAAAAAAAATAGGTCCAGAGGAATTATAAAATGGGTTTAATTAGATTTGTGTTTTAATTTTTTAAGGAATATTATATGCCAAATTGATTGTCATTTTTAAAGGGAACCACCCTTTTCTAAAGAGATAGAGGAAAACTAATATCGGTGTGTAGAGTGTAGAGCTCAAGTATTATCAAAAACATTATATAACCCACAAAATTCTAAAAGTTACTGGTTTGTGGAAGTATGCTTTGGAACTAAATAAGACAATAGAAAATTTCATTAATGACTTATATTTAATTAACAATTATAAACAATCAATATAATTGGCTGTGACAGTCTCGATTATATAAGATTAGATATGCAACTGGAATACTTAAGTGTTTCTGCTTCGGTTGGTTGGGAGAAAGGCCTCACCCTCTTCGCTGCACTCGTCCGCTGGTGGGTAGCTTGTCCGGCTAACGTTGGAGAGCTTGTGAGACTCCACCAGTCTCAGTACGTGAGCTACTTATGGGGAGGGTCAATTCTCGTATCTTCCTAGAAGATAACAAACAGCAGTATTCTACTCAACACAATTGATAAGTACTCAGGTTTGTGGTGGTGTTCTAAATTACCAATTGAACTGTCTGTTGGTTGCCAATGAAGGTACAATAAAAACAACTTATGATTAAACAACATATTAGTGATTCAAATAAACAATAATCAATATCTAAATCCAACTACCAATTATTATAATAAAAATTATAATTAAAATTTAAAAAAGAAAATAGGCAATGACAGTTTAAATTAAGTTATAATTGAAAAGATTGTCCAAATTATTTAGAGAATATAAAGAATATAACTATAGAATTATAAAAAAATATAAAAGAAAAATATTTTGCTCTCTCTCTCTAGAAAATTCCAGACCACCACAATCACTTCGGTACGACTTGAAAAAAAAATACATATTGTTACAGTAAATTATTTGATTTAATTTGTAGACACGTGTAAAAAGAATAAAAAAATATGTAAGATTAAAAAACTAGAAATATATGAAAATTTAAATTAGAATTAGAACAAAAGTTAATAATAAAATGCGATATTAAAAGATAAATTAAAAAACTAGATAGAAAGATAAAGGTAAATAGAAAGATAGAGATAAGATACGAGAAACGATAAATGCTCAATTCGACAGATAAAAACTAAAAGAAAAGATATGTCACTCCAGGAACAAAGATAATGCATCCGCCAAATAAGATAAAGATAAAGTAAGGTAAATTTGGCAGATACGAGGTAAAGATACGTCCCCTAGAGTGACCCAAAAACAACAAAAAACAAAAAGCTATCTGTCGAATGGCCTGCCAATAGACACCACCACTACAGGGTCCAGATAAAACAAGAGTTGCCTTCTGGCAAGCAAGGATTTGTTAAAGGTGACATAAGTCGTATAATATAAATATTATAAAAAATCCTTACTTACCAGAGTCCCTCCTGGTTCGTCTCTGAGAGTACTCCTGCAGTGATTGATTCTATTCATGGCCCCTGAGATTGCTAAATCGAACACCTCTGCGGGTTCCTGTTCGACAGCTTGCGTCTCAGGACATAAATAAGAAAGATAAAAATAATTAGTACTATATAAAAGTTAAAGGTATTAGAATTTTTTTTACAAAACTACCATACACGTGCTACTAAGATAAGAAGATAAAGAAATTATGATAAAAAAATGAACTGTGATATAAAAAGATAAAATAGAAAAAGGAATTTAAAGTTACAAGCTAATTAAATAATTAAATCAAATAATTAAATCATATTAGATAGTAAGAAATGTTTAAAAAAAATAAAACTAATAAATAATTTCCAAGTCGTACCTCGTGCCGGTGTCTGAAAAAAAAACTAGGTGTTTAAGCAAAGAAGATCGAGATGAGAGAGAGTGATTTTCGGCAAAACAAAAAAGTCCCTTTATAGAATTCTCCCATTCATTTAGACATGCGTTAAGTACCAAATGTCAATATAAAAAATTTATAATTAATAGTAAAAATAATACATACGATAAAATTTCCTACATACCTTCAAAAAAATGTTTGTAACAATTGCATCTTAATTATTTAACACTAAACACAATATTAATAATAAACCTTCGTTTTAATTAAAAATAAACAAATTATTATCGGTAACCCATAGGCAACCAGAAAATATATAAAATATTTAAACAATTTAAACTAACAACAATCGCTAGTGATGTGTACCACTATCGAGGTTCCGCAAAAAATCGATAATATATAAAAAAAACGTATAAACGATATAAAAGGAAAAATGTAACGAAAATATTTTCGTTACAACATGATGGTAAAAACTGCACATTAAGCTAAGTATTTCTAATTCATGTCTAGGGTATACGAGCAGTTTAAAAATAAGATTCTTTAGTCTTCTTTAAAGATAAAAATCCATAAACGCTAAGTCCGGTGGCCTCGACGGCCAACGGCTGGGACCTTGGTTTTTCTTTTCGGGCAATTGTTTTCGGGTAATTCTTCTTCGATCAATTGTTTTCGGTTAGGCCGACTAAAATTGCATATGAATGTTGCATAAGAGGACGGCAGCAAAATGCATGGTTCATATAGAAATATGTAATAATTACTTCTTTTCAAATATGCAATCATTATTTTGGGTAGTCCATTTGTCTTTTAGGAGAAATAGTTTATTTTCAGTTTTCGGCTCCGAGATTTTCCCTGTTTTGGTTAGAAACAAACACGATCTGGAATAAAGTCCAATCAGAAAGTTTTAACTGTTTTTGTCACACTTTTACCAAGAGAAAGAAGCGTCAACCAATAGCATTTTGAGAGCTATAAACAAAAAACACACAACTGGAACTTAACTTAAATTTATTTATTTGCCAGTAAACAAAGGAAGCGATTCAGCTCGGGAAGTTCAGTATAAATGGAAAACTTTTATTGAAATCGTCTTATTTGACCACTTTGTTTTTGTTACTTTGCGGGAAAGTTCCTTTTAAAAAGAAAATGGGATAAAGAAATAGAGTTGATGTAGGATTAGGCTATGGGATTGAGACGAGGAAGGAAGGAAGTAGTTTATAGGCATGACTGCAATATTTTTATTTTATTTTATTTCTAAAAAAGAATTGTTTTTTTTTTGTTTTATATTTTCTAAGGGGCCGTCCTTTGCCGAAAACACTGCGACCTGTGAGACCTATTGAGTTTGTCCCCTTTCTATATCTGGACCCATTCTCCTATCCCTGTACTTTGCACCAACTTATGCAGGTCCTTGATAGGATGGGAGCATAGTTCCTCCGGTTCTAGCCTAAGTTTCCCAAATAAAAAGTGTCGCTTGTGATCCAGAGCCTCGCAGTGACAAATTATGTGCTCGGCTGTTTCAGGGTCTATATCGCAGAGTCTGCAGCAAAAACTTCCTTGATACAAGTTGAGCTTGTTCAGGTTGACAGCCATGTGTCTTGTTACGAGACCTGTTCTAATCCGCACTTTATTCTTGCTAAACATTAGCAGTTCTTTTGTGGTTTTAGAGCTAGGTCCTTGGATAAAGGCTATGCTGTGCCTGTGTCCCTGTCTGTTTCTCCAGTGGACATTCTGCTTTTCCCTGATTCAGATTTTTAGGGGGGCCATACATTTGTATATTCCCAACTGGTTCCGGATCAAGGTAGGATATGGATGATCCTTGCCTAGCTAGCTCATCGGCTTTTTCGTTGCCTTGAATGCCGCTGTGATCCAGCACCCAGAATAATTTAATTCTGTTCCTTCGTGCCAGAGCTCCCAGTTCACCGGGCACTCCCAGACGAGTCTCGACGATACCTTTGAGCTCATAAGCGCCCCAAGTGCCGCCTGACTATCTGAGCATATTTAGCTCAGTTGAGTATTTACCCAAGGAAAATGATAAGCTTGTCCTTGATCTTTTCCCAAATACTCCTGTTCCTTCAGCGGTCTTTGACCCGTCTGTATACCAGGTTAGTCCGTCCTGAAGAATACCATAGGAGATACGAGGTAAAAATAAATTAGGACAAGGTTGTGCATTAACGTAATAGTATACCGTCTAGAAATATTTAAAATTTCGAGTAGTTATTTCCGGAGATATCCGAAAAAAACGAAAATTGAAGATTTCAACTTATTTTTCTTCTGACCTTACTGTTCAGAATATCCCAAAACTAAATATGCATTTTCATTGCCACTTTTTTCCAGCTGTACATCAGTGTTTTTAGATTTGTCTTCCGACGTTTTGTTTTTTGACAACAATCGTCAACTATATCGTATTTTATAGGCGCCATATTATATTTATACACGTAAGCGTTTTTTTAAACAACTACCACTGCGAACGGCAGCTTTTCATCGGAGAGCAGTCGTGGATAAGGTATTTCACTGGAAAGAAAACTAATTAAGAACAATAAACAAAAAAATAGATATTGGGCGCCAGGCATGTACAAAGAAAGAAAACACAGTTGTATAATACTTAAAACTAATGACTATATTTATTCATGATGAATTCTGATGGTAAATAGCATTGTACAATTTTAATAATTATTATTATAGTGGTTATTTGTTGAGTAAAACTATGTATGTAAATAATATTAAATACGTTCTATGAAAAGACTATGCAAAAATACAATGCGTTTAACGTTATAGAAAATATAAGAAAAGTAGCATTCCTTTATTTAAATTGTTAAATTTTATGCCGTGATAAATCTGATGTGTTGCAACCTGTAGATTCTAGAATCTATGTCTGGTTATTCATCTGTTAACATAGCGCAATAATAATATCTATAGAAAGTAATACTATTACAAGGCGTAATATAATGAAACCTAAAATCTAAATCACATTGTAACTACTGAATTGACATAATGTTCTTAATAATCTAACCACTAAATATAGTCTGTACGATATTATTTAAAATGTACGTTACTGTTTAAGACTGAAAATATAGAAAATCTAAAACATAAAAACTAGAACGTAAATCTACACTTAGCTGTTCTTTATGTAATCTTGCTTCAAACAGTAGCAGCGTGAGGTGGTCTCGCATCTCTGTACTCAGCCATCCAACACAACAAAAGGGGCCAGAATGATGCACCATAAATTGATACAGCCGTAACTAACTACCTTATAGCTGGGAACGAAGCAGCATGGGACTCAAGCTACATCCACGCTGTGGCACTTATATGTAAGAAAAAATCGTTCTTACTGGGGACACTCGTCCACAGGACATCCGTACATAAGATAATGTCCGTACATAAGACACTACCCGTACCTTGGACACAGTCCGTATCTTGGACACAGTCCGTACCTTGGACACAGTCCGTACCTTGAACCCTAAAAATATGAAACTCTTGTTTAAAACCAAACAAGGTCTAATAAACAAAATAAACCTACCTCGAAATACTTCCGAGGGCTCAATAAATAATAAACAACCCGTCCTTTCTTCCATGTGACATTCTGGAGGACAAAAGAAAAGGGATGCCAACGTGCCAGCAAAATACAAATACAAGTTGGGACATCCGTAACTCTACCCTAAAAATATTCAATAATAATATCGAATCTATAAAAGGTAATAACTATCTTTACCTGTAGCCTCGAAATAGCAGCTGATTCAAATTATACAGCAAGATTTAAATAATCACCATTTCTAAAAAACTGGGACTAATGGCGTCTGACAGGCCAAACGGTCAAACCAAAAGTGCCGTTAAATCACAGAGAGTTGACAGAAGCGATGTTGACCGCGCGCGCCTCCACAGAATAATAACAGGGTTGTGTCGAACGATAACAGGGTTGGCGACTAGGGAACGTAAAAATTACGCGTCAAATAAACTATCCGGCCTGAACGAGAGGGAATCCGGTGATGATAGGTCAGACATCATATATTATATTACGAAAAAGACATGTAACGAACTAAAAACGTTACAACATCTAAATAGATAAATTCATTGCGATGTGCAACGAAGTTATGCAAAGTGGCTGTTACAAGTCATTAATTTGTAAAAGTCGTTTTTTCAATAGGTCGCTTTGATAAAAAAAAACGACGTGTTGACTGTATTAAAATTTTGACAGAAATAGCGCAAGAGCATCTTAAAGAGCATTTTAACAACCAAAGAATATACATGTAAACTAGAATAAACATAGTAGACAATCCCTTAATTTATATGTTCCCTTGTATTTTTAACGACAATGAAATCTAACACTTGTTTAAACAAATTGAAATATTACAAAAACTATTAGTTTTAGGTATCTAACATTATACATAAAAAAAGTTAATAAAACCCTACACAGAATCTAAAAATAAAATAAAAAAATAGGATATCACATTTAAAAAACCATATGTTATATCCGTCACACTATTTTGAACCACCCTGTATACCACAACAATTTTAAAAACGTGTATCTTAATCTTCTTTATAGTTTTTCTAGTTTTTTAATAATTATCATAACAAATGAAATATTGAACTTTATTGTTGACTGACCCTGTGTTTTAATTTACTAACGAAATTCAGTAATAATTAAACTTATCACTTCTAGTGCAAGAGCTCTCTTTTACTTTTTTTTCTTTCCTATGTATTGCCAGTAGAGATTTTTTTTACATTCTTCCCAAGTTTTATTAATTGATTGTGCAATATCTACCTACGCATCGTGTTTTTTTAATATTTCTTTTCTTTCGGATTCCATAACACTGATTTTGCTCTATATAAATCGATGAGTTCCAAACTGATCTTCTTCCGTTCAAGCCTCCATTTCAATATGAACTAATATCAGAGCTAATATCTCGCAGTCGAGCGAGCCTACCAAAGACACGTTCAGACTGAGCTGCGAGCTTTCTTTGATCGGTCGTTGAAAAACCGACAGGAAACGGATAGCATCGAGGCTCCGTGGGTTATCTAGCAAGGCAAGGAATGTCTCGCGCTTGTCTCGCGCTTGTCTCGCTCTCGTCTCGTCAGGTCTGGACGCACCTTTAGGTTTGCAGGTTTTGTCGATTAGGAGCAGAAACGGTGTGGAATAGAGTTTTATCAGAATGTATTTATCTGTTTTCAACACAGTTCTACATGGTTTTACTGATGGTGGAAAGAGTCGAGCTATGGTATATTTAGAATGGGCTCTTTCACAAAAAACAAAATACCCAATTCAAGGACAAAATCTGAAATAGAAGACTATTTTCAGTATATTTATCCAAAAAAAAATAGTTCCATGACATTGAATAATTTTTTTATAGGCGCTCAAAATTGCTTTAAATTGAAATAATTTTAAAGCGCCAATTGATGACGTATGAAAAATACGTCCAATCACATTGCAGAACCGTGCTCGTGCGCCAGCCAACAACTGGCAACATTGCGATTTGATTTGACCAGCACCACCTCAACTCAAGGCCTATCAACATGATATGGGCAAGGCAAATATGGCGGCGAAGGCAGCGCATTATTAAATTGTTTACCTTTAACCTGAAAAGCCGGTAGTGGTTTCTCGTTCCGATTGCATACCAGAAATAATTAATTATCTCTAGTTTGTTGTGCTTCTGCAACACGTTTGTTTAGTTGTGTACTAAAAATCCAAACCAGACATTCCACATAGGGAACTTCAAACTTTTGTGCTTGTCGTACTCCTCTATTATTAATTATTTTAAGGTAAGAACTAGAAGTATTTATCAAGATATTATACCTAAATGAGTAAAAAGCCTTCGCCGCCAGTCTGCATAGTACTTTATAATGGCTACTTACAATAATCAAAAGATAGGTATTAAAGGGTAGGTATTAACATTTTATTGTACCTGCATGCCTTTTATATGCTCTGTTCTAAATTATTACGGGAACTATAGAGGGGGTGCTTTTATATTCCCCAAAAATGACGAGCTTCGTAAAAAATGGTTGACAGCTATTAAAAGAGATAATTTCACTCCTACTAGTAGTTCTCGGGTAAGAAGTGCATTAAATATGCCTCAAAAAGACCAAAGGCCGAAGCCTCTGTTACTCTAGTGAGGATGTAGTTATGGCTACTGCTTATACTTACCTCACTATAAGTAAAATATTGGAAGAAAGAATCAAGCTTTTTACATCAAAAAAAATCACAGAAAGATATTGACAACATTGACATTTGAAAATATAAATTGCCTGGATCTAAAGTCTTTTTTTTTAGGTCACAATTGCCCCTCAGATACGTCAGAATTTATTATTAAATCTATCTTGTTCAGAATGTCAATATTTTATTGAAGAACTATGCAAAAAAGGAATGACGTCTTTATCCACAAAGACAATGCCCTATGTAAAAGAGAAAGAGTAAAAGACTAAGCTAAGGCGTAAGTTTTACTTACGAACCCTGAAAAAGCTATTTAGGTTTTTTTTTCTATATTAAATAGAAGACACATTATATTTTTTATATGAAGACTTGAAAGACATATTATATTTTTTATTTATCCTCACCTATTATAGTTTAAATTTATTCCCATTTGTGTAATGCTGCAAAACATAGAAAAAATATTCCATATTTTTTGACCCAAGCCAGTGTAGTTTATAATTCCAAGAGCATTTACCAAGGCTTTTACTAAGACAAGTAACTTTCTATACTGTCCATAATAGTATATATTTATCAAACGTTCAGTAAATTCTAAACTATGGTAGGTAAGTGTTTGCAATTGAATATTTAGTTCATATTGCTATTTCCTGTCATACATTTCTGGTTATTTCTTTTTCCGATGATTTTGAACACCACCTACCTATTATATTATTTTAACACTACCTACCTATTTTCTGAGAAAGCAGACCTTTTTATAAAAAGTAACTAACTGATGTTTTCATAAAAGTAATAATACAAAAAATTCCATACTTATGTGGAGAACTTTAGACTCCCTGTATATTAAAAAATTAGTGAAATATTACGTAATCTAACCCGATATTTGTGTGAAAAATGTCTATTTGGAAATAAAACAGGTTTTAAAATACGCGCCAAATAAAGCACTTCTATCTCCGCCATATTGGAAAAGGTTGGATGGCCTTGTGTGGAGGTGGTGGTGTGTCAGCATGGTGGCCCGGCCGCGGCCGTGTTGCCGATTTTCAACATGCCAGGTGTGACGTATTAAAAAAAAAGTGCGGATTTTTATTCTAGGCTTTTTTGTTTTTATTTATTTTCTTAAGAACGACTTCAAATTTTTCGAAAGTGAGATAGCAGAAAATTCTAGAATTAATTGCTTTATTCAATTATGCTAATTCCAAAATATAGTGAAAGAGCCCATTCTGAAAAAAAAACAGTGATTATTTTATCTATTTATTTAGGAGTAAACAAAGAAAGAAATTCGACGTAGGAAGTTCGAAATTTTATTGAAATCGCCGTATTTGGGCACTTTGTTTTTGTTACTTTGCGGAAAGATCCCACTCAAAAGAAAATGGGATAAAGGAAATAGAGTAGATGTGGGATTAGGCTGCCGGACTGCGGTAAAAAAAGAGGATTGAATTCGTCTTACTGGGATAATTTATAATATAAGGCACTGGTTTTATTGTTCTTTTTTCGGAAATCGTTTTTTTTTCGATATGTAGACAAAAATGGGTTTCCTGTAAAATTTTAATGGTTATTATTCCTCAAATGTCAGAGAAAATCAAATATATTTCAAATTAATTTCTGTCTTTGTCCTACTTTCTTTTATATTCCAGGATTGGGATTACTGAAATATATTTTTTGAAAAATTTATAGATCTACCACTCTGATGAATAACATAAATACATAGACAAAAATTACTGTAAAATATGAAGGCACCCAAAGTTTATTAACAATGATCCTGTATGATTATCATATCCGGGTTAGACAAAAATCTGGACCCGGCTAAACAAAGACCGATACTGTCTTTGAAATCTTGGATATATGGTATTCAATATACAGGGTGTCCCAGAAATAAGTGCAAGTATTTTAAAGGGTGGTAGATCTCGATAAAAGAAACATATTTTCTCTTTATCGTTTTTCAAATAAGTCCAAAATAACGGAGGTATTTTAGTTTGAAAATTTCCAAAAAAAATGATTTTTTGCTCAAATTTTGAGAAACACTGGATCTTTTCTGGATTTTTTTTCTTGTAAATTTAATCTACTACCTATGTTGCCATATTATCAAGAAATTATTTTTTTAAATAGAAACTAAAAAATTTCCAAAAAAAAAAATAAAAAATTCCAAATTTTCAAATTTTTTTTTCGCGAAAAAAACACGCCTATGAGTGTTTCTGGGGTTGAACTATACTACCAATTAAAATACTTGTACTTATTTCTGGGACACCCTGTATAATATATAGATGTTGTGTTGTGGTTTCCAAAAATTTTCTCGAAAAAATTGAGCTTTTTTTTACTTATTCCGATTTGAAAGATTTTTGGGCGTGGATCGATACAGATTGATTATTTAAATTTTTTAGTATACACAATTTCTTAAAAAAGTACATACAGCGTATAAAAAATAAAAACCGATTTTTTCATTTTCTGTATTTTTTTGAATACAACATAACCTAAAAACGAGGTTAAATTTGCATTTAGAATTCTTACATTAATGTTTTCTAGTTACGATTAGAAAGTTAGAACGGTTATTTAAGTTTTTTCTGCACTGAAAAAAAGCATCTCTCAGTCGAAATGAATATGACTTTGACCCAAAAGATTGGCGATTTTCAATAGGGCCAAGAACGACGTTTCTTTGCCCAAAGCATTAACTATCTGTTCATAAGCTTTAAAAAATTACTTTAGAGAATAGAAGAATCTATCTGTCCAAAGTATTTCACTCTTGACCCAAAATGAATATGCAAAGAAGTTCTTGCTACAAGAACAATAGTCTCTTTGATTCATGCAAAAATTCTTGATTGAAAAGGGACATTTCTTGATTAAAGAGACACTTTTCTTAAACCAATAGCGAATACCATTGACTCAACTAAAATTTATTTTGATCTAAGAGAAGATACATTATATAGAGGCATATTACGAGGTATATTATTTTCTGATAAATTTAGGTTTTCCTGGTCTGTAGTAAGTAAAGCGATATTATTTTCCTCGATAATAGTTATTTCTGCTTCTTCAATGTTACATCACGATTTCAAAGTAAAGCAAATAAATTATTAAAATTATAAGCTTTGGTCTCATTTTGAATTTTTTAATACGACGACTTGAATTTCTAAAATTTTTGTAATTATTTGCATAAAAAAATCCATACCTATATTCTTATTCTATCTATAGTCACACATGCATTATCTAAACAGGTGTATTAGGTAAATGTCTCTTACCTTCAAATATAGCAAATAAATGCTCTAATTTCCATTTTTTCAGAAACTCCTTTAAAGAATCCATATATCCTAAAATTTGTCCATAAAAATGACAAATGCATGTTAATAACGATCACTAATTTGTTATACGATATGCGTTTAAAAAGCAAATTATGCAAAATTCAAGTGAAAAATTCCAAGCAACAAAACCCGTGCGTACTATGATGTACGACTGATCGGACTGCCGACTGATTGTATATACCGTCCTTCGTCATCGTCTTTGCGTGTTGTTATTATTTTTCATCAAAAGAGTATTTAGCTATTGGAAAAATGACCATGTTTCTTGAATGAAGTACTTCCTAGGGTATTTTTCTTATTATCTTAAAACAAAGTAACTTGCACTTGGTTGAATGAAAATAGATTCAAGAGAAATTTTCGAATTTTTCAAGAGAACCAGTTTTCATGAGTTAAGAGAGTTTTTCTTCAGGCAAAATATTTTCTTTTACGCTAAAATAAATTCTCTTGCCACTAAATATTTTTTTTCAAGAACGATGACGACTTTAGTTCAAGTCTATCTTTTTTATCAGTGTGTTGGTATAATTTAATGTAGCGACTAAATGCCAAAATTTTCTAAGTGTCTTCCACGCTTAATTACAACAACTTTAAAATCATTTAGAATCATAAAAGAAGCCCCCTAAAAAACTCATGTAATTGAATATCTCGACCGGACTATACGTCGATACGATTTATTATTAGTTTATAGAAAAAAAAACACACATCCAAATAATCCCATCAAAGTTCCAACTCTTGGAAGTTTAGATACTCTGTAGTTTCAATTATATGTAATAGAATATTAGATTGACTAAGAAATTCATATACTTTAAAATCTATTTCTAGGTTGTTGGGCCTCTAAATTTTTCAAGAATACTTTAATGATCTTACTATATTGTTACTGAGCTTTTTTTAATTATGATCTCTAAAAGGAAATTTCAACGTAATTTAGCACCTAGATCTGTTGTCTGAAAATCATTATAATAAACTTGATACTGTGCCTCTGTACCAATCTCTGTTTGTGAGCTAGGAAGTAAATTTTCATGCATATTTTCATCGATAGGTTTATTGCTTCTGAATAACGGTCTAGGCATCTAGCTCATTTGCTAGCTCAAAATTAAAATTATTAGAGTTAAGCAAGTCGTATTTTCATTAGAGGACATTGTCATATTTATTTCAAATCAATAATCAACGAGAATATTCGTATAACTTAACAAAATTACTGTAACTCACTATAAATACAAATTGTTGGTTAGGTTCAAAATGTTTTCTCTTCTTAAATAAATTTAAGCGTTAAAATTGTTAGGCATTTGCATAAAAGTGTGTATAATAGGTGGTATTCCACAAAATTTGCAGGTTATTGAGGAAACAGAAAATGTACAGAGAACAGAAATAAATTGAAAATAATATTTATATTAAAATAGCATTATACAGGGTGTCCCAGAAATGAGTGCAGATATTTTAAGGGGTGGTAGATCTGGTCAAAATAAACATATTTTCTCTTTACCATTTTTAAATTAAATTGAAAATAACCGAGTTATTTAACTTTAAAATTTAAAAAAATAATCGCAACATTTTGAGAACCGCCGGCAGATATCGTTAACTACATCCAATTACCCGGATCAAGCCCGGATTTCAGTTAATTCGACGCACTGTGTTGCCATAGGGACAAGAAAGTATATGTTAAAAGTAAGTCATAAAATCACAACACACCTGAGGAGTTTGCAGAGATGCATTACATTTTTAAGATTGTGATATTATTACATAAAATAAATTAAAAGTTAAATGTTTAATAATGTGTTAAAAAATGTGTTAAAAAAGTTAATTAAAAAACTTACCCAACATTAAAAAAGATACTTATGACAGATCGATGTAACTATGACAGTTCTCTCTTTCGATATACACTTAACTAAAATACACTTCACTGTGCTGCTTTACTTGTATGTACATGCTATTATAATTACTACTAAAATAACAGTCTCCATTTTTAACACATTATTTTCATATAGGTCTCATCACAATTTGAACCACTGATTTACAAAACACCTTGAAAAGCACACATTACTTTGAATACCTTGAATGAATAAATGTTGAGAATTATTGTCTCTTACCGCCACTTTCCGAACTACTTTCAATCTAAGGAAATACATGTTTCACTCAACAATTTTAAATACGTATTTCGTTTTTTCGCTATTTTTTCTATGTATTTCAACAATTCCATCGACAGCGCAACCGTCGCGTCAGCTGTCGGGCAAGAGAGCGGCGCATCACTGGTAACTGCTCCTTTGTCGCGCCGCCGTATCGAGCTTGCGTTATGCGAGGTTGCCGTAGTTTCAACAATTTCAAATTCAAGACACTCGAAGCAATCAAATTCTTATTAAATTTTAAAAATAAAACAGAAAAACATGAAAGAAAACAAACAAAACACAAATAAATTGGTTATTGATAAGGTCACAAAAAAGACATTTCTAAAATGTTTATCGTAATTCAGAAATCAATACATCGAAAACAATCCAACGAATAATCAATTCATTTTTGTTTTGTTTATTTCCTTTCATGTTTCCCTGTTTTATTTTTAAAATTTAATACGAATTTGATTGCTTCGAATGTCTTGAATTTGAAATTGTTTTAACTACGGCAACGTTGCTTAACATCGTCGTCTGACGCAAGCCCGCCACGACGGCGCAACGACCGGCGACTCAAAGGACCGGTTCACACGCGGCAATTCTTGGTTGACGGTTAGGCTGTCGATGGAATTGTCGAAATACATCGAAAAAATAGCGAAAAAACAAAATACGTTGTCAATAATTGTGGAGTGAAACATGTTTTTTCTTAAATTGAAAGTAGTTCGTAAAGTAGCGATAAGAGACAATAATTCTCAACATTTATTCATTCAGAAAGGTATTCAAAGTAAGGTGCGCTTTTCAAGGTGTTTTGTAAAACAGTGGTTCAAATAAAACAGAGAAACATTAAAGAAAACAAACAAAACAAAAATGAACCGATAATTCGTTGGGCTGTTTTCTAAATTTCTTGAATTGAATTATAAATTACGATAAACATTTAGGAATTTCTTTTGTGACCTGATTAGAATAATATGAATCATTTTTATTTTATAAATTACGATAAACATTTTAGGAATTTCTTTTTGTGACCTGATTGTGAATAATATGAATCATTTTATTAAATTTATTCCAAAATAAAGTTATTTTGCAGCATAACAAAGATTTTCGTAAACGTCATAAATGTAATGTTTTAGTTAATTTTCGGTGGTTTTTGTTAAGTTTTCATAAGGGTAAGTACTAAAAATAATTAATGTGTTTTTTTTCTATAATCATTAATAATGAGCACTGATAAAAGATTAAATTTAACATTCCTAATTTTTTGAGTAGAAATTTGTCTATGAATTTATAAATGTAGAACTATGTAGAATGTGGATAACATAGGAGGTTGCAACACTGCAAGGTTTAGATACACCGTAGGGAAATCTCAGGTGAATAAACAAGTGGCACTAAAAAGTTTTTTAAATTTCCCTGAAAATGTCAAGAAAAATTTTAAATTTTCAACATTTTTTTCTCGCAAAAAAAACCTCATAGGCGTGTGTCTGGGGTTGAACTATACTACCAGTTAAAATATTTGCACTTATTTCTGGGACACCCTGTATATAGCTTTTTCAAACATGTCCTTCAAATTCTTCAATTTAATAGCTGTTAGTAAGAAGTTTCATTTCAAATATGCGTACATAGTGCACACACTGTTTTTTTTTATAAAAAGACCTAATAATCTTATTGATTTAAATGCTTTGAGATTAATAGATATATTATTCATAAGATTCTTGTAAAAAAATGTCAATAACAGAAAACTCCAAGATTTTGGTTACTTATTTTATTTTACTATTACGGGTTTCAATAAAAGTATGAAACTGTGACAAAAGAAGAGCGCAAATGATAAAAGCTTCGAGTTTAAAAACTTTGATAGACGTTTTATTGGCCTTGTAAAAAACAATTAAAAAGGAACTTTTGAACAGTGAAGTTTGGCCTTTGGACAGGATCTGCTTTACGAAGAACAATTCGAATGAAAGAATCGATGGAAAGTTGGAAGTAATATTTCAGGATAGAAAAAGGGGTATTTTTATTGTTCTTTGGCAGCTTTCAATTGGAAATAAACGCGACCTGATTTTAGTCTAGTTTGAAATAAACAACAGCCAGTCTGAAATTTTATTAGTTAAGATGGAAGAAAAAAAATTGGCGCCGGGAGGCACGTATAGCCGCCCATACTAAAATATGTTAATAAAAAAGTTGGTAGACAGTTCTTTTAGTTTCAAAGTAAAGGAATTTTTCCAATTTTGGTCCGCGGTTATTTCCCCTATCCGCCACCTGGGGTCGCGTCCGATGGGAGTTTGGAGTTCTCCACACGGATTTTCTCAAAAACGGACTACGGAATATCTCAAAAACTGCAACTTTGACTGATTTTGATGTTATGACAAATTTTGTTGCAAATATTATACCTACCTAATCTTAAATTGAAAATCGCGTTTCGCTAGCTACTGTAATTTTGGAGTTGGACGATTTTTTAAAATTTTTAACCCCCTCCCATACCCCCTGACCAACCCCCCCACCCCTACCAAAAACTAATGGCCAGATTCTCGGGTGCCACAATAATTTTGAGCCAAATTTGGTTAAAATCGGTTTAGCGGTTTTTGAGTTATCGTTTTACAGACAGACAGACAGACACCATAAAAATATTTTGTATTTAGGTCATTTATGACCCAAAAAAGTGAAATTAATAAAAAAAATTTTTTTTGCCGAACTTAATAGCCGACCATACCAACAGGTATGGTAGGAAAAAAAATAAGGAAATATGTACAGGGTGATTCAAACTTACAACCCTAGCCTATTATCAGGAACATGATAGATAAAAATCTAAAATTGTTTGGCGGGACTTAAAAAGGACTGGGTTACAGTAAAAGTCGGAAATCGGTGATTTTTAACAATTACTAGTAAAAGTTCACATTTACTGATTTGTTAAGGCTACGCCAGTAAAATCCTATGTGTATTTCGCCACTGTTAAAAAGTCTACAAAATAAAATAGTTATTTTTGTAAACACTGCTCCGTTAATCCAACGGAGACTAATTGTCAGCAGTGGTTTACTTATAAACAAATTTGTCTAACGGACAAAAAATGATTAACGTTTCAGGAAGTATATCTCCTCCCGTCTCCGAAAGCAAAAAAACATGAAGAACAAAGAAAAAACCTATTTAAAATATCTAAATGGAACTATTCGAAAACACTTAGTTTTTTTTAAACAGATGCCTCTATAAAAACACAGTCATCACAATTATCACTTTCAAAACTAGACTATATTTTAATAAACTGAAAGAAGATGCTTTTTTTAAATTGCTTTAATATAAAGTGTGTAAGTAAATAATATATAATCCATACTTTTCCAAATTTATATATACAATTAGCATAAAATAAATTAATAAATAATCTATATAAACAGCAAATATCATCAACTCAAAATAACGCAACAAACATGCAGAAATTTAAACCTAATTCAAACTTGTATTGATGGTATTTCCATGATGTAATTTTCGTTTTTTGATAATATGAATATAAATATAATATTTAAAATAAAAATATTTCTTGCCATATAACTGCTGTTCTGTAAAATATTCTTCAACGTTCAAAAATAATGAAAAACTGAAAATAACAAAAAGTTATGCTTATTTTCCGTTTATGGGGAACCTACCACCCTCTTCTACCTACTTCCAGTCTCGGTGCCTATGGCAACAAACATAATTTTTTGTAATTTTAAGTTTATTTTTATTTTTGAAAGCTGGAGATTTTACAAAATAGCAGTTATATGGCAAGAAACATTTTTATTTTAAATATTACATATTAATACTGGAAGAATCTTTCACTTTTTATTTATATAAATATAATTATATTAGATTCCTTCTTTAGTCTACTAATTCTGTGGCCTACAGAGACTTAATAATTGGAATCACAGAAAGTTTGATTTTTCTGTTGATATTTGTTCCATTTAAGATAAGTAATGCCATGGTTGTAAAAGTAAACAGTTTTGATGACAGTCACAAGTCCATAAACTAATGTCGATTTTGAAAATAGCTACTAACTGTCACTAGCAAATTTCCATTGCGACACCAGCCATCTTGATTGTCATTTTATTGAAAAATCGCTTTTTATTGAAAATCTGAGCTAGATAGGTATAGGAAACCCTTAACATAGTTTAAAAGAGAGAAATCTGCTTCGATTTACCTTTTTTCGAAACCCTTAACATAGTTTAAAAGAGAGAAATCTGCTTCGATTTACAATATACTTATTAATTATTATTATTTAATACAGGGTGCTGTATTTGAAATAACGAAGTTTTTATGTAAAATAAATATTTAAAATATACCAGCAATTTTATTGCAATATATTTTTTAAGTAAAGTTTATTTCCCTGGCTTCAAAGTCAGCACTAGAATTCGCTCTGAAAAGTAATGTACAGGGTGTTGAGAAACTTTTTATATTATAGCATGCATATTTAAATATCTTTAAATATCTCAAAAACCAAAGATTTTAAATATATTAAACCCTTATAATAACTGCCTTATTTTATGCCCAAGAATCCAAAAATGAAATAAAATACTGGGTGTGTTCCATAAGAAAAAATATAATTTTGGTATGGATCTTAGTTCTGACACAACCTGTGCATTTGAAAATAATTTTAAATTATGCACATTGCCTCTCTACATATACCCATAAAAAATTATGTTTCTACATCTTTCCGTTTTCGTATAATCAACCGAGGCGAATGAGGTGCGCCACCCTGTAGCCTAGCCACCCTGTATAAATAAAATTTTAAAATACATAAAAATTTTAAGGTTCCCATTTTTCGTGCCGGTGAGTATACTGTATAATTTTACCTATAAAATATCAATTTAAACCATTTTCTTTCTGTTTTATAATATACCTTACCCAGCTACTTTTTGATACCCACTGACTAGTTTACTCATACATTTTTTATTTATTTGGTATTGGCCTCGTGCGTCAAGTTTGAATCACCCTATACAAAGAAGTTTAATCGTTGGACACGATCTACTTTTCTAAAAAGCGAATCGTTTAAAAAAAGGCACAATCCACTTGGAAACGGCGAAAAGTTAGTGGTAATTTCTCAGGATAAAAAAGGGCACTTCTATTTTACGGACGCTAGTTTTTGCCAGGCTCCAGTTAAAAACAAATACGATCTACGAACAAAGTCCGGCTAGAAAAGTTTTAACTGTTTTAGTTACCTTTTTACCGACAGTGGAAATCGCTTACGATTAGCGATTTAAAGGCTTTTAAAAAGAGAAGCACGTACAGGCTCATCAAAAACTTCACTTACGGCTATTTTTTTTTAGGTACTGTTTGTTCAGCGATCATTGTTTATGAAATATGCGTTTTAGGGTGTCTGTCTGGGAATAGTTTATACTATTAAAATTTTAAGTACGTTGAGAATTTGTTATTTGAGCGAGTTCCGTTTATATTAATTTCGTATGTTATGCTCTGTTCTTTATATTCGGAACGAATTAAACTTTTAGTTATGTAATGGAGGGCGCGGTTTTTAAATTTATTACTACCAATAACTACATACCTAGACATATTCAGCGCCGGGCTGCACTGTTTGGTTTTATATGATTCGAAATAAAAAAATATATAAAATTGTAAAATTAGTAATTTTTTAATGGCCATAATGCGTTCTTTCAAAATCATCGAACAACTAAATCATTTCCATAGATCCAGTGACGTACCGTGACTTGAATTTTGAGACCAAAAACTGACAAATAATTTGTCAAAAAAATCATATTACAACTATATGTTTTATTTTGCATAAAAATGTTAACTAATAAGTTAGAATAATTATATTTCTTCCCTAACCAAGTGGTTTTATCGCTAAATTTATCTAAAGCTAAGTACAACACAAATCTTAAATACGTGGACTATTATAACAACAAATATATCGTAAAAGACTATTTTTATAGCATTCTGAACGAGGGTTCAAGTTAAACTTTTTAGAAAATAATTTAAAGGAAAAATGAACCTGCTCGCAGATGCTTGTTCCGAGTAAAATCCTAGAGCTCTATGATTTGCTTTTATAAACTCTGGCACATGATGCAGAATTGCATGCATCTTTGGAGTTATCTTAATACCGAAGTTGAGTATTTCCAATCTAAATTGTTCGATGTCATATTCAAAATGTTTGTTTAATGCTTGACCAAAACAACTCGAAACTACTTGATTGAATGCAGAAAACACTGCAATATATTTATTCCTAAAAAAAGATGTTTAGGTTTTTGCTTCTAAAAACTTTGAATAGGTTCTTTACCGGGCGATATCGTCTTCAAAATATCCACTTTCTTTAAAAGTTGTCTGGCGTTGTTTCCGTTACATTTTCCATAATGATCTAGTTTCAATCCCGCTTTTTTTATCCATTCTGTTGCAACATTGGTATTCTCCAATTCAAGACAATCAAATAGTTTTTGAACCTATAAATATACTTTAAGACAGGTGTTTCTTCGTCGCCAATGATTAAAAGTATTTTATATTATTTTCTAAAAAATAATTGCCCTTTTTTATATGGTTCATTGAACAACAGTTTAAAAAATACAAAAAAAAATATTTCAAACAAAAACGCTTACTAAAATCTTTGGCTTTTGTTATATTTCCTCTAGATTATTGCCATAAATTTGTATTTTCTGTAATACTTTTTATAGTTCTGAATGATCCTTTAATTTCCATTTCCTTTACATTTACATCACACCATGGGCAAGTGTGAGTGGATGAATTTGACTGAAGACCAAGGAGAATTATAATAAGCTTAAAGTCAGCCGTAAAAGTATAGGAACAAATTCCACATATGGACTGCAGATCTAACGTCTCAAAGAAGCTTTTAATGTTAACATAAGACTCAGACAACTTTGGTCCTAAGCCAATTATGAATAGTTTATTAATTCCAGCACTTTTATATTTCTTGAAATATTCGGGATCATTTTCAGGGAGCACATTCAGACAAACTTTAAGTAATATGGTCAAACCACCACCACTATCAATGCCAATTTTTAGATGAAAATCTTCAGGTAATTCTCTAATTTCCAAAATATATGATAGAAGACCAGATAAATCTGATCAGTATACAAAAATTAATATTAACTGAATTAAGATTTTTCCTTTAAATTATTTTCTAAAATGTTTAACTTGAATTCTAGTTCAGAATGCTACCAAAATAGTCTTTTACGATGTATTTGTTGTTATAATAGACCACGTATTTAAGATTTGTGTTGTACTTAGCTTTAGTTAAATTTGGCGATAAAACCACTTAGTTAGGGAAGAATTATAATTATTCTAACTTATTAGTTAACATTTTTATGCAAAGTAAAACATATAACTGTAATATGATTTTTTTGACAAATTATTGTTTCAGTTTTTGGTCTCAAAATTCAAAGTCACGATACGTCACTGGATCTATGGAAATGATTTAGTTATTCGATGATTTTGAAAGAATGCATTATGGCCATTAAAAAATTACTAATTTTACAATTTATATATTTTTTATTTTGAATCATATAAAAACCGAACAGTGGGCTGACTAACTGGAATTAAAATTTCCCGCTAGGGATTTAGGTGGTAGCTCCGTTGTAATAAATGTCAAGTTGCCACATTTATTTATTTATTTCTTGACATTGTCATTCGTTTTATCATTTTAGTTTTGTATTACGAGTTTTTGGTTTAAATTAATTATGTTGCGACACTTTAAGCTTAGAAAAAATTACTAGCGGACCCTGCAGTCAAAAGTTGTTCTTTTTAGAACCTTTTTTAGCGCGAAGTGGTACAAGATAGCTTAATAGCCGTAAAAAACTCATCGCAACTTTATTAGAATATTTTGAAAGGAAAAGCGGTTGTTTACGCGGTATCTTACGGTTATTGTTATGCGGTGTAATAACTGTGTAAAAAGTAAAGTAAAGTAAAGATTTCAAGTTAACGTCTCCTTTTTGCTACCAGGGCTAATCTGGACGGGGCCTACTTTGATTACGCGGAATCCGAACCGCGGTCCTCGGCCATATCATGGTCAATGGCTTACCGACTTAGGAAGTGTCTAAATCGACTCTTACTTACGAGATATCCGGCCTCGAACCGGCGTGAATGAGCAGTGTGTGTCAATAGATTTTACACTTTTGCCTTTTTTTTTGGACAACAGCACGATACAGAGTTTCGAGCTGGTCACCCGTCCATCCACTAGTATCGCCTTACGTCGCTTAACTTCGGTGTTCTAATGGAAACCGGTGTTTCAACGTAGCTAGGCCGTTGCCCTAACTGTGTAGATATTTATAATTAATTTATTTTTGTTTCTTAAAATATCTTAATTAAAATAAAATATGTAAAATTGGGCAACGCTGTGCCGGTCAAGCTTAATCACGTGACTAACATATTGTATTACTATGTTTGGGGAACAGCCATTCGACGACCGGTTTCGGAGATTTATCTCCATCGTCAGGCCGACTTTGCTGTAACCCTCAATCTGACAAACAAAAAGCAGAGAATAGCATTTGAGTACAAAACGTACTACTATGGCGAGTGTTAACCGCTCTCGCCATCTAGCGGCAGCTGTAACAATTATAGATCGTACCGCCAAAAATATATTAAATATTAATGCAGAGAATTAGCATATATGTAGGGTTTTTTAGACCTTAATTTCTGCTTCTTGTATTTTGTTTATTTATATAAACCCTACCAAGCCTTCAGCTCCATCTACGGTAACGTAGATGAAGCAAGCATATTTGTCCAGTAGGCCGCTGGTCTTATTTTTGGCGATACGATCTGTAATTGTTACAGCTGCCGCTAGATAGCGAGAGCGGCTAGCACTCGCCATAGTAGTACGTTTTGTACTCAAATGCTATTCTCTGCTTTTCGTTTGTCAGATTGAGGGTTACAGCAAAGTCGGCCTGACGATGGAGATAAATCTCCGAAACCGGTCGTCGACTGGCTGTTCCCTTCAGTCTGATGAACTTAATGCAGAGAATTGGCATATATGTAGGGTTTTTTAGGCCTTAACTTCTGCTTCTTGTATTTTGTTTATTTAAAGTAAATGTTTCTTCATTATATATTTCACTAGTGTTCTAAAGTATGTATTTTATATTTCTGTTGCAATATTTTCTGTGCAAACGCTTTTCCTTATTTGTTTGATCGGACGAAGTTATCATATAACGTGTATGTTTTTAATGAATTCTATTTCTGCTGTGAATGATTTCAGTTTAGTAGTAAACTAAATACAATCGTTTACTGGCCTTGAGTGCCCATCTTTTTTGTCCCGTGTGGCAATAGGGGCATTTTTGAGTGTACTAATATTTTTCGACCGTGAACGCGAATATCTTAGCGAACAAGTTGGTAATCAAAACCAAAGAATAGAATAACTCATAGTATAAAGATATCGGCATCAAACGTACTAACTTTAGCTTCGTGCCTCGAAACCAGAGACCTTAGTACCTGCGGGTGGGGACCAAAAACCTCTTCAGTTTTTAATGTAATAAATGTGGCATGTTTTGAATGTATTGTTGGAACTTTGGTTTGGTTACTATGAGGATATTATTTATATTATTATTGTTATTAATCTTCTGTTCAAATTCAGAACAGCATAGTTGGATTCTTTGGAATAGTTATAAAAAGTCATCAGTTAAATACAGTTATCATCGATTTTTGTAGGCATATCTATTTATAGATATTATTATAGATTTATTTTGACTCCTATTTTTACGGGGCTCCACCTACAAACACATGTTTTATCTGTTTTGAAGTGTAATAACTTTTTGTTCGTATTTGTATAAAACTACTGAGTGAAAAAATATACATTTCCGTGACATTTTACGTAAAAAATGTTCCTTGGTAAAAATCAGTACGAGCAACCGTTCTCCAGATATTTAGAATGGAAATAGTCAATACATGTCATTATTGACAAAAAATATTCACGTTGAGTGTTGAGTAGATATAGTTATTTGACTAAAATAATAAATTTGGATTTTTTTTTAAATTAATCGTCAATTTTTCCGCGAAAAAAATGATGATAAAACAGTTTCTGTTGAACTTTTGGCACAACAATATTTCAAATTTATGATTTCAGTCTAAAACCTGTTTAGTCAACATATTTAATTTATGTAAATGATGACAGGTATTGATAATTTCGATTCGAAATATCTCGAGAACCATTACTCGTAGAAATTTTTACCAAGGCACTTTTTTACGTAGAAACCCTCGTAAATGCATATTTTTTTACTCAGTAGTTTTATCAGATACGGACGAAAAGTTGTTACCCTACAAACCAGATTAAAAATATGCAGGTAGCGCCCTCTATAAGTAGGAATCATATTGACATCAAAATCAAATCTCTCATGTGAAAAAACTTCCAGACACCAATTTTCATACAAATATTGACAAACATTATTTGGAAAAAATCAAAATAAAATTGAATTTCTACTCCCTGCATCTCCGAAACAAAGCACTTTAGGACATACATTTATACGAACTTTTTAACTTATTTTTATCTGTAGAATATGCTGCCGAAGTTTCCGGAATACAGTTCGGACAACCCTGTATTTTAAATTGATACAATTAGAGCATAATTTTGTATATTTAAATGTTATTTATGTCTAAGATCATGTCTACATCGGTAATCAAATAAAAAAAAAATTAAATAAATCTGTAAAAAATCCGAGCATGTGCCGCCCCTGATGTAAAACTAGGTCAGTGCCAGAGGAATGTGGCTGCACAGTTTGGATCCCGGGTCCTACGTACAAAATTGAATTCCGAAGATATCCATTAAAGGTTTAAGCGCGTTATTGACAGTATCGGTTTTAATCCCTGGCCTCTCTTAAATGCCTTTAAAATTTAAAAGTTTGGAAAATTCCCGTTAAACCGGAATTTATTTTTCGACGGAGATCAACGAACGGCAAGTAGGTTAGGAAGCGTTACCCTGAAACAAAATATTAAAATCAGGATAGAGTGGATTGATATTTTTTTGTTCAGTATTGGAGTATTTCCTAGAGCTATCGGATACATACATATATCCGATAGCTCTAGTGCCAGGTCGTGACACCAAGTGTGTTAAACTGTGTACGTACGATACTTTGAATAAGTACGATACAATGAAAATTATCTAAAATTTTATGTTTAATATGAAACCCATAGGCGTGTGTCAAAGATTTTTTATAATTCATATTAATCAAATCAAAAAAAATCATAAAACTAAAAGAGCTTTTATTAATATTACACATGAATTAATAAATATATACTAACATACACATTTGTTTTGATCTGGTATTCAAGCAGAATATAAACAAACGATTGTTTATTTCCTGTTTGACCACAGATATAATCTATTTTTTCTAGCATACTTTCATACTTCATAAGAACGGAAAAGAAGTGTTAGGAAGAGTGAAATAAAGAAGTGAAATAAACATATTATTTGTCCTTATTTAGGCCAAAAGTATTTAAGAATAATTACAGACCTGAATGATATCATTATACAGCGCCATCTCTCAATACTCTTCATCATCGCTAAATTTCTTCTATTGAAATCTGCCTTACAGTTTGGTTAGAGTAATTTTTATTTGTTAGGACTGGACGTTTATTTTATCGAAAGAAACAGCTAATTGCCCGTGACATTATAAAGGGTTGTTCACCACATACTCCAAATTGTAAGTTTTGGCTTTGTTGAAGGAATATTAGAGCTACAATTTAAAAATATTTTTAGAAGATACAAAGTGTTCCAATTAAATCCAAAATATCAAAATTGTATTTCTAAACACTCTGTATATTTCTAAACACTATTAATAAAAATAGTTTAATAATGTTGTTAATGTTATTAGTTAATGTTATTATAATGTTGTTAATGTTATTTAAACTATTAATAAAAATAGTTTAATAATGTAATAAATTGTTAATAAACACAAACAATATTTCTAAACACTCAGTATATTATTAAATTTTTAGTTTCTACTATTAAAACAAAGGTACATTTGATTAAGGTTTATCGCACTTAAACCTTACCGTTTTTGAAATATTTTCAATTTTGTGAAATTGCAGTAAAAATTTTAAGGCTTCATTTCTCCAAGAGTATCAAAGTTTCTAATACTAAATATTTACTGAAGTTTATTTATTGATTAGTTATTGTGCTGCAATAATAAAAATAATACTACCTCATATAGAGTGTCTAAAAATTTATTTTTATTTTAAATAATTTGTATAGCTTTAAACGGCAATAACTTGTTTAATTTAAATATAACACCCTGTATATTTTAGGAGAATCAGATGCACAACTTAATTTTCTATCAAATAGTATTATACCATTTTTTTTACCTATCCCTTCAAGTTTTCGTAGAAAATGCATTTTCTTAAAATTTAGACCTCATTCATCAATATACCCATGGAATATTGACATTTTAGATTGTTTTTAAAGCAACAAATGTACAAAATGTACAGGTGCTAAAAAAGATAATATTACTGGCCCATTTGTATACAAAAAGAAAACTATTTAAATCTTTATAGAAGAGAATACCATTAATTAAATATGCCAGCATTATTTCAGCCTAAGTATTAATTAATTACATACTTAATTGTGTTAGTTAATAAATTATTATAAATAAATGTGGATTTAAATCAGACATCAGTATAATAATAAGTTATGAAAATGGACATCTCTGTTGTTATAAATAAGCATTCGTCAAAAAATGAATTTTAAGGTGTTACTTTTTACCACGCTGTTTAATACACATACAAAATTCATTTTTTTTAGTATTTGGAACTATTAATCAACGCAAACAATCAATTAATGTAGTTTGAATACTGGAAATCATATTCCTCTGGTCCTCTTTAACAAATATTTAATCAGTTTTTTTTATTTTTTAATTAAATAAACGAACTATATCGACAATATCTGTATCTGTACAATTTAGATATTAATCTTTATTAATCTAAAATATCAATATTCCATGGGTATATTGAAAAATGAGTCCCAAATTATAAGAAAATGCATTTTCTACAAAAACTTAAAGAAATAGGTAAAAAATAGTATAATACAATTAAATTGTGCACCTGAATCTCATAAAATATACAGACAGTTTCATTTAAATTAAACAAGTTGTTGCCGTTTAAAGCAAGTAATTATTTAAAATGAACTTTTAGACATTTTCTATAGGCAAAATAAAATTACACTAAATCACCACAATACACCAAAACACTTTTACTTTTACACTGGACGCGCGTTTCGCTAACCATGTTAGCATCATCAGCAGATGATTATAAACTAAAGTACAATCTACAAGTTGAGCGTTTATATACTCGCCCAGTAGGTACCGAGTGGGCGTGGCAAAATCTAGCCAACCGAGTCAGAGCCAACTGAGCGTAACCGTTAATTTCCGCCACTAGAGTAGTAGGAACAAAGAACTTGAAGGAATTGGACCGTTGACTCTGTTCATACTATCTTTACATTTATTAATTCTGATGCTTTCATATGCATCTAATTGCCTGTAATTTGAGACTTGTTTAATTAATTTTAAATTATTAAGATCTATACAATGTTCTTTATCAACAATATGTTCGGCAACGCAAGATTTATCCGGTCTACCATATCTTATCTGAGCTAAATGTTCTTTAAATCTAGTTAATATTGATCTTCTAGTTTGCCCAACATATTTCTGATTACAATCTTTACAAGAAATTTCATAAATACCCGACCTTTCCAGTGGAGGTGTTTTATCCTTTGGATTACCTAATAATTGTTGTAATTTATTATTAGCACTATACACAAGTTTATAATTGACATTCTTAAAAATTCCTTTTAGACCACGGGATAACTCTCTATCAAACGGTATTGAAAAATATTTAGACGTATCTTCCTCCACTTGAAAAGTCGAATTTTCAGAAATCATTAACCTATACCTACGTTTTCTAATTAATTTATCAACTAGTGAAGGAGAATATCCATTACACTCAGCTACATTCCCAATGTAATCTCTTTCTATTTCATATCTTTCGTTGGAAAGTGGGAAACTAAGTAATCTATGAACTAAGAAATTTAAACTAGCCATTTTATGTTCAACACTATGATGTGATTCATTAGGAATATATCTGCGTGTGGTGGTATTTTTCCTATAGATATCAAATTCCAGGCAATTATTAGTATTTCTAATAACTAATACATCTAGAAATGGTAATCTGTCGTTGTTCTCAATTTCATGCGTAAATTTAATGGAAGGAAAACGATTATTTAACTTAGAAATAAAATTATCTATGGTGTCTGAATGTGTGTCAAAAACAGCAAAAATATCATCCACATACCTAAACCATACTCTTGGAAAATACTCAAACTGATTCTTAGCCTCCACTTCAAACCTGCTCATGAATAAATTAGCCAAAAATGGAGACAATGGATTACCCATTGCTGTACCTTCCCGCTGTTCAAAAAAGTTGTTATTAAATTGAAAACAATTTTGTTTCATACATAACGATGTAAGCTCAATATATTCAATCACAGTTTTGTTGTCGAGACCATTTGCGTTCAGTAATTCCTTCAAGTAGCCTAAAGTATGTGGAATTGGAACACTTGGGAACAACGAAGATACACGAAAGGAGACCAAAATTTCACCTTCATGCAATGTTATATCTTTAATTTTGTTAATGAATTCAATATTATTTTTAACTGAGAAAGAAGGTTCATGATTAGGTAAATTTTCGAACTCCCTTGATAACCATTTTGCCAAATTATAAGTCGGAGAATCTACAGCCGAAACAATTGGGCGCATAGACTTGTCCGGTTTATGAATTTTTGGCAAAGCATACAATTTTGGTAATGAGGGATTGAAAACTTGCAATTTCCTCTTTAAAGAAAGATCAATAAGGGTGTTACATTCTTTTAGAGTTTTTTTAACGTCTGCTACCATCTTAGACAAAGGATTCTTTTTCAAATTTATGTAGGGGCCATTATCGATTAAGTTGTTAACCTTATCGTAATAGTCTTTTTTATCTAATATAACAACTTTATTTCCCTTATCAGCTTTTAGGTAGAAACAATCTTTGTTACGCAAACCCTTGACAATATTGTGCTCCTTGTTAAATGATTTACTTAAAACGATATTTTTTGATAACTGATTTCTACAAGCCTCTCTTGTAAATACGTCGCGTCCAGTGTAAAAGTAAAAGTGTTTTGGTGTATTGTGGTGATTTAGTGTAATTTTATTTTGCTGTGTAACACCAAAGGTTCCAACAAAAACGGTAAGATTAAAACGCGGTAAAGATTAATCAAATTTACCTTTATTTTAATCGTAGAAAATAATAATGTAATAATATTCAGGGTGTTCTGTTTAAAAAAATACAACTTTAATATTTTTTATTTGGGACACTCAATATCTTGTAAAAATATTTTTAAATTGTAGCTCTAATAGTCCTTCAACGATACCAAAACTTACAATTTGCAAAAATGTAATCGTTCAGCTACAATATATCGTGTTGTATGTTATGAATAACCCTGTATAATTATATGATAACAACATTAAATAAACAATAATTGATATGCAATTCAAACTGATATCTCGTCAGTACATAATTTCAAGTCAATTATCCGAAATTTATCGATAAAATTCTCTATAAGTCGAGAACCTCTTCATTAAAAGCATCTTCTGTTGTTAGTACAAGGTAATAACATACTAATGATCCTGAATAAAACCAATGTGATTTTTTCAACTCTATACCGACCAGCGAGAATAGTTAGGAACATAATTTCCCGATAATAATTTGCGAAAAGCGTTATGTTCCACGACGAACAAACTAAGCAAACAACTTTAATAGCGCGTACTAGCTCGCAAGTCGTGCCAGATGCTGTAGTTTAGTCGATTGTAGTTTCGTATGAGACTGTTATTCTGAAATTAGAGGCAATTTTGGCAAAGTGGAAAGCTGTTTTTAACGAGACGAGGCGCTGTGTAAAACCGAAGTCGATGAAAATAATTTCTCATAAAGGTTTGCCGGAAGCAAATAAAAATATATATGAATGATATCGACTAGAGTTTGTGATGATGATATTAGTGTTTAGAAGACATGATAAAACAATTATATGAAATTAACGCATCACATTATTAATCAGGGTTTCTTGATAGGTATTAAAAAACGACATAAAGTAAAGTTAATCTACAGTTAATCTTCGTAGCTACAGGGTGTTAAAATATTAATATTTTTTCGATTTATTATAATTTTCTTCTAAGTACTTTTAGCGTTTCGAATGAAATTTTGAGGGTAAAAGTTACTATAAATCGATATATTTTAAAGTTAAAAAAATATTGACATATTCACCAAGGACGTGCATATGGGTTATCACTGGAATATTTTTCTAAAAAAAATGTACGTCACTGACCTTTTTTTCTCTTGTCAGCGAAATAGTGTAAGCAGTTTAATGCCGATTAAATGTTGTCTCTGGATATTTTGTCGATTTTGCCTCCTTGATGAGATAAACGCAATGCTATTAATTTGCCTTGATTCAAGTATAATAGCAATTTTTTAAAAAATTTAATATCATTAACACGCGAAAGTTTAAAATAAGTACCCATTGATTCATCATCAAAAAGTATGAAAAAAAAATCCATAGTTTTAAAGTTAGAAGTTAGTTGTTAAAACTTTTTAAAATTAGATTTTTATTTAATTATCTTCTTCTTAAGGTGCCGTGCAGATTCCTGCGTAGGCGTTCAACTTTTTCTTCCTCATCAGATGGTTCTATTAACTGCAGCGACTTGGAGTGCTTGGAAGTCCTGTATGCCTGTCCATTAACGAATATTTCTCAGCCAGGATAGCTTCCTTCGGCCTATTCCCCTTTTGCCCCCCTCTATTTTACCCTGGAGAATCAGACGCTGAAAGTGATAACGTTCTCCACGTAGTATGTGTCCCAAATAGGCTATGTTCCTCTTCTTGATGATTTCGAAGAGTTCACGTTCTTCTAGACCAACTCTTCTGAGAATGTCTTCATTCCTCACGCGGTCAACCCAGGGCACTCTTAGCATTCGTCGTAGGGTCCACATTTCGAAGGCTTCAATTCGGTTTATTTTTGCTACCTTCAGTTTTCATGCTTCCACACCATAAAACAAAACGGACCAGACATAGCACTTCATCATTCTGTATCTAAGGCAGAAGTTCAAGTTCCTATCTGTGAGAAATCTTCGCAGTCTCAGAATAGTAGATCTTGCTTGTTCGATCCTGCATTTGATCTCCTGATCTGGATCCCATGTTTCGTTAACCATGGCATCCCAAATATTTAAACTGTGTGACCTGCTTGATGACCTCTCCATTTAAGTAAATTCTGGTGTTCGGAATATTGTTTCTGCTAACAGCCATAAATTTAGTTTTTGTAGTATTTATGTTTAAACCAAGTCTTTGACTTTCATTGTTAACCTTATTTAGAAGGATTTGGAGATCATTTGCATTGTCTGCCAATATCACTGTCATCCGCATATCGGATATTATTAATTGGAATGCTATTTATTTTCAAACCATTGGGATTATTTCCACATATAAATTGATCAACATTGGAGACAGAATACACCCTTGCCTTACCCCCTTTTTTATTTCAAAATCTTCTTAATTATCTTAAATACCTTTATTTTTTTATTTGAAATTGCAGTAAGTTGGACTAATAGTAATAATAACTACTAGTAATAATATTTAATAATAAATTAGATAAAATATATAATTTATTAATTTAATTTTTATTTTAATTTTATTAATTGTGATTAATATAATTGCGTTTATCTCATCAAGGAGGCTGAATTCGACAAAATATCAAGAGATAACTTTTAATTGGCAATAAGCGGCCTACACAATTTTGATATTAAAAGAAAAAAGTCAGTGGTGCACATGTTTTTTTTTAATATTCCAGTGATAACTCATATGCACGTCCCTGATGAATTTATCGACACTTATAGTAAATTTTACCCTCAAAATTTCATTCGAATCTCTTAAAGTACTTGGAAGAAAATTATAATAAATCGAAAGATTATTAACACTTTAACACCCTCTAGCTACGAAGCAAAGCAGAATCGGACCTATGTTGATACGAAAAATAAATCTTATTTTACGTGAGGTATCTCTCTACGAGAGATGGCACATGTTTTTTGAAACACCCTGTCTATCTAATCTAATAGTTCGTTGTAGATTACTTTAGTCTTCGTTAAATTCTTTTTGAGACCTACTTTGTTGCTGACTCTATATAGTTCGTTAATGTGTGCTTGTAGTTCTTCAAGATTATTGGCAATTAGGACTATATCATCAGCGAATCTTAGATAGTTAAGATATATACTCCATCTATTTATTTTATTTTTAGTCCTGAAACGGTCTTGAAAATAATCAAAATGTTATTGGGTTCTAAAAATAAAAATAGAGAGCAGTGATATTTTGATTATTTTCAAGACTGTTGAATGATAAATATTCTAATAATTTATTTAAGACGTATACACTAGTTTTCTTAAACAATTTTTCAAATATTATTTTCATGAATATTTTACCTTTTAAAAATATCAAAGGAGTTATAACCAAAATAGGTATAAATGCATTTTAAATATAAATTTCTATATACGAAGATATATTTTCTCTAAGTAAAAATTATTTCCATATAAAGAGTACGTAAAAATATGTTCTGTATAATAACTACTACCAACAGGTGTATTTTCTCTCGAGTGCCTCCATACTTTATTATATACTAGGAGAAACTTCAATATAAAAGAATCTCCAACTCCGGACAACAGTCCACAAAATTTTCCAAGAATTACGTAAATAAAATTTCTTTTAAATTGCTTTCTGAGCTCCGCATTTTTACTTAATCCCTTGTTTTCCTAAGTTTGTAATCTTTCGGAGAGAATTCCGGAAGATTTGTATAACCTGTCAGCTGTGAGGCGTTATATTGTTTTAAACAAACTAATTGAAATACTTTTCGATGCAAAATTATTACGGATTTTATTCCCCCACGTTTTCTTATTGAATATTATGCTGGAACAAGCTGCGTATAATAGATTTAATTTAATCATATTATCTTGGCGTAATTTTCAGTATTATTAAGGTTGTTTTAATTACATTGTTAAATCTAGATTTACTTGTATTCATTTAAAACTTCCCAATATGGCGGACTTCAGTATGGGAGGCTTAAAAAACGAAAATCTCTAGACTGGAATCGACTGTAGTTCAAATCGTTCAAATGGATAATCTGTGGTAAATCCAAAATCCAATTGAACCCTGACACTTGGCTGACATTAACGTTTACGGTTCCTTTTTCTAAATATTTTTATTATTTTTTGAGTTTTTATTCACAAATTCTACTTGATTTTGTTCTTTTATTTAACCTGCAGCCTGCAGTACTAATTATATAGTAATAAATAATCTTTTCACCGATCAAGAACTGAGGAATAGGCTGGAAGATATTCAAAAAATTTTAACTTAAAAGCGTATTAGAAAACATTGACTCGTCCACAAATTCGTGAAAATAAATTAGTCCAGATGTTTGTAAAAAGGTCTCTAATTATTTTGAGATGTTTCCTCATATCAGCAATTTTCAGGTTTGTAATATGTATATGATAATAAATAGATTAAAACTTATATTTCAGGAAACAGCGCGGGCATTACAGATTGTTGTAAATCAATTTTAGAATATAAAGAAGGTTTAAAACAGGTTTAAAAGTTGAGTTAATAGAGAAGACCTAAATAAGGTAATGTTGGTAATGCGACCAAAGATCAAATAACACTTGAAATATATATGTACAATAATTGTAAGTAGTTTTTATGAATCTGTTTGATATCTATTGCTTTGTTTTTATATTTCTTGAAATATATATTTTTTTACTTTACAGGATACACAAAGAATAATAAAAAATACAGTTACTCACTAAAAGCACTTAAGATTTGTAATAGATGTAGTTAGAATATCAAACACCAAACCAAACCAAAAATTATGATTTATTTCACTGGTATTCCTCACATTTGAAAGGAAAGTCATTTCATAAATAATCAGAAGGACATTGTATAGTACACTCTATATTAATAATTCTTTTTTATCCTATACTTGTTAGTTGACGTATCACTTACTAGGTATAAAATTTAGTACTGATTCCAAACCTATAGTTGTGGTTGTGACATATTCTGATGTGTTTCTGGCAATTTAAAATAAGTTAATATTTAAACAAACATTTCTGGCTTTCCTGACAGGAATGTGAACACAAATTTAATAAAGGTATAATGTGGATAATATTATGATTATTACAGTTTGCATGGATGTTTTTGTATGTTGTTATTTTTAATAAAGTATATTTAAAGAGTTTTTGAGTATCTCCTTTTCCCTCAGAGGATTGTTTTCTAATCTTTATATATAGATTTTCATAAATTATATCTACAAAATTTATTACCTTATAACTTTTTGCTAAAGACTTTGTAGTTGATACAGTTTAACAGTATATAAAAAACTATTTAAATAAGAAGTTTGAAAATATATAGCTGTTTTTGCACACATCAATTCAATTTGTGATTAACTGTACTGAAATAAAAACAAATTAAGAAAAATGAGGTTTTCTATGAAACTATAACATGAAATGCATCATCTCCTATTTATTAATTTCACTTATTAAACAACTATAATTATTCAATAATCTTGATAATTCTAGGAACTCTCAGATATCGTCAAAACATGAAAACAAAAATTCACTTCCTATAGTTCTTACGTCCCTTTAACTGAAATGTTAGAAACAGGGGAGTTAATATTCTCACTCAGAAACTTTATAAAATACCTTTAAGTAAAATTCCTCCGGATCTGCGGAAAAAAACCTTTATTATATTAAAAGTTATATTAAAATTTATATTAAATAATTTCAATAATCTATGTTTTTATTTATGACAACCACCTAATAACCTAAGTTTAACGTCAACTTGACAATCCTGAAAAATGTTATTGTTAACCAAAGATTAAATCAATTTCTGAATTCCCTAACGCCAACTTATTTTTCATTAAAAAAAATTACCAATTTTCGTAACTAGGTCGGACATATTGAGGAACTTTTAAAAGAATTGTACTATAGGTATGGGGAATGTATGGTAAGGATGGAAAATGTAGGACTGTCCTATATAAATAATTGTAATTTTAACTGTTACGATTCATCAATGTATGAAACACCTTTTGTTGTAAGAAAATAATGTTATTCAGATTTAACAAATGTAATTCTGTTTCGGGTAGTAAAATATAAGTAAAAATGAATCCGAACTAGGCATCGTGTTGTGTCGTGACAATTTCAGGTGTGGCAAAATTTGCTAACGCTTAAGAGAGAGCGTAATTAGGGCATTGTTGGGTGCAATAACATTCAATAGCTCAACTTTTCTGGATATTCATCTCTTCCGAAACAACATTTTATAGCTTCATAGTTTCTCACACAGATTTGATCAAAAGCAACAATGAATTCAAGTCGTGTGACGAAACAAAGTGCTCGTTATATAATCAAAAAATTAAATAGACATATACTATGAGAGGATAAATATAATTTGCAATATTAATGGTATACATTTTTTAATCAACTAGCGATTGAAGGTTTTAAGAACATCTTCTAATATTATAATTATGTACTTTAAAAGATTTCTGTATAGCCGAAATAGCTCCAATTATGACCCCACTAGCAAAAATGGTACGTAAAACTATGCTCGCCACCGTAGTTGAACTCATCTAAAAGTTTTTTTTATCAGGAATAATAAAATATAATACAAGTTAAGCCTTCTGAAGATATTAAAATATAATTTTAATTTTTATTTTTAGAATTTTCACAAATTATACTTCCTAACACTTTTAGAATAACTATATATACAGGGTGATCCGAATTGTATTCCGCAAACTTCGGCGGCATAATCTGCAGATAAAATAAGCAAAAAAGTTAGTATAAAAGTATGTCCTAAAATGCTTAGTTTCAGAGATAAGTACATGGTGTAGAAGTTTTATTTTTATTTCGATTTTTTCCAAATAATTTATGAAGTAACGTCAATATTAGGATGAAAATTGGTACCTGAGAGTTTTTTGACATGAGAAATCCGATTTTCATGTCAATATGACTCCTACTTGTAGAGGGCGCTACCTAAATATTTTTAACTGATTTGAAGAGTAATATCTTTTCGTCCATACCTGTATAAAACTACTGAGTAAAAAAATATACATTTACGACTTTTTTTACATAAAAAACGTCTCTTGGTAAAAATCGATACGAGTTATGTTTCTCGAGATATTTGGAATCGAAATTGTCAATATCTGTCATCACTGACATAATTAAACATGTTGACTAAATAGTTATTAAACTGAAATTATAAATTTGAAATCTTTTTGTGCTAAAAGTTCAACAGAAATTGTTTACCTACTCATCATTTTTTGCAGAAAAAAATATGATTAATTAAAAAAAAATAAAAATTTATTATTTCAGTCAAATAGCTATACTCAGCGTGTGCTTTTTTTGTCAATAATGACATGTATTGACTATTTCCATTCTAAATATCTTGAGAACGGTTGCTCTTAGCGATTTTTACCAAGAGACATTTTTTACGTAAAACATCATGGAAAGGTATATATTTTCAGTCAGTAGTATTATACCGGTACGGGCGAAAAGTTATTACTCTTCAGAACAGTTAAAACATATGTAGGTAGCGCCCCCTACAAATAGGAGTCATTTTGACATCAAAATCAAATTTCTCGTGTCACTAAACATCCAAACAGCAATTTTCATCGAAATATTGACGTTACTTCAGAAATTATTTGGAAAAAATCGAAATAAAAATAAAACTTTTACACCCTGTATCTCCCAAACTAAGCATTTTAGGACATACATATATACGAACTTTTTTACTTATATTTATCTGCAGAATATGCTGCCGAAGTTCCGGAATACAGTTCGGACTACCCTGTATAATATATTTTTTATATACTCGCTATTTAAACCCGTGTATTTGTATATATCAGTTGTTTACAATATTCTCCGATCGTGGCAGCACCAGCGGAGAATGCACCAAGTCTATAATATGGCAAAACAACGTTTGCCTGGTCAGCTAGTTTGAATATAAAAAAATTCACAGTCCTTTACAAAGATGCAACCGGGGGGGGCATTGAAAATGATGCATAAAAACGTAAAAATATGATTAGTGTTAATATGAGTGTATTACATACATATGTTTAAATAACGAACTTAACAAAAAACAACTGATTTAAAGATTCACTGAGAAAGTAATAGTGTTAACATTAAATAAAACATTATCAATAATAATTATGCGATCGCACATATCCGTAAAACAAGCAAGCAAAAAAACCTCGAAAAAAACAAAATAACATACAAAACATCAGGTTAACATGATGACAGATCATGATCAATGACAGATAAAGAATTCTTACGGAAAGTTACACTTTACGATATAATTTTTAACTGTTAAAGGCAAACCCCATTTAAACACAAAACTTTTAATACCTACTACTGTATCTAAAAGACATTTTTTAAATTACTAAATTCTTAGCCACACTTCTGTTTTTCTTGGCTGTTGTGCGTCACGTCACAGATTAACAGGCCCACGTTTGCACCACAAGGCGATGCTGCAGACCACTATCCACTAGGTAGACCGGTCGTAGAAATTTATGTTATACAACTTGTAGTCAATCTACAAAAATATTATCAAATACTTTTTTTCTTTAAAAATGTGTTCAGATTTTGTAAAAAGTATAAGTCAAAATCGCAAAACTTAAATTTGATATGGGTTTCTTAGTTTTTAACTAACATAGTGGCGAATTACAAAAATTCCTTTTCAATGAAAATTAATGAGTTAAATAAAATAATTTAATAAATTACTAGCTTTTTCTCGCGACTACGTTCGCGTTACACCTCGAATCGTTCATGCATTGATTTAAATGATTTTTTACTTCTTTATAGAGGGCTAGTGAGCATAGATGTTTTTTTTATTTTTCATCTTTTTTTATTTATTAAGAGCACTCTCTTATACTCTCTTTATAGGTTATTTTTTATTCTTTGAAGGATAATTGAGGAAGATATATTTCGTTATGATGTCATTAAATAAACCCTTGTATAAAATTTTATACTGTCTGGTTTATAATGTTATAGTATTGCATTTTCGTACAGCAAACTTTCATTCCCTGTTCTACTCCCTAAGGGTATAAATTTCATAAATTCGCTTTACCTTTGTGCCAATTTTTATGTGTATAATCCAGAGGTCACCAAGTTTTATATAAATTTTTACTAACTTTACCCATTTGGTTGATGAATTTCAAAAATTTCTTCTAATTCTTTTTGTAGGATTTCATTCTTCTAGACCAAATAGTAAGGAATTTTCATACAACAAACTGTTCCGAGATAATTTTACTCTCTAAGAGGATGAATTTCCTAAAATCGCTTTGTGTAGCTAATTCACTAATGTCGTTTAAACGAACCTTTGTGCTAATATTTATGTATCTAAAGCTGGCGGCATGAACTCACTCTAAAATATCTAAAAACGTAATATATAATCTAACTGACACACCACTGACAATGACAAATAATTTATTTCTGGAGGTATTGTGTGTAGGTGTTTTTCAGGTATGTTTTAGTATTTAGTCGTTTTACACAAAGAAATAGCCATTAAGCACTATAAAAATACTTCATAACAAATCTACACATATATACCTTTCATTTAAAAAAAGAATCATCAAGATTGGTAAAGCGGTTTCGGCGGGATGGATGCAACAAAAAAACCCTTTGAGCTTTTATATATGTATGGATTAATTATTTTTCCAACATATTTTACTTTGCAAATTTTTATAAATATTCAGACTCGCCAATATCGTACTCCACCGTGTCCAGCCTGTTTAGCCAAACGTAGGCCGATTCCTCTTCGGCGGCGTCGTGACCCTGGCCGAAGGAAGAGTCTTGAAGACGCTCATCCGCGCATAGGAATAAGTTGACTGCGTAGCGTATTGCGTATTAATCGATTCTGAAACTTTCTATCTCGTGTATAACATGTTACGCAAGTTTATTATTTTAATCTCGATTTTAATAGATAAATGTGTGAAATGCCACCTGAATATCTTCCGCCATGACATGTTTTTACTTTTTTGTTATGGTAAAGTGATTTGTATAAACTTTATTCAATAACGTATATTTTCCTCCATTTGTGATTTTTTAATTTTAAGCGAAAATTAAGTATAACATTTTAGGAAAAAGAAACACTGTAATATTTAAAAGAATAAGAAGAAATTAGTCTTATTTTGAAAGGAAAATATAGAAAAAACTCTTTCTATAGAAAAAGTCTTTATACTAACCAGAATCCGGTGACATATACGCGGTCTCACCGGAAACATTACTTATTACTTCGCATAACTTGAAGAATATCTACTTTTAATAATGAACACTTCAGAAATACACCAGTAAAAACATTTATTATTTGAGATTAAAACTCGAATTAAATTATAAATATTAGTTACCTATGTTGTTATAGCTTTTATAGGCCTGTTTAACGACTTAATAAGTTACCTAGCGAAAAAATCTGTGCGCGTACCTACCACTATTGTTACAGGTTAATTCGTTAAAGAAATATGTTACACAAGTTAAAAACGCTAAAATTTTAATGGTATTACTTGTGCATTATTGGCCTTATAATGTAATTTGTTGGAATTATATCTTCTTTAAATATAATTAGACTTTTTAACGACTTTTAAGTTACCTAGGAAAAAATCTGTGCACGTACCTACCAGTATTGTTACAGGTTAATTCGTGAAACAAATGTGTTACATATTATTCGTGGTATTAGTGGTATTATATTGGAATCAGCTTGGCATTAGTGGGGCATTATATGAGAAATTTTGGTATTTAATTTGTATTTTTGGCATTACTTTGGCATTAGTATACAGACATTTGTCAGCGGTTTACTCCTTGTAGATAATCAAAAAGTTTTTTGATAAAATTTGCTTTTTATGTCAGATCATTTCTATGAAAAATTACATTAGATTTTTATTAAAGACGCTGGGTAATTAAAACATTGACTAATAAAGCTTGTCCACTTTAAATAAGGGGTCACGAAATATCCTCCTTGGAGTGTTTGGGTTAAGGGGTGTATAATAAATTAATCGTTGTTTTATAATAAAAACCATAAAACATTTATTTGTGAGTAAAATAATGCAATGGTTGGATATCTCTCCTTTATAATTAGGTGACTAAAAATACACTAAAATAATTAGAAAAAAAATCTTGTACTTATTTAGTAATTACGTCAATATTAATTAATTGACTTTCTAGTCTATTTTATTTTATGTACAAATATATTATTAAATTTTAAGCATTAAGTAATAAAACACTTTGTGCCCTCTTATATCGTAAGAGGTTACGAAATATACTCCTGGTTACACCCCTTACAGAAAACAGTGTAAGGGGTGTAAATAAATTGTATAATCACTGTTTTTTATAATAAAAACTATAAAACATTTCTTATTTGTGAGATTAAAAAAACAAAACAATGCATTGGTTAAAATAAGTACATTCAATACATATGTATGTGTTATAACATAATATAGCCATTACTATTATACTATTATTATTAAAATAATATGTGTGTAACATATTTCTTTAACGAATTAACCTGTAACAGACATTTATATGCCCAGTATATTTTTGTTTAACAAACCAATCAGGAAAAATCCAAAACCTACCGTTATAGGAGGTATAAGATGATTAAACTTATATAATGACAACTACTTATCGGATAACAAATTAATTACTACTGTAGCTAGTTCAGCTACTGTCTAGGTAGAATATACCTAGAGTACCTACACCTACCTATGATGTAGGTAGATTAAAGCTTATTTTGACGTTACCTCTCACTTCGGTGTCACAAGCTGAATTTTTCAGGGATGGAAGTACAGTACATGATATGGGGACCCTTATTCCGAAAGTAGTACAGAATTAGACCGGGTAAAAGGGCACTATCATCAAAAATCGATATATTAATACCACCGTATAGAGAAAACAAATACTTATTTTTTGATCCAGTACACAATAAAGTCTTCGTAGGGAGTAATTTTTTATAATTATTTACAAAAAAAATTTCCATTAGCGCTTATGACCAAAAAAAAACTTTAAACATGAATAATCATTTCAATCATGCGAAAATTTGGTTTAAAAATAGATCTTTTTTTAATATAACTTTCATTTAACGAAAAACGAAGGCCTAAAAGAAGAAAAAAGAAACAATTTAAAAGTTTCGCTTATGTCTTGACAAGGTATCAAAGCAAACCCCATATTTTTTGCTTTTAAACTAATAAAGATATATCAATAAACAATTAGCGATGTAATGGTTTTTGCGCGCGCTGGCCGACTGCCGCCGCTGCGCCGAGATTTCCTATACCCTTGTATATATGACGTCATGGTGTGGCAAATGTAGCATTTTAATTCGATTTGGGCTCCCTTATATAGGATAACAGAAACATTTTCAATGTTAAAATTCGGCCCGAAATATAAGATTTATAACAAAATGAATTTATTCTCATAAAATTGCGAACTCCAGTAACGTAAATAATATATTTAATGTATTTTCTAATGTAGACACGAAATAATTTCTTTTGCAGAAAAAAAACATATTTAAAGAAATATAGAGTATTTTCAACGTACAACGAAAATATTATCTTTGTTCTTTGGCGTGAAAAATTGAAAACATCTTTAGTTGACTTTCAACTAGGAAACCTCTTTGTGCAGTGGAAATACGTTTGTGGCAGACTTTCAACTGCAGCGCGAAGACAGAGCTAAAAGCCAAAATAGGAATGCGGAAAATAATTATTATACGAACAGAAAACATCTATGATCAATAGAAGTTCCTTTGAGATACAAGGCTCCTGAATAAAATAATATTGCAACATCGGGCGAAGTAACGACAGAGAGATGTTTTGAAAAATATTCTTTATAAAAAATATTGCTTGTTAAAATGTTTTTCCGGAGTGGTATTGAAAATTTTCAAATGTCTTATACAGGGTGAGTCTTAAATAAGTGCAAATATTTTTAAGGGTAGTATATTTTGATCCCAGAATCACGATTATGAGATATTTTTCGCAAAAAAAAAATATTTTTTTTAGTTAAAAATTATAATTTTTTGATAATATGGCAACATACGTAGTAGATTATATTTACAAGAAAGAAAACCCAGAAAAGATCCAGTGGTTCTCAAAATTTAAGCAAAATTTTTTTTTTTCTGGAAATTCTCAAAGTACAATAACTCGGTTATTTTGGAGTTATTTGAAAACGGTAAAGAGGAAACATGTTTCTTTTATCGAGATCTACCAGCCCTGAAAATATTTGCCCTTATGTAGGACTCACCCTGTAGCAGGTCGTTTTACTAAAAAGTCGTTTTTTTAAATAGACACCTTGCTAAAAAACTAAGGTTCCCTGATATTTAGATATTTTAAATAGTTTTATTATTTACTATCTTTTGCCATAAATGTAATAAATATGCTATGCTAGATAATATATCTAGCAAAATATATTTAATCTTATTTAATTATTACTCGTAATAATACGGAGTTTTAGTATTTGTTTAGCGGACGGACACTGGGGGGAGACTGGTATTATTATATATTTAACACTAGCTAAACATAACCAGCATCCTCTAATCGTCAAGTAGAATGTAGATACATTTTTATACTGCGAGTAATATAAACTTCTTCTAAACACGTTTATTATTTACGTTATAGAGTTTCTCGTCGGTAAATGCCATCCGTGAAATCGCATCTGCAAATCTTCAAAATGCATTACCGAAATAGAAAAATTGCTGACGACATGCGACGTGGAGAATAAATGCCCTCAAATAAAAGGCGTTTACCCACCAATCACACTGAACAGAAAACAAATTAGACACGACATAACCGCGAAATACCTACCTAAGAATGCATCTGGAAGGAGGATCACCTCTCAGAAACATATTATCTGAATCAAAAAAAAGCACTGGATGCAAAACTTCCTTCCATGTACGGGCTTATTAGTAAAAAGTCTTAGATTACAGTTGAGGGTTGGAACCTTTGGTGTTAAACAGCAAAATAAAAACACTAAATCACCACAATACACCAAAACACTTTTACTTTTACACTGGACGCGCGTTTCGCTAACCATGTTAGCATCATCAGCAGATGATTATAAACTCAGCAGATGATTATAAACCAGTTTATAATCATCTGCTGATGATGCTAACATGGTTAGCGAAACGCGCGTCCAGTGTAAAAGTGTTTTGGTGTATTGTGGTGATTTAGTGTTTTTATTTTTTAAAAAGTCTTAGTTAAAAACGATAGTGAAACTATTCTATTAATCTAATGCCAATTTGGATATACGGAATAGAACTCTAGCCGGAGAACAGCAACTCTAGCTGGAGAACAGCAAGTGATCGCCCCCAGTATAGAATCCTGGAAAGACTTCAGACTAAAGTTATTCTCGATGTTCAACATTCTAAAATGGAGCCACGACAAATATATTTTGCACTACCAAAGGTTCAACACGGTAAACGAGAAATTGCCGCCGGAAAGCTAACCAATAAAAATTCACATCAATTGACACATAATCCTCTAGCTGGTCAACTATCGGGTTCTTAAAGTATCATTTACTTACGACTGAGAAAGATTAGCAATCCAAATCTTACAAAACGGTTCTTCAAAGAGGTGAGAGTGGTCAATAGACAACATTCTTTGCTTTAAACCCACATTAACCAGACATAGCTCAGACAAAGGAACCACTAAATATCCACGATATATTGCTATGTTAAGTTGGGTTAGGCTGCTGGGGTTTGGGACCATTTTTGATCCCTCACTCGGAGGCTTTGGGCCCATTGCGATACCCCTGTATTATTGTATCAAACCTTCTCTCATTCTTTCTTTGCGTTCTTTGCGTTAAAGCATTCCAGCTCTTTGCAAAGTTTCCGATGTCGCTGATGTTGGCTGCTTCTGCTACCTCTAGATTTTAAAGCGTCGGTATTCCAGTGCCGGACAGTGGTACAGCAGGTGCTCTATGATTTCTTCTTCTTCTCCGCATTCTGTGCAGTAGTCGTCGCTGGAAATCTACCATTTTACGAGGTGTCATCACTGGAAACTGCGAGTTTCCTTCTCGAAATACTGTATGTAAACAACTGGCCGTTTCTTTTATAGCGTAAACATCTGCTTTTATAACATTACAGCCATCCGATAGCCCTAAAGATGGTTGGATGTCTAGTTCCTCTGAGAAGATGCTTATACTTGATACTTCTTGAAGCTACGAACGCATCCGTGTAGACTGTTATCTCTTGAGTGTTCATTACTCGGTTGCTTTCCCATTCTTCTCTTGTCGGGATGCGAATGTTTATCTTTTCTCCAAAATCATGTTTGGTGAGCATATAGTCCGTTTTCTGGTCTAGGAGATGTGGACTCGTGTTCGTCATGATTTTCCCGATCACTGGCAATATCCTCGAATGACTGTAATTGGTCTGGTTTCACAGTTTGGATTCCCTTAATCTTAGGGCATCCTTAGCGGCCATATCCTCCACAAGTCAGATCCTTCACAAGCCAGTCGATTAATTGCAAGTCCAGAATTACTTCTAGCGCAGCCAACGCTGTGTTGTTCCTTGCTCCAGTTGTACCTAAAGCTGCGAATTCATGTACTTTTTTGAGGCTTTTTCTATAAGTCTCTTGAAGTACCTACTTCCCACAATTGTTATGTTAAGCTAGATACAAAATTGAATAAAAGTATTAATAATATTGATAATTTTAAAAATGGATTTGTATATTGGCGAATAAATTGCTGAATTGAATCACCCAAAATACGTTATTTAATTAACCGATGGAAAACGATGCAAAACGCAAAATCCTATCGCATACAAAAATCAAATTGCTGCGTCAGATTAACCGGGAAAAAACGACACTCCGAGTTCAAAACGCAATATAAATATCGTAAATATATACCCCCCATTTCAATAGTGTAACTAATAAATCAGTGGAAACATGTCCTCCATCCGACAACAACGAAAAAAAAGTGGGCAAATAGAAAACTAAATTAAAAAGAGTCAAACAGTTCAATAATTCTATGCGGCAAACGGCAAGCGCCAACAAAGCGCCGGGACATATAACAATGTTTACACTCTACCAGAAATATTGAATTTCGAAATATCACGGCTCAGTAATGGTGCATGCGCTGGCAGCTTAATTTATTAAATCCCGAAAAAAAAATCGTCGGGAACAGTTGGCATTTCAATCGGGCCGCTATATATGACAAAAAAAATGGTTTAAAATTGAAATTTTACCTGGCTGCATGTTTATTGATGAAATTTATTCGACACCGATATTGTTTTGGAGTGCTTTATTTTACTTGTTTCATTGTGTCACATTGAGTAATCAGCCACAGATGCTAATTATCACAAATGCAATTATTTGCTGTCAAAAAATCTTAATACAACGGTACACAGAGCTGGATTAAAGATTTATGCAGTTGTAGCGTTTTTTATTTCTGCGCTGGTAAAATTAAATTTCAGATTTTAAGTATTTTACCACTTACGCCATACGCCATCTATTCGCTAGATGCCAAGGTATTTCACCTTAAGTATGTCCGATATTTTGTATCGCCATTACTAAATAAATTTTATTTCAGGTTCCCGTTTTTTGATTTGTTTTAATTAAGTATTAAATTGCTGGTTTGAATTGGCATAAATATGGCTTGAATATATGCTGGTTTATGTAAAGCTGATTTTCAGACCGTAAGTTATTTTTTGAACAATCACCAATCACCTGCAATTTGAAATCAAATCCATAACATCATTTTCTTCATTTCGCAAAGCATTGAAATCTTATTTACTAGACAAAGTTTTCTACGCCCTAAATGACTCCTAGAATTTTGATAATCGAATTTGATCTTGTAAACACTGGTCTAATGTTTGCTATTACTATATTTACCAATGACATCGAAATAAATTTATATAGAGGTCATTGATATTTACTATAAACTAACTTAATATTTTTGAATATTATTTTTATTTTTTTATTCCTTGACATTGTAAACATTTATAAATGTTTATTTTAAATAATAAGACTGACAATATTATTTGTATAATGTTTTGTATTCTCTTTTGTTTGTTTGTTTATTTACTTTGTTTGTTTAGTTTACCTTTGTCTACAAATAGTAAAATTTTTTGACAATAAATGCATTTATTTATTTATTTATATATTTGTGTTCAGCACTGCTATGAGAACTATGTTTTATATACTTATTTATAGAGTAATTATGTGGTACACAGTAATTATATGGCACTAATTATATACCGCTTAAAATCTTACCCACTTTCATTTTATATGGACCTACAGACCTTAAGACAGTATTCATGACCTTACGCTTGTTTTTTACTGATGTCGAATACTTCTGCTGCCATAGTCATCTGCTTCCATGTCTGTTAGTCTGGCACTTAGCTGACATCTACCTGTTTCAAGCCATCTCTGGTTCCTTTAAGCCAGTACGATCGTCCAACATCATAAGAAACTATAGAGATAAGTTCTAAGTTTGATACACAAGGTACTGTTTTATTTTACAATTTTTGAGATAACAGATATATTATAGTCAAAATTACCTCTCAGTTAACGTTATAAGTTATAATTTGATTTAAACAGCACATTTTTACTTTGTTATGATATGATATACAGGGTGGCCCATCGAAAACGTTCCGCAAGGCATAACGGCTAGGGTATTTTTTTTTTCAAAAAATCCAAAAACACGTCAATTTTGTTTGTGAGGGGGATAACTTTTGCCCCAAAAATTATTGCAAAATCTTCAACCCTCTAAGCGGGGTGTCATCCCCCAACTTTTTTCTAATGGGAAGGGAGGCCAAGTGGCATCGCAATGAAAAGGGCTTTCTATTCTCTATATCTCCCCGCTTCGTTTTTAAAAATCGGTCGAATCATTTTGAAAATATCAAGGATTGAAATTTGAAAAGTATTTTTTGCAAAAAAACGCATAAATTGAATTAATTAAAAAAAAATTACCTTATTAATGAAGCATATGCTAAAAATGTTGCCCGTCAACCTCCATACAGTAATACAAATTATTTTCAACCCGTTCTAGAACATTCTGAAGAACTTGCGGGGTCGCTTCGCGACAAACATCAATAATTCGTCTACACAGGTCTTCTAATGAGCCGGGTGGAGTGCTATATACTTTACTTTTTATGTGTCCACATAGAAAAAAGTCTAAAGATGTCAAGTCGGGTGACCGGGGAGGCCACTCAATTGCACCCCTTCGTCCTATCCACCGACCGGGAAAGTTATTGTTTAAATAATTACGCACATTTTGAGAGTAATGTGGAGGTGCACCGTCTTGTTGAAATATTGGTTCCGCTTCAACGTATCCAGGATTGTCCTCTATGATGTCAGTTAGGGCTGGGTCGATGGTATTTTCCAGTAAATCCAAGTACATATCACCTGTTAGATTTCCATTAAGAAAAAAAGGACCCACAATAGAATTTCTAAAAATACCAGCCCACACGTTCAATTTCTGAGGGTTTTGTGTGTGCACCTCGTGAAAAACCCTGGGGTTGTCCTCAGCCCAGTACCGACAGTTGTGCCGATTAACTACAGCGTTCAAAAAGAAAGTACACTCTACCTAACCTGATCGTTCAACCTTGTGGCCAGTGAAAAAAATGCTTAAACATCTAGAAATAATAAGAAAAAACAGCAAATTGGCCGAAGGAATTTATCCTTATCATTTACTCTGATAAATGTTTAAATAAACTTTTCAAATTTCAATCCTTCATATTTTCTCAATGACTCGACCGATTTTCAAAAACGAACCGGGAAAGTATAGAGAATAGAAAGCCCTTTTCATTGCAGTACCACTTGACCCCCCTTCCCATTTGAAAAAAATTGGGGGATGACACCCCCGCTTAGAGGGTTGAAGATTTTGCAATAATTTTTGGGGCAAAAATTGTCACCCTCACAAACAAAATTGACGTGTTTTTGAATTTTCTGAAAAAAAAAATTACCCTGGCCGTTACGCCTTGCGGAACGTTTTCGATGGGCCACCCTGTACATAAATTTCACACAATTTCACATGAGAAGAGTGCTCTAGGGAGACTAATCGTCCTCTAGATATACTTAACGAGCACAAAAAACATGTACAAAAAGGTGAACAGTGAAGTCAGGTATTGCGCACAATGTGTGGTCAAAACAGTACAATATAAAGTGGCCAGAAGCTCGGGTTGTCCACAGGGAACCTCATTGGAAAAAGCCTAAATTTAAATAATCCCTTTTTATAGCAAGCAATAATTATAAAATGTTTAGCACTCCTGGTACCGAAATACCTACGATATGACAACCACTGATCAAATGATCCAATTCAGGCATTCTATGTGGACAACCTCACAATTGACTGCACCCAACTCTCTGGTGAATGCCTGACCGCGATAGTGAACACGGTCAGTGATCACCACGGTCAGTGATCCTTCTGACCGAAATATTTTATTAATCAAAATAAATAAAGGCAGTGGATGTCCGAAATACTTTTATTTTTTAAATTGCTTGTTTAAATTGTTGCTATCATATACACAGCAATATATTTTGAAAAATTATTTTGAAGGGCTTGGAAACTTTTTAATTTGTTGTGCGGGTGTTTATTATTTTTTACAATACGTAAAATATTTGAATGCTACTTGTCCATGTTTTACATGATTTTTTTTTGTTTCAGGTAAGTCCCACCATCATCATTCACGATGCATATGCTGATTAGTGTAAGAATGTTCATGCAAAATAATGTTAGATTAACCAGAGAGGTTTATGATATTTTCTCAGTAAAAAAACTTAAATGAATAAAGTTTGATTTTTTTTAGTGGCAATAATTACTTTTTATCCTGTGAAATGGTGTAAAAATTCATGGGTAATAACATAGTGGAGCAGTTTACCTCGCCACGCACATAGCAGCGAAGCTTGGTGAATATTAGGAAACAAAATTCACAAGCTCTACATTGGACTGGTCGGTTTAAGGTTACAATTTATTGAGCATATTTGAACCCCAGTCAGCTGCATGGTCTGTTGTTTGCGTTTTCGGGTTGTACAACAATTAATGATTAAATTTACTCAGAATATTCACCTCAATGTTGACAGGAAAAAAAATCAATTTCATACATACATGATTGTTTCAGTAATAATTATGTATTTTTGTTATTAAGTAATTTTATGTACTTATTATTTTTATTAGAAATATATCTTTAACAAGTGATTATTGCATATATCCTACTTTATATTTTAACATATTTAAAAAAAAACATCACTGATAAACCGGAATTTAAGTCTGCCACATTAAGCTCCATCGCTGTCCTTTAAATTTTGTTAATATGCACCTTCCTTGGTGGATAAGTGTAGTAATTAAAAATATTATACGAGACATTTCGAAATATTTTACGACCACTTTTCGTATTAGTACTTAAATTTACCGACGACATTTCAGGACCTGAATAGCTACACACACATAATCATTATAATTTTGCGGTATAATCGTTACACAGCGAACCCATCGACAAGGAAACTTTCAGACGGCATTAAGCTTAGCAGTTAGTGCGCTGGTAGACCGACAGTGAAACCCGATTTAACGGTTACATCCGCACATATATGGACGATTAATTACAACGGAACGTTAGTTAATCTCCATAAGTTTATGTCCTGTTTTGATTGCGATCCTATTCGCGTAACGCCGGCTTATATTAATCAGTAACAGTTTGTCATTAGGGAGTTTCGCTTTGAGGTTATATTAGTATCTTGGCTAAACATATTTTAATTTCCGAATTGCTTAAGTGAAATTAAAAATAATATATTAACCTTAGTGGATAAATATTCGACTTACTTTTTAATTTAGGATTTAATATTTTACTTAAATAAAATAGCATAAAGTTAGTAAAAGAAATCATTAAAGAAAATAGACAAAGTAGGATATGCAAACAATACTGGAAAAAAGCCGTGATTGTTTTAGAGGTACTAGTTGAATTTAATTATTTTTTTTCCCGAGTCAGAAATAAATATTATTTATAATTTATGTTAGTAATAAAAAAGAAAAATAAACTGCGATAGTTTTGTCAATATGTATGTATGTTGTTCTGTTTTGTAGACTATTTATTGTATATGTTTCCATATTGACAAAACATGTTATTAAAAGCCACGCGACTTTTTCCAAACAATCTTTCACCACTTAGGAGATAAAGGACATGTAATGTAGTAGGCAGAATTAAAAAGATACGTAACGATTTTTGTTTCTCAAGAAAGAATGTGATGAATTTCGCCATATATATATTTTTTTTTCTTCGTCCTAAATGAAAAGAAAATGTAAACGTTATAATAAATACTTACTTTTCTATTTTTGCTGAAGTACAAATAGTTGGAGGCTATTTTTAAATATAAATAATAATACAAAGTGCTTAGCTGGACTAATTACATAGTAATAAGCAAAGTCATATTTTAAATCTTTATTTTTTTTATAAATATAAGGAACCTAAACAAATAATTAAAACTATCAATTTTTAATATATTTTTTTTAACAAATGCATATTCAAAAAATATTTAAGACAAAAATAAACTGTAGATATTTCATAGGTAATTAAGAAGAATGTTTCCATTAACGTAATTGTTATTCTGTTTTAGATATTAGAGATGTGAATAAAATATAGTACTTACTCTTTAATCCTTCATGAATCTTTGTATCACACCTGCCGATACCACAATCAACACTAAGAAGGCGGAGGAAGAAATGAGTTGCTGTCTGGAAACACGTACCAACCACACCAGTAAGATGAAACTTTCCAGCATCACAAGCTTTGTTCAGTTGAGTAAATGTTAAACACGCCGCTCGCCTTTTTGCCTCGAATTCCAATGGATTGGAGATCTATGGAAATTTTTGATACGGATATGGAAGCAATAACCAGCCTGGAGAAAAAACTAATTTGGATGGTTGAAGTAACAAGCCACTGAACCCATAATACCGCAGAGAAGCCAGAAAACCAAGAAATATTAACAAGTAAATTTTGTTTGGCTCGAATGAAAACAGTACACTAATGAAGAAAAGAAAAAATAATTGTCCAGTATTCCGCTGATTCCAGCAATTTCAAAAGGCCGTCGCCCGTTTGACATTGAAACCAAGCGCGCGGACGGATAGAAGTATACGATGGATAAGAAGGCAACCAGACAAACAAAGGCGAAGGCAGTGTTGGCGTGTGCATTACTTAACTGATATGAGCTACGGTTAAAGTCTATGGTTGAAATGGACGCAACAGAAGGCAACGTACAAGGACGACGCACTTCTTCAATACGGGTGGTATCGAGTAGGACCCTTATTATTGTACAGGACTAAAGAGTGAACGATAAAAATTTTTTTTTATTTTCATGATCACTGTAGCATTGTAATTAACTTTTATTTTGTATTTGTAAAGAATTTATTGTGTGTTTCCTATTTAAGTCTTTATAGAATATTTTTTTTATCGCTGCGGACCAGCTCTCCAAGCCCGGGGGATATGTGAAGACTTAAATAGATGTCAACTTTGGTTTAGATCAAATTGGGAAAAACAATTTGATATAGGCCCAAGAGATCGGTTACCTGTATGACATCGACCCAGATATGCTTTTAAATAACATTAATAATTAAACAATTAAAATACAACAATCTCGGGTCGATAATCAAACGCAGGCTACCAAAGTTCGATTGCCTCATGGTCATAGCCGGGTGAATGTAATTAGAGGAAAACAGATTGAACGACGTAACCGGCGATGACCACGAGGGATAGAAAATATAAAAATGTATGCTGAAGAGAGCCGAGAGGTTAGTCCATCGATGTGAGTCGTATTATACAGTTAGTAATTCGCGTCATCAGTCCGTTAGCAGAAGACAGCGCAGACTGAAGATGTTCCTGTAAGTACTTAGTTAACTAAACCATTAAGTCTTGGCATTCCCCAAAATTGTATTATACTGTGAACTTTATATTAAATAAATGCACATTTTGTTCAATGGTTGTTTTGATTGAGAGAGAGAAACTGGTATAGCGACCCTAGCAAACAACCCCCCGCTAGGTCGCGACACTATTTCATAATAATCATCATTATTTTTAGCTTATTCAACCATTTCCAATTATGGTGTAGCCTCCCTCACATATTTAGATACTCTCTTTGTAGCTGGACCCATTGTTGTCTATTGTTGGCTATGCAGGCCCAAATTATCCCTGGTAATTTCTTGATATCATGGTACCATTTCAGGTTCGATCTTCTTCTAGGTCCCTTAATTCCTCGTGGGTACCATGTTGTAATTTTTGTGGTCCACCTGTTGCTTGTCCTTCTTGCCAGGTGTCCTACCATTGCCACTTGAGGGATTTAACTCTGTGGATGACTATTGTCTGTCTCTATTGACTCTGTGATCTATTACCTGGGTCTTTCTGTTCTTTTACAGTCTTTCTTGGTTGTTCCCAGCCTATTTCGTTCCATTGAGCGTTGTGAGACCTGCACTTTCTTTATGAAGTCCGTTTTAATGTCCAGGTTTCGCATGCATAAATCATCACTGGTAGTACACATTGGTCGAATGTTTTCTTCTTTAGATATAGTGGCATTCGCCATCGGCTATACCGATTTGAATACGATTGACTTTCTTCCATAAGTACTTCATGCTATCTTAATTCTACTGGTTATTTCTGGTAGTAGAGATCCCGAGCTGTGTATTAGTTGTCCTAAGTATTCTTCTAATGTTTCCAGTGTTGTGTTATTTATTAGAATGTATTTTCTGTCCACTAGTTCGTTGTGCATTTTTTTCCTAAGTTCATTTTGAGACCCACTTTATTCCTAGCTGTATTTAGTTTGTTAATTTGTGGTTGTAGCTCTGCAGGGCTATTGGCAATTAGGATTATGTAATAAGCGAATCTTAGATGGTTCAGATGTTCTCCGTCTATTCTTAATCCTTTGTTGGTCCAGGTCAGTTGACAGAAGATTTCTTCTAGTGTTGCTATAAACAGCTTTGGGATATCGCGTCTCGCTGGCGTACTCCTTTGTGAGTTGGGAGCTCTGGGGTTGTATATATCATTGTTCTTGCTCTGGCTTCTTTGTATATATTGGCAAGAGTTTCTATATAAGGCCTGACAATGCCTTGTTTCCCTAGGGCTTCTATTATTGCCTTAGGATTTATTTTGTTCGGCTGATAGTTTCTCTTAAAAAAAAACAAATTTTGGCTATTTTAAAAATAATTGTCCCTAATTCCATTATAAGCTATTTTAGACAAAAAAATTTCAGATGAAAGTTGTAGATAATCACATCCTTAATGAGATTATATCCTCCGTTTTTTTCTAAAGCCTGTCATTTTTGAGATATGACACAAACATATGTTTTTTTAAATGGAAACCATAGTTGGCCATGACTTCATAAAAAGCGCCATTTTTCAAGCTTTTCAGCGATATAAGCTGTAATATGTTTTTTTCGAAAAATTACTGAGTTATAGCCAATTTTTATATTTTTTAAACAATTTCACTTAGTTAGCCATGGAAACAAGTTCAATCATCTTTGCTCTCAGAAATGTAAAGCTATCACATCCAAACTTTGTAAATTAAAATAAACAAAAATTGTAAATATGAATTTTTCAAATGAAGAAAAGCGTGTAGGATTATTGGTTCAACTTTTCTTGGCCATACATATATTTTTGAGGATACGTTAACCGGTGAAAGTTACGTTCTTTAGAGAACGGTTTTAAGACATATGTTGGAAAAGCTAAATTTATTTATAGCCAATTCTTAGTTTTGAGTTGTATCTTTTTAAAGTGAATTACTACCTAATCTCACAGAAGGACCGGTCGACTTAATTAAACTTCTCTCGTACCGCCACAACGAGTGTCTCTCTTAATTCATAAGTTTTTTGTAAACCTTATTGTTAATCATACCCCATACAATAATCTAAAATGGATAAGTCAGGTGATCGAGGAAGCCCATGCAATTGGTCCACCTCTTCCTATCCCTGCATTATTATGATATAAATAATTTTTAACATTTCTTTCATTATGGGGGGGGGGAGGTATAATGAAAGTCATGTTGTAATCACTCTATTGATGCACGAGTTTCTACATGCTCTTCTTAACTTGAAAAATTCATATTTACAATTTTTGTTTATCTTAATTTACAAAGTTTGGATGTGACAGCTTCACATTTCTAAAAGCAACGGCGATTGAACTTGTTTCCATGGCTAACTAAGTGAAATTGTTTAAAAATTATAAGAATTGGCTATAACTCAGTAATTTTTCAAAAAAAAAAAACATATTATAGCTTATATTGCTGAAAAGCTTGAAAAACGGCGCTTTTTATGAAGTCATAGCCAACTATGGTTTCCAAAAAACATAAGTTATCTCCAGTAGTTTCCGAGATACCCATAAAGAACATCGTAGGAAACTCACCCTGTATTTGCTAGGATTTTCCAAGTTCTTCTACGGGCGTACTTAAGTATTTGAGCTGTTATTGCGTTGTTCCCTGCTACTTTTCCATTTTTCATATCGTGAAGCGCCTTTTCTATGCCTTTCTTTGCTTCTTCTCCCACGACAACTTCTGGGGCGTCATCTTGTGGTAAGTGTAGTATTTCTTCTTCATGTTACTTACTTACTTACTGCCATTACTCGCTGACGAGTATTTGACACGCATCAGAAGATGGTTACGCAAGGCGTTTCCTGTCATGAGCTTTTCTGTGACTGAAAAGCCCGATACGTGATGTTATCTCTCTTCCGCACTCCGGACATTCAAAAATCTCATTACTGTGTTGCCTCTTTACTTTTTGGTTGTCGCTGTTAACTGAATTTACAATTCTCCTCCATTGCGTTCTATTGCGCTCTGCTTCCTCCCACTGTTGCTGCATACTTATCCCCTTTAAGTTTTCATGAAAAACATCCTTGTATCTTTTGAGTTGTCTACCCGGTTTCCTCTTACTCTCTACAAGTTCACCGTAAAGAAGAGATTTCGGTAGGCGGTTTTCTTGCATCCTGCATACCAGCCCATCTTAAACGAGATTTAGTAATCATGACTTCAGCGCTCTCGCAACTTGCTTTTTCAAGAACTGATACGTTTGAGACATGGTGGTACCATTTGATTCTTAACAGTTGTCTAAGGTGTCTCTGTTGCAACTTGTTTAATGCGCTCGTGTGCCGGCGGTACGGCACCCAGGTTTCGCTTCCATATAACATGGTGGTAAGTAAGTAAGTAAGTAAGTGTAGTATTTCTTCTTCATGTATGTTTTCTGTGGCTTAATATACATGTCTGCAGTAGGTTTTCTAGTTTTTCGATTTTTTTTATTTCTCAATATACTAGTATTCTTGGTTAGAATTTCTCGGATTTCTCGAGTATCTCCAGATAATGTATAATCAAAAAGTAACGAATTGAAAAACTTTTTTACTGGTGGAATAAAAAGGAGGGTTTCCATGTGAAAAAAAAATGATTTATGATAATTTTTTATTCGCTCAATTCCCTGACAGCTACGGCCCATATTATATGACATTCAAAGAATTTAATTTTTGAAATAGATAGCCATGTGTCTTCTCTTTATGTCACAGTCGCTGTAGTAATCACTAAATTTCACGTTTAGGCTATATAATTTTTTTTTGACAGACGGTTTTTTTCGTCCGAAATTTTTTTCTTCTCAAAGGCGGTTAATGTTAGATATAGAGTGTTTGATATCAAAACTAATAAAATTTTACAGAGAATTTTAGTATTGTGACGCTCCCCCGTTTTTGAGAGATGTCACGGACGCCGAGTTGCCTTGTTTCGGTTCCTCGGGCTCTACTACGTTCCACTAGTGCCAATACGGGTAGCTTTTATACAGTGGAGATACCAGGGGGTGATGAGATGAAAAGAAAATAAAACACACAATTAACTATAAGGTAACACTAGGTTTTTATTTAACTAATTAATTATGTACAAAAATAATCCAGGAAGGTTCACGTCCTCGAATCGTAACAATAAAATGTATATTTAAAGACCCGTAAAGTAAAATTTACAATAACAACCATGTACCTCTAGAGTTTTGATCGATTATTCCCGAGATGCAACTCTCTGACTGATTCTATCACGCGAATTCAAAACGCGTTCCCGAAATGACGTTCTATTAAATAAGACGACGCGAGTTCCTGATCGACGTCGAATTTAGCGGCGTCCTAATGAACACAGACACGTAAGTACCGGAGTAACACACTCTACTGTGACGCGACTCTCTAAACGGCGGCGACGTCGTTACAGGCGTCCTGATGGTCACAGCTAAATATTTCTCGGAACGGCGTCCGTTTTGACAACGAAACACGGACCTCGGATCGGCGTCGAAGTTAAAAGCGTCCCGGGATACACAAACGCGAGTCCTGGATCGATCGCGAAATTAACAGCGTCCTGTGGGACACAAACGCGAGCCCTGGATCGATCGCGAAGTTAACAGCGTCCTGTGGGATACGCAAACGCGAGTCCTGAATCGATCGCGAAGTTAACGGCGTCCTGTGAGATATGCAAACGCGAGTCCCAGATCGATCGCGAAGTTAACGGCGTCCTGTGGGATACGCAAACGCGAGTCCTGGATCGATCGCGAAGTTAACAGCGTCCCGAGGGATACACAAACGCGAGCCCTGGATCGACGTAGACGTTAGCGACGTCTCGGCGAGTTGTACGTCGTTTGGATAAGCGCAGCCCGCACACACACCGCCCGGTCAGGACAACCTCGGGATTTCGGCGAGATCCCGTCCAGCGTCACTGATGCAGGGTGTCGTCCGGACGACACACCTAGAAAAATACGGGAGCTACAAAACCAGCCTCGGGATTTGGGCGAAGTCTTGTTTTAGCTCCGTGAACATTCGCGAGCCGTGCGTTTACTGAACTACCCTGACTGTCCCTTAAGAAGATGAATTAATTATTAGCCCGTAATTAGCTTTCCCCGAGAGATACACTGAACCGGAGCAGATGTCAGACAACCTTTAAAAGAAAAGGACATAATTCCTGGCGACCTGCCCGTAGCACAGCGTAGTCCCTTTTTGCCTGCTCGGCAATCCTGGCAATTTTAATATTAATGAAGAAAACTACGAACTCTCGTCTCATCAACCGAAGGGTACGTCAGACCGGACCAGATGTCAGACAACCTTTAAAAGAAAAGGACATAATTCCTGGCGACCTGTCCGTAGCACAACGTAGTCCCTCCTTGCCTGGTCGGCAATGGTTGTTCTCCCGCGCTCTTAATATCCTAACAATCCCGTCAACTAACTCCCTTATCCCTATAACGCGTCCAGGTAGTCGAGTAAACGCTTAATAACACTAAAAATAATACGACCTACCCTCGATCACTTTGGCGGTGGGTGCTTACCTTATACAGTGCGGCGACAGGCGGCTGGCAGCAGGACACTTGGCAGGGCACTCCGGACTCGAACCTCACTGTTTCGCGTGCGACCACAAACTGTCTAACTGGAGCTGCTGCAGCCGAGGTACTCGACTGACGCTCCCCTCCACTCAACCTGCACTAGCAGAGTAGGGAGAGCGCAAACGTTTCGGTTTTTCGCATTAAACTTTTGCGACCAAAACCGATCAAAACTCTCTTACAAAATGGCAATTAAATATTTAACTTATTTAATTCAACAATAGGAACACTAATGAAGTTCATTACAATAATGATTTAACAATAAAATACATTGACTGTCATTATTAAAAGAAAATAAAGGCTCTATTATTCTAGTATAATATTAACACAATATACAGGGTGTCCTAGAAATTTTATGAACTTCATTACAGTATGTACTAAAAAATGAGGGAACTTATTTAAAATATAAAAGTTGCTATCATCTTCCGGTATTTCCGGAAGTTCCGCCATATTGAAAATATTTTTAATCGATAGATCTCATTGTAAAACAATGATGTGCAAAAAATCTCCGACCTAGCAGTTGCACTCCTCTAGAAACGTCTAATGCACGCTCAGCCTTGGACACCCTGTATACCAATATTGAAAAAGATATAAATTCATATATCGTTTCAAATGTTTAATGCATAGCTAGTCAGTATGTAACTGCCAAAGAATCAAGCGGTATCATTATACGGTGTCATATACATCTCTTCGTCATCTCGTCATCTCTTAATTAATTTAAAAAAAAGTTATATATGGTAATTAGACAAGTAAATACGTAAATAAATTCATTAATTAAAAACGTCAAATAAAACTCATAACTTAGAACCATCACCACCAACTTACCATATTTAACAAACCTTACTTATAACGCCGGTGCCTTAAAGAATAATGTCCAATAAAGATGAAACTCAATTGATTTGAACGAGGGGTCTGTGGCGCATAAAGAGACCATTAAAATGCCGATGGAAATACGGTGTTCGAGCGTCTCGTGAAAACGTTAGTCAACAGGGCCGTCGTCTCACGATCCAATGTTTACACTGAGTAAATAACGTTCGGCCACACTCTGTTTAATTAAACCACTTGGAATCCCGATAGTTTAACCGATTAATCAATGGTCAAGAGCACGAATTTATGTCGGATAGTGAACCGAATAAGAATTCAGTGTAAAGGTCTTTTTTTGAATATAGTTTAGATCCAACTTTTTTTGAGGTGGAGAGGAAACATTTGCATTAGACACCCTGTCGTTGGGTAGTGGATTCCTACCGAAAAAACAGTGTGTGTACTATCTGAAGTGAAACTTCTTACTAACAGCTATTAAATTGAAGGATTTGAAGAATTTGAGATATATTTTTCTAAATGTTTTTTATAAACTTCAAAAAATTAGAGTAAATATAAAACCGTATACTCTTTTAGCTTTATAATACCGTATGATCGAGAAAAAACGGCGTCAAAGGCGGCTGGGGAATGACTATCGATGCTATTTTTGACGAGATAGAACTCTAGACATAAAATTTGTCAAAAATGAATACCTTATATAGAAAAACCAGAAAAGAATAGAAAGTTTCCAGATACACATATCTATTTCCAAAAAATTGTTTTTTCAAATGTTTCGATCTGCACCAGTTCTACTCAATAAAAAATCGATATTAAATCATCCTTAATGCAGTAAACGCCTTTAAAAATAAAGAAGAGCAAGACCAGTAAGACTCTAACCTAACTAAAAAAAACCTAGGTAACTAAAAAAAAAAAAAAAGCCTCCGACCGAGACATTTCGACAACATTTTTGATTATTGTATTGTTAAAATGTACGGATTAGCCTTTTATTATTGTTTCATACACACTAGACCGTTCAGATTTACTAATATTGCATTGATTAGTTCAGATTTACTAATATTGCATTGATTATAGCTGTAAATAAAAATGTGTGTTTAATACCAGTAAATAATCCGTTAGTTGATGGAAGAAGTATCGTGTTTATCGACAAAATTAATTGTAGGCTTTTAAATTTTGCCTAATATGGTCATATTTTGCAATATTCAACTCATAATTGTTGATACTTCTGGTGGATGATGTTCAATTTATACATATATAAAATATAAACAAACCAAATTGAAGTACTAGAAGCAATAAGGTGAGATAGTTATTTTTACGAATCCCTTTATTATTACTTCTTTACTTATAGAGTATCTGTTTCTGTGTATGCCTAAGTTTCTGTTTTCCAAGAAGCATATTAATTAAATGAACAAAACTGTGTCCAAGAAATAATCTATTGCATAGAGAATTTAATGAAAACAAAATTGGTGATGCTGTGTTCAAGTAAAGTTCCATGCAGGAATCAATGGTTATTGCTAAAATATTTTATTGGTGTATTGTCAATTTTATTTACTTATATATTACGTTATTTAATCTCAATAATTTTAGGCTCCTAAGTCATTTATTTACATACTTAACTTTTAACGTAACTACTGGTAGATTGTAGGAAATAATATACACATTGGAACAATTTAAGTAAATAAATGAATTAATATAATACATACATCAAGAAGTAATGTATAATTTTACAAAAAGCTGTATTAATCACTTTCGAAAATCATAATTGTTTTTTTTAGTAAGTCGCAGACAAATATTTTAGGTTTGTTATTAAATTAAATGATAATGTAATAAGTACAGATTTAGACTCTTGAACCAGGCATAGTATATTAATTAGTAGGGTTCACAGTAAAACATATTTTGTAATACCATTCGAAAGAAAATAAATACCTATATTATACTGTTTATAAAGTGAGTTTCATTGTAACATAACTTAAGAAAACAATTAATATGCATATGTCAATCATAAGAAAAGAATCTATTAATTTAATGAACTATACCCATAGTACTCGGCAAACAGTAAACCAAACCAAAGAAACTAAGACTTACAGTGTTAGATCATGTAGTATATAAATATTTTAATTTTATCATTTAATAAATAAATACAATATAAAATTTAAAATGCCAATTTTTTATTTTAAAACAAGTGATTTATATATGTATAAACAATTTACAATTATTTATCATTTAATTTATTGGCCACAGCTTCCGGGATTATAAGGCTAATATTTTGCTGCTATAGTGCCTATATCAAAAAAAGAATAATTAAGATTAATTAATGATTAAGTATCCCTGTATTTTTAAATGTTGAATCTTATGGACTGAAAAAACTGCTGATGATATTTCTACTTTCACTGACCGAAGATGCAGAAACCAAAATTCAAAAACAAATTGTACAAACATTTTAAGGTTTTCCTTAAATCCTCTATACAATAGACTATTTCTTGGACATAGTTTTGTTCATTTAATTTGTTTCTTAGAGGTTATACACAGCTGTAGATATTCTATAAGTAAAAAAGTAATAATACAGATTCGTAAAAATATCCCACCTTACCATTTCTAGTACTTCAATTTAGTTTGTTTGTATTTTATACATGTATAAAATTGAACATCATCCACCAGAAGTATCAACAATTATGAGTTGAATATTACAAAATATGACCATATTAAGCAAAATTTAAAGGCCTACAATTAACCTTGTTGATAAACACGATACTTCTTCCATGTATAGTAATGAACACACATAACTGGTTTACAGCTACAGTTTTACTAAATCTGAAGGGTCTAGTCTGTATTAGACAATTACAAAAGGATAATCCATACATTTTAACAGTAGAATAATCTGATTTTTGTTAACTCTAAGAGTTATCGAAATGCCTGGAACTGGGACGAGCGATTGTTAGGTTAGAGCCTTTTTGATTTTTCTCTTCTTTACTTTTAAAGACGCATTTAGTATTAATTATGATTTACTGGATTTACCTAATATAGATTTTTTATTAATTAAAACTGGTATAGTTCAAGATCTTTAAAGTGAAAAGAAGAAGAATTTTAATTAACTAAAAAAATCAAAATAAACTTAATTAACTTTGAGCAGAGTTCGACCTCGTCAAAAATAGCATCGATAGTCATTCCCCAGCCGCCTTTGACGCCGTTTTTTCTCGAACGGTATATAATTTTAAGTTTTACATGTAGTGGAGTACGACTCAAAATATACACGTTTATGCAAATGCGTAATGATGTGAACGCTCCTTTAAATTTATTGAAGAGAAGAAATTTTAAACATGGTGGAGATATTCGTATGTTATCTGTGACCGAGACATAAAATTTAAATCTTGGTTTACTGATTTTATTCAAATCATTAAGGAAAAGTTTGGTCTGGTTTTGGTAACTATGAAAAGGCAAATGAAAAGAGTTAATTCGTACAAAAGGAAAACATTATGCTGAAATTGTTACTTCCTGCAAAATCATATGGTTTTCCCAGAAAAAGATTAACATCCTTCTTCAGGTTCAGAAGTAGACATTGTCTAATTTCGTCCCATTTACATCATAAGTTTAAATGCAGATTCCTTTTGCGATTGTGGAGAAATTGGAACGGTAAACCATATTTTTTTTTGAATGCAATAAATTTCCTGCTTTAGTAGATAGACACTTATCAATCGCCTTACTACCTTTTATAATATCGTTAATATTTTCACAGGATCTTCCTTTGGTAACAATTTGTTCAACAGTCGGGGTATGGGATTTCCCATTTCCCAGACTCGCTTCTATGGCGATCCTCATCTGTCCTCACATAAGTCCTAAATATGGAGAGCTTAAAAGGGCCTCCGCCAGTCTTGAACCGTAGATAGTTAATTCTATTACCCGGCCGGATAGCCCTGGCAGCTGTGGTCATTAAACCAATATAATAGTACAACGTCTATATCTCTGACTACTACTACTATCCAGCAATTTGTGTGGTCTGTGGTTTGTTTTTTGTGATTTTGAATTTTCCATGATGGTATTTATTATTATTTATAGTAATTTAGAGTAATTTTATTAAATTATGTGAATATTCTCGTCGATTATTGGTTTGAAATAAATATGACAGTGTCCTCAAATGAAAATGCAAGTATACTAACTCGAATAATTCTAATTCTGAGCTGACAAATCAGCTAGATGCTTGACCTAGACCGTTATTCAGAAGCTACATATATACTACCTATCGATGAAAATATGCATGAAAATTTACTTCCTAGCACACAACCAGAAGATATTGGTACACATCAAGGTTGGTACAGTATCAAGTTTATTATAGTGATTTTCTTATCCGCGCTGGCACATATCGTTACCCTGTGTGTTGCAACAAGCTTATTTTTCATCGGGGTAGATTATCTCTCTTATTATATCACGAGATAGCGGATACAGAATGGGGTGGCTGTGGCAACACTACTACTACTACTAACTAATCGTTACCACTATATCCTCTCGCTAGCTCGTGCATCACGGCCGTCACGCATCAAGGCCGTGTGTCACAAAAAAATGTTCTATAAAATTCCAACGCAATATCCTTTCAATACTTTAAACACAATTTGAAGAGACTAAAATGTTAGCAGGGGCGGATACGTGCCAAAAAGTTATTTTTGAGTTATTAAGGTTTTTGTTATAATAAATAAAAAAAAACAAGTATATTGCGGTGAAAAGTACTTTAATAATCAGTATTAAGTGTTTGAAGCATAAAACATTTTAAAAAACTTTAAAAAGTAGAAAAGTTTTGTTACAAAAAATTACCAAATTCATAAAACAAAGAAACAGTCTAAGTTCAAAATTAACATAGATTCAAAAGCGCCTATGTTCCAACTAAACATACATCCAAAAAAATAAAACTGAACACGAACGTAGATTAAGTTGCTACTTATTTTGATTTCTTGGTATCATCAATCATAGTTTCCTAATAACTTAAATATTTTAAAGTTATATAGTCTAGCATATCTTCAAAATTTTTAATTTTTTCAGCAAATATTCCATTCTTGCATTCTAGGAGAGGGAGATTGCCTAAAATATCCTGTATCCTTTTTCCTTGCTTGAAAACATTACACTCAGTCCATGCTTGCAGCTCACTGAAAGATTTCCTAATTTTCACCATCTTTGGATTTTCCTTATTAACCATAATCCAGGAAACCTGAGATATTTTTAAAAGTTCGTCGTGTTCAACATTTCGTCGGCAAGTTTCTCAATGTCTTTAAAGTCCTCAGATTGCATCCTAAAAGCTTTAAAAGGATTCTTGTGACATGCATTCTTTATCATATCTTTTATATTATCAGGTGTGGAAGCTTTTGTAACTCTTTTTCGCTTTTCGATTTGAGAGAAGTCACGATCACAAGGGAGGTATAAGTGATCAGAAACAAAATTTTTGTTCAACTTGCTCATATACTCCCAAAAAACTCATTACAGTAATGTGTAATGAATTGGCACTTAGACGGTTTTTCCCTATAATTGCCTACTCAACTTGGACGTCGCGCTATCTTTTAGCCGAGTATTTAACGTTAAAATAGCAGTATGTCACTTAGACTGTTTTGTACGTTATTGGCCTTGGCACATAGTTAATAAGTAGTGGCACATAGTAGTAATAATTAATGAAATCTTAGATTCGATCAATTTGGCACTTAGACGCATTTGAATTTCCACGCTTCAATTTTTTTTTCTTTAATTTATTTATCATCGCATTTTCTAAATTATAATTTCGACTCTAATTGTACTGATACTCAAGTATCACCGGTTTCAAATTAAAAAAAGTACTTAGAAAGTTAGTAAAAAGGTAGACATATATAAATATAAATACAAGTTTAAAAAATAAATCATAGCTAAAACAAATACAAAACAAATGTGGAAGCGTACGATTTAGTTGTAAATTTGACTTTAAAATTTAACCCGGAATAAGTCTATGCCATATATATGCGCCGCGTTACCCTTTTACAACACCCTTGCAGCTAATAAAATCCACGCGGATAAAGGAAAGGTTAAATCGGAGCTCGTGGAAATCCCGGGTGAATCGATGTATTTTCTTACATTTACGAGACTCGATGTAAGTTCGAAGAAATATAGGAGTAAGAAAAACTATAGGAGAAATAATTAATTTTAAAATATATATCTAAATACGAGTATTGTATCCCAGCCTTAACCTGAATAATTCATCATCATCATCATCATTTTCAGCTTATTCAATCATTTTCAATTACGGTGTAGCCTTTCTCACATATTTAGATACTGTCTTTGTAATTGGGCTCATTGTTTATTGTTGGCTATGCGGGCTCAAGTTGTATTTGCTAATTTCCTAATATCATGGTCCCATCTCAGGTTTGATCTTCCTCTAGGTCTCTTAATTCTTCGTGGGTCTTTTTCTTCTTCTTAAGGTGCCGACTTCTTGCGAAGGTTGGCGACCATCATAACTAATTTTATTTTGTTGACTGCAGCCCTGAACAGGTCGTTTGATGTACAGTTGAACCATTCTCTGAGATTTCGAAGCCACGACATCCGTCTTCTTCCTATGCTTCTCTTCCCTATTATTTTACCCTGGATAATTAGTTGTAGAAGCTTGTATCTTGTACCTCTCATTACGTGGCCCATATATTGGAGTTTTCTGATTTTCGCTTCTTGGGACAATTCTAGATCTTTTGAGACTCTTCGTAAGACTTCTTCATTGACATACCCCCTTATCAACCCCCCACCCCCACCAAAAACTAATGGCCAGATTCTTGGGTGCCACAGTATTTTTGTGCAAAATTTGGTTAAAATCTGTTTAGCGGTTTTTGAGTTATCGTGTTACATGACACGGACACACGGACAGAGGGACAGACAGACAGACGGACAGACAGACAGACAAACACCATGAAAATATTTTGTAATTAGGTCATTTATGACCCAAATAACTCATTTTGAGTGAAATTAAAAAAAAAATTGTGTCGATCTTAATAGCCTACCATACCTGTTGGTATGGTCGGCTAAAAAGTTATAACAAGTGTTCAAAAAGACCACCTTCTTGTGCTAGACAGAAGCCTAGACGCTCGTAAAATCCGTCTGACATTGGCTAACATATTAGGGCTAATAGTTTGGAAAGCCCCTCGTATTTTTACTTGAAGCTCATCCAGATTATTAGCCCTATTATGACCATACACTTTGGATTTTACATAACCCCACAAAAATAAATAATTGGGAGAAAGATCTGGTAATCTAGCGGGCCACAAAATAGTTCCATATCCACTAATTAAACGGTTTGACTAAAACGGTAAAGACCTATTTTGGAAATACCATTTTACAATTTGAATTTTCTCACGAACTTCGTAAACATCCATTATTTTACTTAAAAAATAAATTTTACACGAGAGCTGTCGCGAGAATCTATGTATTCGTTTTGGCTATTAAAACACGAATAAATACAAATTCTGAAACATTCTTATCACATATCTACCTATTTTTATTTTATCGCATTTTTTCGCCTGCTTTTTATCCGGCGGACGGGTATACGCTAATTCGTCCGGTTCTGCCTATGTTACTACTACGGTGGTCCGGTCTGTATATTTTAATTTTAATATTACATTCATAGTATATTTATATAAAATATTGCACTACTAAATTTAAGTGCCTCTACAAAATACCCACCAAATTTTAAATTATTAATCCACCCGGTTATATAAATGTGTTTTTGCAATATCTTTTAGTCTGAACCCGTACGAGCATATAAGTTTTATTAAATTTTCATGTTTATGCAAAAATATTTGCCGAAAAATCCATACGTTAATAAAAGTTGACTGCGATGCACTTTAAATATTTAAATTGAATTTCGTTTTATGAGCACGTGCTCGAATTGAACGGCGGCTGCGAGTTGTAACAATTAATTTGCGAGATAAACAGGCATATTTTCGCATATTTGCGGATAAAACATAGCTTTCCGGATGAGAACTGGGTCAAAGAGTTGTCGAAAATGTGTACCTAATTTGCAGTTATGCGCCGTGCATATCGCGGCCATTACATGACGAATAGTATACGCGGTTGAAAATGTCTGTATGTTTATTCGAACATACTTTGTAGTTATCTCCGGATATACACACAGTGGTAATATATTAATAAGGGTGAGTTATATGATACTGTGTTAGATTTTAAATATAAAGCTTTAAATATAACCCATATTTAAAATTTTACATTTAAATATATATATATATATATAGATATTTACGATTTATTGATTTAAAGTAGATTTTAATTTATCAGCTAAGTGGTGAAAAAATCGGTTTTTATTTTTTTTTCTCTCTCTGTATGTATTTTTTTGGCATACTATGTATACTAAAAATTTTAACTAATCAATCTGCATCGATCCACGCCCAAAAATCTTTCAATTCGGAATAAGTGAAAAATGCTCAATTTTGGCCGGGAAAATTTTTAGAAATTTAAAAAAAAATTAAGCTTTTTATTTAAAAGCTTAATTTTTAGTATATATATATATATATATATATATATATATATATATATATATATATATATATATATATATATATATATATATATATATATATATATATATATATATATATATATATATATATATATATATATATATATACATATATATATACATAGTTTGGCAAAAAAATACATACACAGAAAAAAAATAAAAACCGATTTTTTCACCACTTAGCTGATACATTAAAATCTACTTTAAATCAATAAATCTCTAAAACTACTTAATGAAAGTACATGATATCTATATCATTAAAAAGGGAATTGAAAGACCTTTCACATGAGGTATCACTCGGCCCGCCTTTCCATTTAAGAATTTAGGGGTGGCGCCGCCCCCGTCTTGGAGGTTAAAGGTGTGAAAGTGATTTTATGATGATGATATACGTTGATAAAGAACATTGTGTAGATTTTAATAACTTAAAATTACTTAAACAAGTCTCAAATTACAGGCAATTAGATGCATATGAAAGCATCAGAATTAATAAATGTAAAGATAATATGAACAGAGACAACGGTCCAGTTCCTTCAAGTTCTTTGTTCCTACTACTCTAGTGGCGGAAATCTAACTGTTACGCTCGGTGGGTTCTGACTCGGTTGGCTAGATCTTGCCACGCCTACTCTGTACCCACTGAGCGAGTATATAAACGCTCCAATTGTAGATTGTATTTTAGTTTATAATAATCTGCTGATGATACTAACATGGTTAGCGAAACGCGCGTCCAGTGTAAAAGTCAAAGTGTTGTGGTGTATTGTGGTGATTTAGTGTTTTATTTTGCCGATACCTATATTACCATTTATTTTTTTCTTAAATACATGCTAATCATAGACCCAAAAATTATGGAAAGAGAGTTGCAGTTTTTGATTTAAACAACAACTTATACATTTATTTCATTAAACTAAAAAAAATATTTTATTTTTTTTACAAATAATTTAATATTAAATCTCTTTAATAATTAAATTGGTGGAGTATGTAGGAAACAGATGTTTTCAAAATTTGTATTATTGACAAACAAACTTTTGAGTGAATAGTACAAATTCTCTTTTTATATCTGTGTATTATTTAAAAGATTAGTAATTAGGTATTTACGGAATAAGCAAAAAATAAGTGTTTGTTTTATTAATAATATAATTAATAAATTTAAACGGTTGCTGCACACATTGCTTTAACTATTTTCCTGTCGGTAGATCGTTATAAAGTGTAAACGAATCTGAATTCTAAAACTACTGAGCTTATAAACCAAAGCATATTATAGTATAGCAAGAACAAGAACTTCAGTATAGAACATTATACATAAAATGTATCTTTATGTAGAATCCAGGCACTATATCGTAGGCGTACAGCGAAAATCCACTAAGTCACATTTTTGGTTGAATTGGATTAAACACACCACTATATCCAGTTTTTCACGGTCTTTAACATGAAAAACCCATTCAGTCCAATTTCGACATCCTTATATTATATTATATCATGAAAAACCCATTAAGTCCAATTTCGGCATCCTTATATTATATTATAAGGATGCCGAAATTGGACTTAATGGGTTTTTCATGTTAAAGACCGTGAAAAACTGGACATAGTGGTGTGTTTAATCCAATTCAACCAAAAATATGACTGGATTTTCGCTGTACGCCTACGATATAATATACCGGGTGCGTCTCAAAAGTGGACAACTTTTTGATTTTTTTCAGATAAAAAACGAGATTTGGTATATTAGTATGTGACATACATTAGGATTCATCAAAGCAAACCTTTGAAAGAGGGTAAAAGGACAATAACTCACAATCTTTAAGTTATTTAATTTAAAAAAAATAATGCTTAAAAAAACAAGGGGGGCGACATATTTCGGGAATTTAAAATATTCCCATCTTCAGGCCCAAAGACTACTTAGGAAGTACAACCACTCAGAAACAATGAAACCAATTAGAGTTGTTAACATTTACACAACTCATTCATTGTAATTTTAAATTATATAACTCTTCAAGAAGGGAGCATTTCGTTGTAATACCAAATATCTATATCATAATCTCCAAACCATATTATTTCGATTTTTTATTTTAATATTTAATTTTTGACGAGAATGGACGTTCGTCTTAAGATTGTTTCTGTGATAATGAGAACGTTCAGTTTTACATTAGGATTGATTGACGTGTTCAATTTTTGTGGGTTACTTACTGTTTCACTGGAAATGACTACAACTTTTGATTTGTAAATCCATGACACCCTCAGTATTTTTTTTACTTTATTCGATAGAAAACGACATTCTAAATAGAATGACATATCATATGTCAACTTTTGATGATTGTTTTTGATGAACAATCTAGAGTTCCATGGCTGTCTTAAAAACACTAATTTTTATTCAAGGAGCCTTGGAAAAATAGATTTGATGGTTTAATGCTTTTAGTGTCAATCCTGGCCGGTTGAAAAATGCCCAAATATTATTTTTAATCATATCTCAATTTTTTCAAATGGGACGAGGGTGGCTCATTAGCATATTTAGAAAAGGCATTTTTTTAATAATTTATTTACGAAATATTCTTATGTAAAACATTCAAATTTGTATCTAAATTGATTAACTGCTTGAAGTGGCGAGACAAATTTACCATAATACACGAATAAAAAAATATTTTGACACTAGACGCTTTTGTTTCGCTAATCATATTAAAATATACCAACCAATTATTAAAAGCAAAGTGTTTTGGTGTATTGTGGTGAATTATTGTTTTATTTTTCTGTTTTAACGCCAAAGGCTCCAACCCCAACTGTAATCTAATTTAGATCAACAATAGATATTATTTAATGGGTTTTGTAAAAAAATTCCACTAGGTCAAACTATTCAAAATAACAAAAATCTAAAAGATTTTCGTATAAGATCAAGATATAGCAATAAATTGCGACCCAAGTTGTAATGGCAGTTTTTGCTCGTTTACTTACATTTTAGCTTGCCGATAAACTTTGCCAGCTACGCGCAGATGATAAAGTTACGTTAACTCTCTACTAAGAGAAGCTGTAAAACTGTTTTTCGGAACAAGTAAGTCGTTCGAATGGGAGCGGATTGGAATCAGCATGGCGCCACAACTTCGTTGCATTTAAATCGCACAACATTAAATTCGATACAATTTGCTTGCTACTCTCTCTATAGTTTCTGATTGTCCGCTTCTAGGAGGGGCATCAATCGGTTTGGCTTCCTGAAAACTAGCAAATTTTCTAAGAACATTTTTTTTTCTAAATTTGTTTCTATAATGATATGCTAATGCAAAAAATGTTAATAATATGTTTAAAAAATAATAATATTGGTAAAAAAGGTTTAACAAATAAAATTAATTTTATTAATAATACCGGGTGTTCCACTAAAAATTGTCTTAAAAGTTTTTCCTACAACCATTTATAAGCTACATAATGATATAATAATAATAATAGCTCCCGTATGTAATAATAGCTCCCGTATTGTAGTATCCTTTAGCCAAGCTGTTCATATGGAATTCGGTATGGAAAAATGTGCATTCTTGCACTGTAAAAAAGGGAAAATCCAAGAATCTAACGAGATTATTTTAACTAACGAAATAACATTCTCGCCGTTACATCTGGGTGAAACCTACAAATATCTTGATATCCATCAAGCCCTAAAAATTGATGATGGAGTAATAAAGAAGACTGCGGAGGATGCATTTATGAAGAGGGTTTGAAAAGTCTTGGGAACAGAGCTTCATGCGAAGAATAAAATAGCTGCGATCAATGTGTGGGCCGCACCTGTAATTCTTAATACATTCGGAGTTCTAAAATGGTCACAAACCGACCTGGAATCTCTCGATAGGAAAGTCAGAACATCAATGACAAGGCACCGAATCCACCACCCCCATGCTTCAACCATTAGACTCCACAGGCCAAGAGACATGGAAGAGGAATTATTAGTCTCATTGCTATGCATGAAAAGCACATCAAAAATCTGCAGCATTACTTTGACCAATCAAATGACCCTTTCCTTTCAGCTATTAAGACCGCCGACAGGAATTTCACACCTTTAGACTTAGCAGGTCAAAGATTACCTGCAGGTACTAGGGGTGCTGAGGAACTAACCGAAGAGTGGAAAGTAGTAGTGGGAACTATCGAATGAATACTATCGAAACATTCGATAGTTGCAATTCATTCGAATAATTCGATAACTAGTAAGAAAACATTCGTTGAAAACTATTCGAATAAAAATTATCGAATAGATGCGTCATCTGCCTTGAAATATTGTATTCTAGTAATTCGGCAGCAAAAACCATTCATTTATAAAATTCATTCATTTATGAAATTCATTTATTCGTCAGGATCGATTATAATAAAATATTAACTGGATTTTAGTTGTCGCCCGGCGACGTAGGTTTCTTTCCGAGAAACCCGACAGCGGTCGGTGGCAATGCTATGAAAGAAGCCGACATCTTTGATTTTTTGCGGAGTCATATAAAGATAAGGACACATTTTTTTTATTGAGGTGCTAGTATTTACACAGAAAATACATTATGAAGGGCGCTGTTGCCATATATTGGTATTAGTTAATATTAGCAAAGAATATTATTGTTTGGCTTTAGTTAGTTAGGGATTAGTATGTCTATATATTTTACATTTTTTTATTAATATTCTGTTGTTACACTGCAATAATACTTGATATTTTGGATGTAGGAAAATTATTTTTAATGTTTTTAAGCCAAGACTGTTTAAATAAAAATAATAATAACAGTAATAATTTGTTATACCTATTAACAACAAAATTTAAAATAATTAAATACAAACATTTTTTTTACGTAGTAGCAAAATATAAACAACAAATTAGATGTCAAAATTATTTATATTAGATCCTATTTAAAAATAATATAGTCTTTAAATTTGTTGTGTGTGGCAACGGTGGTTTATTAAATAATAATAATTACAGAACTAATTTGTTATATTAACAACAAACTTTAAAATCATGAAATATAAACATTTATTAATTTTCTAAGCATGCAGTGTAATGGAAGGAAAATATAAATAAAAAATTAGAAATCAAAATTATTTATATTAGATACTTTATATTACTATTTAAAAATAATATATTTACTTTTACTGGTATTTACTTACTAAAAAATAAATGAAATATTTCTTCGCAAAAAACTACATGTAAGAGAATTAGCATAAACAAAATACAAACATCGTTAACTTTTTTTTAAATTGGCACGTGTAAAACTTTTAATTTAATTTTCTCACCCCATAGTCTGAGTTCGATAACCATTTACTTAACCACATTAATTAATATAATTATTAAGTTCAACTAATTCATATTATTAAAACATCTAAAATACAAATATGTATTTTTAAAATTAATTGTAAGTTCATCTCATCTCTCTTAAAAATTGCTACTTCTCAAAATTTCCCATTAAAAAATAGACCATATACCATATAAAATTAAATAATTGAAAGATCGGGCTACGGAAAATCACACAAATTTTTGGAAAAATTTTGACCACCTGCACACGCACACAATCGTCAATTAAAAAAACTACTATTTTAGTATTTTAAATATTTTAATAAACGCAAAAATAGCACACTATTTATACGGCGAAGTTATAAAAATTTGGAAGAACTAATAATGCATTGACGCACACAAAAATCAAACGAATACTAAATTTCATTTATCAAAAGCATTCGATAGTTGTGGCTCAACGATAACCATTTAGTCGCACGGCGAGGTTGTCACATATGCTTTAGTATACAAATGAATGATTTTATTCGAATAAAACCATTCGATAGTTGAAATCATTCATTCAGTAACCATTCGATAGTCTAATTCATTCGATAGTTCCCATCGCTAGTGGAAAGGGAAAGCGTTGCACGGAAGATATCCATCCAACTTATATAACCCCGAAGTTGACCGAAATCTGTCATTACGTTTTCTCAGAGATGGAGAGCTCAGAACTGAGACCGAAGGATTTATTATAGCTATACAAGACCAGAAAATACCAACTAAAAATTTCCTAAAAATAATAGCCAAAAAGGACTTACCTAATGACAGATGCCGACTGTGCAATGCCTGTCCGGAAACAATTCAACACATCTGCTCTGGATGTACCTATAATAGGCATAACCGGGTGACTGGTATTCTACACCAAGAAATCTGCAAAAAAGAAAATCTTTTAGGTGAAATTACACCGTACTACTGATACTTACCTGAAAAAATAGTAGAAAACGAAAACGTAAAAGTATACTGGGATACTGACATCATCACAGATCGTACTGTGCAGCAAAATAGACCTGATAAAAAACAAAAACATGCTTACCTGCTGGACATCACAATACCACTAGACGAAAATATTAAAAATGCAAGAAAAGAGAAAATCACAAAATATGAAGCATTGGCACAAGAACTAAAAGCCATACACGATTTGAGCAAGACTTTTATATTACAAATAATACTTACCTGTAACGGCCTAGTAGACGTAATTTAGAGCCCTCAATGGTCAGCGATTTGAGGTTATATATTTCAAGCACCTGTTTGAAAAGCAATCGGTTCAGGTAGAATAATCGTTAATGTATATTATAGGCTAACAGTTAAAATATTTTTATATTTACTATCGGTGATGCTGCTTTTATTTAATAATCTCTGTATGGTTTAATATCAGTATTATATTATTTATATTGCAGTTGCAATGCTGATTTTTTTATTTGTTTCTCTAGGTATTTGGTATTTTTTTTCTAGAATTTAATAGTTCTAAACATTTTTTTAATTGTACTATTATCTTTCCCTAATTTATTTTCAATTTTATTTGATATTTAGTGCTATTCTTTTGGTTACTTTTTTTTCTCTGGAATGAATAATATTAATGGAATTTATTTTACTGTATTAAAAAACATTCCAGATATGTATTGAGATGAACCGCTTATTTAAAAATAGACATATTTATTTAAATCTAAAATATTCCGTTATAAGACTCTCTCTATACATAAATAAAATTATTGATTTTTAAAATATTACCCACAAACTAGAGAGAAGGAAATCAGACGACGCGACGGGCAGAGATGATATTTATTAAAAAATAGCTTTTAGACTACTATTCGAGACGCATTGATGTATTTTTTGGTTCGTAAGTTTTGTGACAAGGAATGTTATTAAAGAATATATTTCATTGTTATACTAAAGAATATATTTAATTTTTACTGTTGTGATTGTGTTCTAAAGCTTTTCTTTATTTAAGTGATCTGACAAAGATAATATATAACATGTGTACAGGGTGGCGCCTCTCATACGCCGCGGAAGCTCCAAGGAGAACGGTAGTTTATATCGAAATGAAATTTTGGCAGCATTTGTAGGTTAACTGAAAGCATTTTATAAAAATATATAGAATTATACAGGGTGTCCCCAAAAAAAGTTACACATCAAAGTTGTGTTTTTTCTAATAGAACACCCATATATTAAAAAATGTCTATACCTATGTGGCGGATTCATCTATCCAAAAAATCCTTATGGCTTTTTCGCCACTGCACTGCAAGAAAAATCTACAGAATAAAATAGTTATTTTTTGTAAACACTTCTGCGTTAAACCTAAACGGACGCTGCTTGTCAGAAGTTGTGTTTACAGTAATAAAAATTTGCCTAACAAAGAAAAAAATGCTTAACGTTTCGGAAAGTTTTCTCTTTCCGTCGTCGGAAGCAAAAAAATATAAAGAATCAAGAAAAAAAACTATTTAAAATATTTAAAATTGAACTATTCGAGAACACTTTACTTTTTAAAACAGATACGTCTACAAGAAATCGTTGACGTTCTGTTAGAATGACATTATATTAAGTTAAACTTCAAAATTAACAATTACTACCTGATAATTACTTAATAAGGTAAAACCAAAAAGCCCAAACTTTCTGTATGAATATTTTAAATTTTACGTATGTTATGTTTATTTATGTAATGTTCTTTAAAATCAAAGAAGCGATTGCCATACATTACTAACATCTACAGATGCATGAGCAATACATTTATTTTTATTAGCCTCTTTTATTTTTCTTTTAGAGGCTATCGCTTCTTTCATTATAATTTTGGCGTTATTAAAATTTATTTTGTGCCCTGTGTCCCATGAATGCTGACAAATCTTAGATTTGTGAAAATCTCCCTTTCTTAAATAATCTTTATGTTCTTTAATTCTAACATTTAAGAGTCTAGATGTTTCACCAATGTAAAATTTATCGCATTCACAGGGTACTTGGTATATTACATTTTTTGTTTGTTGTTCTGTATTCATTGGTTTAGTATGTGATAAAATTGATCTAAGTGTATTTTGTGTTTTGAAAGATGTTTGTATGTTATATTGTTTTCCTATCCTTCTTATTTTTTCCGAAACGCCTCGTATGTATGGAATTGTAAGTTGTATATATTGTGTATTGTTGTCTTTGTGTCTATGATTTGGGGTTTGTATTTCGTTTAATGTTTTGTCAATAAAATATGGTGGATAGTCGTTTTTTATTAAATGTATTTTTTATGTGGTTTATATCTTTGTTTAGTGAAATGTCATCTGTACATATTATTTTTGCCCTATCATATAAACTTTTTATAACACCTTTTTTTACACTTATACTGTGATTAGATGTAAAATTTAAGTATCTATCTGTGTTTGTGGGTATTTGGTTTTTTTTATTTTTTTTTTGGGGTTTTTTTTTGTTTTTTTTTACCCTATATATTAATTGATTTTCGGATTCTAGGACAAAAATAAAGGTGAGTTTTATTAAAGAAGAATATACCTAAAATCTAAGGATTTTGACATATTTCACAGTTTGTGAAAATGCAGAGTAAGTTTTAAATTTCGATAACAGCTACCTAAATTTTTGTTGACCTTGTATAGCCTGATATTTAATTACAGTAACCATTGTATGTTAAACCAAATTGAATTTTACCCGAATAGTTATACAGGGTGAGGCTAAATTAATATGGAGCATTAGTCACTTTTAACGGCAAGTTACTCCTTTATTTTAAATAGAACACCCAGTATATTTTTCCGGTGTTCAATGGGGATTTTATATATCTCCAAAATATTATTAAGGTTGCCTACCGCTCAGACAAAGATTTTTCTAGATATTTTAATTTTTATGATTTTGGGTCAGTATATCTTTATTATTTGATAAAATCTAGGTGGCTGTGTGATATACCTTTTGTTACCTTAACAAAAATTAAAATTTTAGAGTAAAATTTTCAACGGTAATAAAAAGATACACGTTTAAAACATATTTTAATTATTACAGAATTAAAACTAGATATAAATCTATAATTATGCGACAAAAATTAGCTAGATGAAATCAAATGCTCAAAATGCTTCCTTTCCTGTTAACTGCATAAAATTGTCTTTTCAAAAGGATCATTTCATTTTAGAAGGTATATGTGGAGTTCTACCTCGAAAAGCAGCTACAAAGCAGCTCTCATGTTGTCGACAATAGAGCTGGTCGAGTTTTGTAAACACTGTCTTTAACATATCCCCATAAAAAAACAGACTTTATAAAATCAGGAGCATTTAAGTATTCTATTAATTGGCGAATGCACACTGCATTCACCAACTAATAGAATCATATCAATTATTTCTGATGTAGGATAAGTTTGCATTTTCGGCAAATTTCTGAGAAATTGTTAACTATTTGTTAAATTTGGATTAATTAGACCAGCTATGTTGAAGTAGATTTTATCAAATAATAAAGATCTACTCAGATCAAATCATGTAAATGAAAATATCTAGGAAAATCTTTGTTTGAAACCTTAATAGTATTTTGAAGAGACATGAATTCTCCATTGAATATCGGAATAATATACTGGGGGTTCCATTTAAAATAAAAGAGTAACATGCTTTTAAAAGTGACCAATGTTCAATATTAATTTTGTCTCACCCTGTATAACTTTTTGGATGAAGTTTTAGTTTGATTTAAAGTACAATAGTTAATTTAACTACATATTAGGCTATACCAGGTAAATTCAAATTTAGGTAGCTTTTATTGTAATTTAAAAAATTGTTCTTTATTTCTAGAAAATGTTAAATATGTCAAAAACCTTACATTTTTGTCATATACTTCTCTTATAAAACTCACCTTTATTTTTCTCCCAGAATCCGAAAGTCAATTAATATATAGGGTGTTCCATTACAAAAAACACAACTTTGATATGTAACTTTTTTTGGGAACACCCTGTAGAACTCTCTATATTTTTAAAAAGTGCTCTAAAGCAACCTACATATGCTCACAAAATTTCATTTCAATACAAACTGTCGTTCTCCTTGGAGCGTCCGCGGCGTATGGGAGGCGCCACCCTGTATGTATTTAATGGAATCGATTTATGCATTGAATAATTTCAGTTTAAAAATAATCTAAATACAATCGTTTACTGTTCCTTCGTGTCAATGTTTGTGGTTCAGTGTGAGAATAAGAGCCTTGTTGAGTGTACTAACATTTTTCGACCGTGCATTTGCGAATATCTTAGCTCACAAAAGGGTAAATAAAAACAATAATCAGAATAACTTATAATCTAAATATATTGGCAACAAACCCTCAACTTTAGCTTCTAGTTCCGTAACCAGGGCATTAGGACCTACGGTACTACCCTTTAAATTAACAAAAACTGTTCAGTTTTGAATGATGCTGTGGCATGTTTTGAATGTATTAAACTATAAACCTAGGTATGAGGACAGTTTCTATATTATTATTGTCTCTCTTCTATTAAAGTTCAGGACAGCATAGTTAAATTCTCTTGACTAGTGATCAGGGTTTTCTCTGCCCTGCTCTTTTACTTGTGAATTCCAGGCGGAGTACGGCACACTTTTTATTTCATTTAATAAAATAAGTAAGGCTATTTACAAATTTAGCGTTTGATTTACATAACATTTCCCAAAATGTTGCTTCTGTCGGGCGCATCCGAGGTAAGTCACAATAAAAAAATATTTAACACAACGTAAGTTCCTTTATTTCATTTAAATTGCTTGTTATACAGTTGGCCAAAATATTACCTCTTCAACTTTGTTGAACGACCCTGAGTTGTTAATAACAACCTGTTAATAACAATTTGTTATACTTATAATTGAGTTATTAAGTTTATAACTGATATTCTTAAAAAAATATTTTTAAACCACGGGTTAACGCTCTATGAAACTATATACCTATACGTTTTAGTTCATACTATGATACTTAAAAAAAAAGCTTTGATTGTTTATTAGATATTACAAATTTGCAAAAATTGCCAATTTATGTTTATCTCAAATTTACAAAAGGGATAAGTAAAAATAACTACCAAAGAAAAAAGTCCGCAATAACCTAGTCCGAAATAACTTCAAATCCTTCTCTTTCAAAACCAAAAAAGTGAACCTCCAAAACGACAGTACATAAACATTATTCGGGGCGAAATCAGTGGAAACAATCTCCTCTTAAGTAACAAGTTAGAGGTCTTTTATCCGGTCGGTCGCAGCATGGCGAAAGAAGCGAAAAAGTTCTAGAATCCGATAACATTGATGATCACATATTTTTCAAGTAAATCTCCAACATCTGACCCAAAAGTATTAACTTGAGGGTCAGTGTAGTGGCGTGGAAATATTCGAGCATTCGTTCGGATTGAAATTTTCTTCACATTTATGATATTTCCGATATTTCATTTTATATTCTACCGTTTTAAGGATAATTTTATTTAGTATTGTTTTATTCAGAATATACTTAGTAATATACACACGAAGATTCCTTTGTAATTTTGAATTTTGATTGAATAGTTATTATATACAGGGTGGCCCATCGAAAACGTTCCGCAAGGCATATCGGCTAGGGTATTCTTCTTTTCAAAAAATCTAAAAACACGTCAATTTTCTTTGTGAGGGGGACAATTTTTGCCCCAAAAATGGTTGCAAAATCTTCAACCCTCTGAGCGGGGGTGCCATCCCCCAACTTTTTTTAAATGGGAAGGGGGGTCAAGTGACGCCGCAATGAAAAGAGCTTTCTATTCTCTATATTTCCCCGCCTCGTTTTTGAAAATCGGTCGAGTCATTGAGAAAATATGAAGGATTGAAATTTGAAAAGTTTAATTAAACATTTATCAGAGTAAATGATAAGGATAAATTCCTTCGACCAGTTTGAGTTTTTTTCTTATTATTTCTAGATGTTTACGCATTTTTTCACTTGCCACAAGGTTGAACGATCAGGTGCGGTAGTTGCTAGATAGTTGTTCTGTGACTTGTGCGTTGAAGTTCTTCTCAATATCGTTAAACTGACCCACAATTAGAGGTGTGTAGTTCGTGAACGAACTAGTTCCAGTGAACTATTCCGACCCCGGAATGAAAGGAACTAGTTCCTGATTTCTCAAAGAACTAGTTCCTCAAGACCTATTCCGGGATCGAGACTGTGACCGATATAGAATAATATGCGACGGCGACGGATCGGCTAGCGCGCGTAGCCCGATGGTAGGCAGGAGTGGGGAGTGCCAGCCGTACATTATCGGATCCGGACCTAGAGGAACTAAGCTAAATAAAAGACTAGTTTACGTACTTTTTACGAACGAATCGGGCTAGCGCGATCGATGCTAGGCAGGAGTGGGGAGTGCCACCTGTATGCCGTATGTTATCGGATCCGGACCTAAAGGAACTAGAGGAACTAAATAAAAGACTAGTTTACCAATGGATCAGCCAGCGCGATTGATGCTAGGCAGGCGTGGGGAGTGCCAGTCGTATGTTATCGAATCCGGACATAGAGGAACTATTGAAAGACTAGTTTACGGGAATCTATTCAGTCGGCTGATCCGAGATGTAATACAAGGCGACGACGATGGATTCGGCCTTGTCTATTGCCACAGCCGGCGCGGCGTAATTACCACAGAAAATCGTCGTGGATACTGTTTTTGATTTCTAGTTTGTTTTTTAAATATTTTATGGGAATGTTTCACTTCAGGTCCCTAAAATTAAGAAATATCTTATAAAACGAAGTAGATATTCTGAATTTTTAGACAAAAACAAAAAGCTTGAAGTGAGGAAAAATGCAATTTTTCGTAAAATTTTTCTAATATTTGCTCCAAGATTTGTGATATAGTTTTTTAAATTCTGATTTGATTGTTTTTTTTATTTTTTTTATCTGCAATAAAACTTACCTATATGTTTTTAACATACACAATTACACGTCTCGTTATATCTCCGTACATTATAAAAATTATACAGATCATCCTGTGAATAGTTCTGACTGACAACGAAAGGCATTAGCAAGCAAGGGGGATGTCAATGTGAGTCGGGAACTATTGTGAACTAAAGACCTAGTTCAAGGAACTATTCCTCTGGAGGAACTAGAACTAAGGAACTAATTCTTCCCAAGGAACTAGAATTCCCACCTCTACCCACAATAGAATTTCCAAAAATACCAGCCCACGCGTTCAATTTCTGAGGGTTTTGTTTGTGCACCTCGTGAAAAACCCTGGGGTTGTCCTCAGCCCAGTACCGACAGTTGTGCCGATTAACTACATCTTTCAAAAAGAAAGTACACCCATCCGAAAAACACACATTAAATAGGAAATTGTTATTATTCGCCACTCGTTCATTCATAGTTTCACAAAATTGCAAGCGACGATCAAAATTGTCTTTGTTGAGTTCTTGTACCAACTGAATTTTGTACGGGTGGAACTTGTGTTTTTTTAATATCCTTTGGACATTTGTACGATTCACGCCGGTCTCATTGGCTAATTGTTCAAAATCACCAAACCAAGCCAAACCAATACGAATACCTCCATAGCTTCATTTACTACAGGATTTTCTCTCTGCCTCTTTTTATTCATAACGGAACTAGTTTCGCGAAATTTTGCTACTAACTCGCGAACAATTGTGCCATAAAGGTGTTTGTCAGGATGGCGTTCATTGAATATCTGCGCAACCCGATTGCCACATTCATTATTTTTAAAATAAAGTTCGATTATTTCCACTTTTTCTGCAAGTGAGTACACCATAATAATTGTTAAAAAGTTTAACGATATTGAGAAGAACTTCAACGCATAAGTCACAGAACAGCTATCTAGCAACTACCGCACCAGATCGTTCAACCTTGTGGCAAAGGTGTTTCTCAAAGTTGTAAATTCTTGGTATGTCATCCACTGGGAGTTTCCCGTAACATATACATAACTATTTTACATTGATACATTACAGATAATGTATTTACGTTGTCCAAATTGTCTTAAATATTATAAATCCAAACGCATAACTATATAAACTTGCCTTTTCTTTGTGAAAAGTAGATGAGAATTTAATTAATATATCAATATTTTATATATAAATACTAATTTGTATTATAATACAATATTTTTGATTAATTATGCTCGAGCTTAAGTTATTTATTTATTAATATTTACTAAAATTTTATAAAAATAGTAATATAATAATAAATACTAGAATTAAAAACAAATTATAAAATGAATGTTACGGTTTATGTTTTTTCAGCAAATAAATGTTTATCATATACACAAAAATTATGAAAAAAGTTGCAATTTTTGATTTAAACAGCAATTTATGCTTTACATCATTAACCTAAAAAGAAGCATTGTATTATTTTTATCAAAAAATTTTAATAGTAAATTTCGTTAACAAGTAAATTGGTGGGATATGTGGGAAACAGATATTTACAAAATGTATATTCATGACAAAATAATTGTTGAATGAATAATACAAAATCCAAAATTTCTTTTTATATCTGTGTATTATTTAGAAGTTTAGAAAATAGGTATTTAAGGTATAAAGCATGCAATTATTATATTTTTGAAACTGATCTAATTGAAAAAATATAATTTTAATTAAGTACTGCTGACTGGATTGGTTAAAAGTATAGACAAATATATTTTACCTAGATGGTTGAAAATTAAACTTATATGGAATTAAAAATAAATACGTTTTTCTAAAAATGTAAAATTGACTGAGGTATTCCTGGGCAACAAGCTAAATTTGGTTGAAATTGTAAATGAAACTTAACATAATTTGAAGCAAAAATGAACGCCAAATATATATTTGCTCTAAATGAGTTTTAAAATTCTCATTATAATTGAAAATACTTTGGACGCCGATCTTCTTATAAAAACAGTACGAAAAGTACAGTTAGTACGGGTTTTATTTCAATAAGAGGTACTGAACGAAGGGAGAAGATAAAATAAGTATTTTGCTAGAGCGGAGAAAATAAAACGTAAGCGAATTAAGTATTTCTGTAATAAAGAACATATATACCATAAACAACATATTTTGAGAGCTCTGTACTTTAAATTTGCATTGTGCAACAAAAGCATAATTAAAAAATTAAATTAAATAATTAATTAATTTACCAACATTTTAATGTAAATACTAATTTGTACTGTAATATAATATGTATGATTAATTCGCTGCTAATAAGATATTTATTAGTTGGTAATATTTAGTTAAAATTATGTAATATTTAATAGAAAATTATAATAATATATACTAGAAATTGGACCAACTAAAAACAAATAATAGGTACAATGCATATATCTGTTTATTGTTTTAGCAAATACATTACAATCAGAGACATAAAAATTATGAAAAAAAAGTTGCAGTTTTTGATTTAAACCGCAGTTTATAGCTTTATTTTTATTAAACTTAAAAGAAATATTGTTTTTTTTTTCATCAGAAATATTAAATTAAATATCTTTGAAAATTAAAGTAGTAGGATTTTAAGGAAACGGATTTTATGAAAATTTATATTATTGACGGAAATACAGTTTAATGAATAGTACAAATTCAAAATTTAGTAAATATATATTTAAGAATTAAGCAAAAATAAATTATTTATTAATAATATTAGACTAGAATGATTGCCGGACGCATTGTTATAATGTAGTTAAAATATTAAAAAAGAAGTAGAAAAAGACTGAAAGTCTTCTAATTTCTTACTACTAAGTCTTTCTACTCCTTTTTTAATTTAAACAAGGTCTCTTTGAGAAGAATGGACGCCTTCTTTAAATTAGTTAAAATATGACAAAATATCAATTCAGATTTGTTTAGAAATTTATTACATTTTCTATATATTGTGTTTATTACTAATTAAAAATTTGTGGCTAAGCAAAACGAAGTATTTTATCATATTGGTAAATCTTTTGGTGTAAAACTTTTTTAATATATTAAATGAATTTAGAAAATGAAGTATGTATATATTTTGATATTTAATGGGACACCATATCGAAAGATTACATTAATCAGTAGATATTTTTGCTTTCTATATTTGTTAATCAAATATACACTCAGATGAAAAAAAAAACGCAACGAAGAAATTTTTGGTCAAATTTAAAGTGTTATATTTTTGTTATTTTTAGCTCTATTTTCATGAATTTTTTAGAAAGGTGTATATAATTATATCACCTTTTATTCGTAAACTCAGGTTTTCTATAAACTTTAGTATTTGGCATATGATACAGGGTTAATCAAAGGGTTGTTTTTTTACCCTAACTTTAAAAACACCCTGTGCAATAATTTCGTGTGTGAATTTTCCTGAAATATAATTTTACGGTCAGAACCATGTTTGCTGAGCATTTTGTTTTTTGGATCATGTCAATACGCCTTGGTAAATTTTTAAGAGCGAAATGAACTTGCCACCAACAATTTGCAATTTTTTCAATTATCATTCCTTTTTGAAGTTGTTTTTATGACGAGGCGGCTTTGATGATTGTTGTGAATTAATACCACTATGAAATTATGAACCGTTCATGTTCGACGTTTGGGAAATGCTTGGCAGAAGGGTTAGAGATCGCGAAGTGCTACCAGCTTTATTAAATGAACTTTGCTTGGTCCTTAAAAAAGAATGGGAAAACATCAAAATATGATATATGCAGCCTCAATGACAGTATGAACGGACGTATACAGACAGTGATGGCAGCTAAGGGAGGCAATGCAAAGTATTAGAGAGGGTATTATTTACAATTTTATTTTTCTGTTTGTATACTAGATTATTACAGATATTTTCTTTAATATGGTTTGTTCCGTTATCGTTAATAATGTTTATTAAAACAAGGACTGTATCGTTAGTCTTTAACGTTTATTTTTAATTGAGTATAGAATATCCAATGCAGCATAATATGACTGTTCTATTTATTGGGGTCGAACATAAAGAAACACTATGGACTGTATATTTTAACATTTAATTTAACACTTTTCTAATATTAAGGTTTACATAAAACACAAGCAGAAAGGTTCGGATTTTGACGCTTCGCCTATTAACGGCCAACAACGAAATGAACTCGCACCCTGTGCCGTTCACTTTCTCCGAAAGCGTCCCTTTTTTACGTACCATGTGTTTCTTTTGGTACCCGAAATTCTCGACATCGATAGTCAGGTACCTACACATTTTTATGTTGCTAACAATGGCTAAATAGTTAGGGTTAAATTATATAAATGAAAGGAAATTATTAAATAATACTTAACATACCGCCCGCCTTCAAACTATGCAGTTTCAAATAGTTAAATTCTACTATACAATTGTCTAAGTCTGAACCATATAAATTACTATTAAAATAAAATTAAAATACTACAAACTAGGATACATGTATACATGGACAGTAGAGCTAGAAACGAAACAGTTTAATATATAATAAAATATAAAAACATAAAATTAAAATACTGCAAACTAGTATACATATGGGCTAGCAGAGCTAAAAACAAAACAGGGCGATTCCATGATTACTAACGGGACAAACTGAACGAAAAATAGAATGTTTTCGAAAAATATTTATATCTTATATCGTTCATATAACAATGACCTTGCAATATTTGTTACCAATGATTTTAAGTAATAATTTGCCAAAAAAATATTACTTGAATATTTATTAGATTGGCGGAAATATTACAAAAACATGTGTTTACTAACGGGACAAAAAAAACTTCAGACATTTTTTCCAATAATTCAGAGAGACAGACCTGTGAATTTGAACGCCTGACACAAAATGTAAAAATATAGGATGGTAAAGGTCCCATCTAAAAAATAGTTAAGCATATTACTCTCATTTACTTATCAGGTGTATAGGTTCTTGGTGGTAATTTATGTTTACTAACGGGACATTACTAACGGGACAGTTTTTTCCAACAGGATATATTATTATTTTTAAAACAATACATTCAAAAATTACCTAATTTAATGCAACCAAATAATATCAACATATAGGAAAAACTGTCAAAGCCTAATCCTTAACCTAAAAGCACTTGAAAATTGTATTTTTTTCTAATCTCACTATTTTTTAATCAATATATGGTGCTAATCAACGGATCTGAAATAATGTGAGCTTGCTATCAGCTAACAGGAAAAGGTTAAATCAATTTCCTTACATTTACTGCATTCGTTCAGCATGCAAAATCCCTGTGTACAATTGCAGGATATTTCAGAAATCAAACTTTTGTGGTCTTTAGGAAAAGTTGTGATGTTTTTCTGAAGAACTTCCAAAATGTAAAAAACGTTTGCATGATATTTGCACACACACACATTATGTGGCATTGCGCTGCTAAGCAGGATGCATGATGGTCTGGGCTCATAAAATTAACTTAGTTTTATTTTAGTATTTGGATTCTCTTCTGTAAAAATCTGGAAGGCTTCTTTTATAGTAAGATACATGTATGTATCTTTTTGTAACGTATTCGACATGATTGCCTCTTTTTATTTTCACCCGGTCTTTCATTCTAGGAGACACCCTGCTGATATCCTCTCGTAAATAAAAATTTCGAATTTTTTCAATTGTCTCCTGTGATAATTTGCGTTTGTTATCAATTGACGGACTGGTAAACTTGCTAATATTTTGTATTTTTAACCTTGCGTCAATTTCTTCCAGAATTTTTCTTAAAACGGCCACTTTCTTATTTTTATCTAAAGGAAGTGATTTATTTGCCGCTCTTACAGCTTTTCCAAGGCGTTGAGCCGTGTTATAGGGCAATATGTTTTTCATTAATGTTCAGTTCCACTTTCAATGCGATATTATTTTTGGCCAAATCTTTTAGTTTTTTCCTGTATTTTATCTGATTTTTAGCATAATTTTTCAAATAATTTTGTTTTAAATTTTCATTTTCATAAATCTTTTTTCTGTAATTCGAAACACAGGCTTTGATTTTTTGTTTGCGTTCGAAACTATTTTTCCCGTCCTAAAATATAATTTTTGTTTACTAACGGGACAAAAATTAATTTTAAAAAACTACAAAGCTAGAACCTTTAAAAAAGAAACAGTTAAAACATTAGAATTTGTTCACACAAAACTTATATTTTTTATCTTATGTAAAAACCTCTTGGCTTGAAGTATCGCTATATATCAATTTATTGTATATTTTGTTTACTAACGGGACATAAAATTTAGATATACTTATAATATTTTATCACAAAATATACTTACTTGGAAAGAGTAACAACACAATAATTCTATCACTCAAACAGAAGCGCAAAGAAAACTGACAGCGTTAGCGCATTGCTCAGCTTTTTTATCCATAGCCACCTTGATAAAACAAAGCGATTTTTTTTTGAATTTCACTGTGAAAACCAAAACTATTTTGTTCTGACTATTTTCAAGGAGCACTAGATTAGAAAGTTAAGTTATTCTAGTTTTGTTATGTACTATAGGCATTATACTACAAATAAAAGTACAAATATTTTAAAAAATGTCTCATTTTAAAATTAACAAAAAAATGTATTGTTTGTGGAATCGCCCAACAGTACATTAATAATAATTAATAAAATTTACATTATTTGACCCGTTATAAACATACAATTTTGCATATGATATGACAATTTTTTTTTCAAATAAACATCTTTCACCACCTCTCACTTTTGTTTACGATTATTCACCAAACTCAGCTGGTAACGGACACACCTTAGATAACCGCGCGTCTAAGAATAGTACCCTGCGATTTTAGCTCGACAACTCGCACAACATCATCCCTTCCTGGATGAAGACCGGTAACTCGTCCCAACTGCCACTGAAAGGATGGAGTATTTTCATCCTTAAGCAAAACCAATGCTCCAATCTTCAAATTCGCTCCTGCAGTTTGTCGCCATTTCACCCGCCTTTGCAGCTCACTTAGGTATTCTCTATGCCATCTTTGCCAAAACTGCTGTAGCATAGCCTGTATTTTCTGGTACTTATTCAATCTATTTTCTGGAACATGCTGAAGACTCGGTTCCGGTGGGGCGGTTAATGATCGCCCAATAAGGAAGTGTGCTGGAGTAAGAGGGTTTGGATCTTCCGGATCATTAGATAATTGATATAAAGGTCGTGAATTCAATATACCTTCCACCTCTGTCAACAATGTCGAGAAATGTTCATACGTTAAAGAATGGCCCTTTAATACCCTTTGCAAATGATATTTTGCAGACTTTACCTGATTCCCAAAGCCCCCCAAAAGTAGGTGATCTAGCCGGAATAAAGTGCCACTTAATGCGTTAATTGGCAAAAGTATTTCCTATTGATTTGTATTCAGTCTCAAGAAATTCGTACATTCTTTGGATTTCTGAATTAGCTCCTACAAAGTTCCTACCATTATCGGAAAATATATTACTCGATTTACCCCTACGACTTATAAATCGCTTGAATGCATTGAGAAAGGCACTTGTTGACAGATCTGTTACTAATTCCAAATGTAAACATTTTGTACTCATGCATATTATTAAACATACTAATATTAATAATTTTTGAATTCAATTCATTTCATTCAATTGATTTTAATATTAAATAATTTTTGCGTTTCGTATTTCTCTATCTTTAAGCATAAAACGCCCTGCGTAATCTACAGCTACATTTGAAAAAGGGGGTGTAGGCCGAACCCGATATTCCATTAAATAATTCTGAATTTTAGGTTTAGGACGAAAACATACCATACAGAGCTTTATAACCTTTTTACAAGAACTTTTTGCAGAAGTTGGCCAAAACCTTTCCCTTATAGAATACATCAATTGTTGAACACCGCAATGCAATAACCGATGATGTTCGTTACGTAATATTAATTCAGTCAAACAGTGTCCTTTTGGCAAAAGAATTTGATGCCTTTTATCGAAATCTAAATTAGCATTCTGCAATCTTCCACCAACTCTTATTAAAGATTCACGAATAAAAGGATTTAAACATTGAATCTTGCTTTTCTTGTTTAAAGCTTTTCCTTCCAACATATTATTATAATCTTCACTAAAACATTGAATTTGACAGGTTTTAATTAAAAATAAAAGCGCATTTTCTATTTCATTTGAACTTAATATTGGTTCTTTATTAATCGATTTCAACTGTTTTTTTGTTTTTAAGATTTTCAATAAACCTTAAAACATACGCACAAACTCTTAATAATTTGGTAATATTTGAGTATTTATCAATCAATCTTATGAAATCTTTATTACCTTCAATATTCACGAGAGAGCACCCGGTGTCACCCTTTTGTTCCGGGATATTAAATTTTAAATTTACTTGACTTATCGTCCAGTCACATTTCGGAGAACTTAACCACCCAGGTCCCTGCCACCATAATTTTATATCACATAGTTTGCTAGCAGGACAACCTCTCGACAAATAAATCTGCAGGATTTTCATTAGTCCGGATATGGTACCAATCACTCTTATTATATTGTTACATAATTTGACAAACAAGCATATCTAGGTATACTAATATTATTTAAATATTTAAAATCATTTTGAAATTCTACCCATTTATTAAAAATATTTTTTGGTATATTTTCATCCCAAGAACACGATAGTTTCCACAAATCTTGCAATAATATTTTGGCTAAAATTATTACTGGCCCTAGCAAACCTAAGGGGTCAAAAATTTGACAAACTATAGATAAAATTTGACGTTTTGAAATTTCTGTTATATTATTATTGAAATTTCCAATTGAATATTTGATTGTGTCATTATTTGTTGATTTAGGCCCTTTACAATTTACAGATAAATGGTTATCTTTAAAATAGTTCAAACACAACCGTTTTTCTTTTACTTTATTGATTCTTTGTTGAATGGACAATTGCAGAAATTTCGAACAATATTTTATGAAATGGTTTTCTGAAAAATAAAAACATTTTATTACGTTATCATTTACGGCTACACTCATATGGTAACCCTTTCTAACAAAACCCGATTTATTCTTATTAATATTTATTGAATTTTCCCTCTTATGTATTTCCATTTTTTCCAAAATTTCGCACTTATTATTTAAAAACTTATGCATATCGTTCCCCCCATGCTAGGTAAATCTTGCACATATTTAAAAGTTTCCCAATCCCTACGCGTGATTTCATCAAATTTTTTTTGCCAAAATGTATAGTATTAATCTATCCCAGGACTTCACATTTTCTCCTAAAGATTCTATAATACTATAATAATTAAAATATAATGAAAAATCGTAACGTCAGAAAATTTGTTTGCTATATTAAATTAGGCCAAAACTAATATTCCCTTATTTTTAATTATATTAGGTAGAGGCCTTAAGCCGCGTCTACAATATCGCTGGTAATTTCTTCTGGGATAAGACCCCCATTGTACGATGACACTTTTTACGTTCCTATTGTAACGTCTTGAATATGATTAATGAGACGGAAAGCCCCAACGCTGCGAAGGTACGGTGATGCATTCCCGATAATTTATTAAAGTACGATGGCATATTGTAGGAGATGATTGTCTGTATTTAATTAATCTGTCAAATGATTACGCAGAATTTGACAAATATGGATGCCCCGTTTTCAATTGATTTGCCAGTCAAATTTAATTGAGTAGAAATTATTTTTGACAGAATTTAATTAGGTCTTTCTTGGAATAAAATATTTTTTATAATGGGTAATTACATTTTTAGGATAATTATTTTTAATGAGATTTCTGGAAGTATCCATGTATTAAAAAAATCAAAATACCTTAAGTCAATTTTCACGACACTTTCTTGCGGCGTGTTTTTTTTACTCGTGTTTTCGGCGTGTTAAAATTTTAAGATACGAGTTTTATAGTAAGTATCGATTTAGTTTCAGTATTGTAGACTTTTGTGATGATATTTTCAGAGCATTGCGGTGTAATTATTATTATACTTTTGTGGCATGCAGCAAAAACGACAATTTCTCTAAAATGTCATGGTTTGACTTTGGTTTTAATTATCTGCATAATTTCAAATGCGGCAGAATATTAATTTATATTTAGAGGAAATTTGCTGCATCGGCGATTTATTTTAGTTTAAATATCTGTGTAACAATTAAAATGAATTATTATTATAATATCGCTTTGATTAATACTATATAATTAACAGTGAAAAAATAGCAAGTTGAAATTAGGTTGTGATAGGAGTATTTCGAACGAGTTACCATGGAAATATATAATTCTGTAAATTTTATAAAATACTTCTAATGAGCAAGTTCCGCCAAATGATGTGGATTATAAATATTTAATAAATATAAAAATATAGGGAATAATTAATAACTTGTGTTATTATTTATAATAATCATTTATTTATAATCCCGTTCGGGACTTAATATCTAACCAATACTTTCGGACAAGTCGGAATTAACTACTCTGCGCTGTGGTTGTCATTTTGTGGAATGTACCCAAGCTCACCTGATAATGGAGTAGGGCTTCGAAACCGGTAGTGAGAGCACGTTGATCCACATTATGACAAACAAAGTGTGGAATTAAATTTCTATATCAGCAGTTAAGTGGCAAGAATTCTTATATAATTTAATTATTTATAATATATACACCGGGTGTTCTTCAATAGTAACTCATTCCTATATTTTTTTTATATTTTTCAAATACAAAAACGAGATTTGTTACATTAGTATATGACGTAAATCAGAATCAAAGGAAATATCTACATCTTTTGATTTTTAAATAATACAGGTACGGACGAAAAGTTATTACTATTCAAACCAGTTAAAAATATGTAGGTGGCGCCCTCTACTAGTAGGAGTCATATTGACATCAAAATCAAATTTCTCATGTCAAAAAACTCTCAGACACCAATTTTAATCCAAATATTGACGTTACTGCAGAAATTATTTGAAAAAAATCGAAATAAAAAAGAAAATTCTACACCCTGTATCTCCGAAACTAAGCATTTTAAGACATACATTTATACGAACATTTTTACTTATTTTTATCTGCAGAATATGCTGCCGAAGTTTCCGGAATACAGTTCGGACCACTCTGTATATTAATTGATTTTCGGATTCTAGGAGAAAAATAAAGGTGAGTTTTATTAAAGAACTGTACCTAAAATATAAGGATTTTGACATATTTCACATTTTGTGAAAATGAAGAGTAAATTTTAAATTACGATAACAGCTACCTAAATATTAGTTGACTTTGTATAGCCTGATATTTAATTACAGTAACCATTGTAAGTTAAACCAAATTGAAATTTGACTCGAAAAGTTGTACAGGGTGAGATAAAATTAATATGGACCATTAGTCACTTTTAAAAGCAAGATACCCCTTTATTTTAAATTGAACACCCAGTATATTTTTCCGGTGTTCAATGGGGAATTTATATATCTTAAAAAATAATTAAGGTTGCCTACCCCTTAGACAAAGATTTTCCCTAATATTTTAATTTTTATGATTGTGCGTCAGTAAATCTTCATTATTTGAAAAAATCTAGGTGGCTGTGTGATTATCATTTGTTAATTTAACAAAAATTAAAGATTGTGGAGTAAAATACTCAAGGGTAATAAAAAGATACACGTTTAAAACATATTTTAATTATTACAGAATTAAAACTATATTATAAACCTACAATTGAAGACCTCGGGTAAAATAGTAGGTAGCAAGCCACAACATGAGTGAAATTGATTTAATATTATGATTTATTGATTTAACAACGTAACAAGTCACAAGGAAGAAAGTGCGGTATTTGGGCAACAGATGGCGCCACAGTTATCTAGTGGCGTTCTTCGGTCAGGACTGAATGTTGTCTGATGTTGACGGAAGAACGGAACAAGCCACACATTTTAATCATGGCGACCGGCAGAGATAGTGCGGTTAAGCGAAAGTTGTTTATTTATGATGAAAACAGCGACAGTAGTGATATTTCGAGTGAAACGGATGATAGTGGGGGGTGTAAGGGATAAGGACTATTTTAATTCGAGTAGCAGCAGCGATGACAGCAGTGTTGTCACCTCAGAGGTAAATAGAATATAACGTGGCTTAACGTTTTTAACTAAAATTTTGAACGTTTTTGAAAGCTTAAAAATATTTCAATTATTGCAACTTGGAATATGCGTTGAGTATTTATTTCCACCTGAGTTTATGGAACGTACTCTTATTCTAAAAAAGGCGTAAGATTTTTGAATAGAAAGAGGTTAGGTTAGGTTATTTTAGATGGCTGTGGCTTATTACCTTTTTGCATAAAAATTTATCAATTTCAGTTTTGGTGAAAACAACTGATAAAAAGGTAATGTATTATTTTTTTATCCAGGGTGGACGTGCTACTAGAGGATTCATCGAAACGCCGGAGAAAAAGAAGGCCGCCAGGAAAAGACAAATCAACACAGAATGCAGGAAGAAAGTTAAAGCCCAACATAGACGAAATCTCGGACATGGATATACCACTACAAAAGGAAAGACTCAAATACCTAGAACTTTGGGCCCACCATGTAGCTGCAAGAAGAAATGCAGAGAATTACTACACGGAGTAGAAATGGCGATATTTCAATCATTTTGGGACCTACAAACGTTCGATAAACAAAACGCTTCTTTATTTGGCACAATCAAGAGTGTCGGTAAAAAACGAGTCTACCCAAAGAAAACCAAAAGGCAGACATCCTCAAGATCTACTACGTTTAGGTACTTTGTAAAAATCAACGGAAAAGACCAAGAAGTTTGTAAACAAGAGTTTTTATCTATCCATGGTTTGCGAAATTCAAAAAGACGAGTTTATAATATCTGTACCCAGATAAACCAAGGACTTCACACACCAAAGAGCGATGGTCGCGGAAGACACAAGAATCGGAAAAACAGGTTACCTGAAGAAACTATCCAGTCTATTCATGACCACATTAAGGCCATTCCGAAATATCGTAGTCATTATAGTAGAGAACGTAACCGACAAAAATGCTATATTGATCACGATATATCTATATCTTCTCTATACAAAAAATACTATATCCCTTGGTGTCAAGAACGGAACATTATTCCCGCAAAGGAAGATAGATATCGCAGAATCTTTTGTTCTGAATACAACATCGGATTTAAACTCCCTAAGAGCGACACGTGTGCAACGTGTGATGAATATAATACTTTGCTTAATACCCACAAAGGTGATGAGAACAAATTGAAGGAAATCAAAACAAATTTAGACCTACACCAAAGATGAGCAGAAGCGATGCAGACAAACATGAAGAATGAAATTCAAAGATCTAAAAATGAAAATAACTTGGAAGTTATATGCTTTGATTTACAACAAGTCTTGCCTATTCCTCAGCTGACAGTAGGTAAAGCTTTCTACTTACGAAAAATCTGGATGTATAACTTAGGAATTTATGACGGTAAAACTGGAAAAAGTATATGAATATGTGGACGGAAGATGTGGCGAAACGAGGCTCCGATGAAATAGCCAGCTGCCTTCTCAAATATATCAAGGAGCATCCTCCCACTCCCAACAAACACCTGATAGTGTTTACTGATAACTGTGGGGGCCAAAATAAAAATTGGACTATTATGGCATTATGGTATAGCATATATATTCATCTAGTAAGGACTAAAGTATATAAATCTATTGAACATAGATTCCTTGTCGCTGGGCACACCCACTTTACCATGCGATCGAGACTTTGCTGCAACTGAAAAGCATAAAAAATACTTGGAACAAGTTTACTCTCCTGAATGTTGGGTAGAGGCCGTCAAAGATTCGAAAATTCAAAATCCATTTACGGTATATAGAATCAATCAGAATGACATTTTTTCTTTTGAAAAAATAAGTAAATTTCTAAGCAAGAAAAAGTTGACTGATGAAAAAGAAAATGTGGATTTTTCCAAAGTACGTTGCTTCAAGTTCGAAGAAAGTCATCATAATACAATGTTTATTAAGCATTCAAGGCAGTCAACATTGGGAAGAGAGGTCAAAAAATACTGATAGAAGAGCTTAATGCATTAGAAAAGTTGGCGAATTTGAAGGTTTTACTTCCATATATTCCTGGAGTTTACCACAACTATTATGCTAGTGTTGGTGTCAAAACTACTGTTAATGAAATCGATGATGACGGTGAAGACCAAGAAGGAGGAGTGGAAAATATCGATGGTGACTCTGAATCCGATTAAGTAGTTTATTTTTCTCGTTGAAATCAAATAACCTAATATCTGTTTTGATTTTGCATTGACATTTTGATTTCAATAAATATTTTTACCTATCATTCTTTTCATTCTTTGGTAAATATTTAACATGTATAATATTTTGCAAAAAGGTAACAAGCCACATTTTTTCCAAAATTTCAACTTTTTTTCAAAATCCGTCACGACATTTTTCTTATTGCGGAAACTGAATGATACTATTTTGTCGTATATACAAGAAAAACAATTTTTTATAGGTATGTTTTAATTATCCTCATTTCAGGATTTAATGGAAAACGTTTATCGTGTTTTTCTTATTGAAATGTGGCTTATTACTATTTTCCCCCAAGGTCTTCAATTATGCGACAAAAATTAGCTAGATGAAATGAAATGCTCAAAATGCTTCCTTTCCTGTTAACCACATAAAATGATTGCCTTTTCAAAAGGATCTTTTTGTTTTAGAAGGCATATGTGGAGTTCTACCTCGAAACTACAATAATTTCTCTCATGTTGTCGTCACTAGTTGGCCGAGTTTTGTAAACACTGTCTTTAAATACCTTCTATATTTTTCTGAATCTTTTGATTTTTAAAATTTTCAAAATTAAATAACTCGGTTATTGTCAGTTTATTTTAAAAATGCTACACAGAAAATATGTTTTTTTGACAGATCTACCACCCTTGAATATTCTGACACCCTGTATATTTTTTCTGAATCATTTGCCTTAATAAAAAAAATTAAACTATGTTAGAACTCCATTGTGCAGGATTTCAAAAATATAATGGGCATAAAATTTGAAATTCGGTCGAACTCGATTGGAAAAAAATGCGAAAACTTTTCAGATGTTCGACATAAATTCTGGGAAGGAAGCAAACTTAGGACTGCGCGGACGTGGATGGCAAATATATTTCTTTATTTTGCGCGACGCAGATGTATTCAAGTGTTTTTACATGGGGGCATTAGATTTCGGCCAAAGGCGAAATTAATTACGAAACTTTTGCATCATTGGCCGTCGCATAAAGAGATTGCGAGACACGATAGTGCGGGGCCAAATTGGCGGTCGCAAGTTTGTTAATAAACGTAAAATTCGAGTGCACTTGCCTTAGAATTAAAGTGGCGCATAAAGTCGTATGGTAATTTGACGTAATATGCAAACTACCGAAATAATGGTAAAGAGCTAAATAAATTGGAATATCGTAATATTAAAGTAAGTGTAACATTTTGAGAACTGCACTATAAAATTAGTTGTTTTGTGTTCAATTAGGTATAAAAGTTTATAGGGTCTACACTGGCAAAAAAACGGCGAAAGTTGACATTTGATGTCAACATCCGTTTACATATTATACATGGTGAGTTTCCTACGTTGTTCTCTATAGGTACCTCGGAAACTACTTGAGATAGAGAGTCGGTTAAATGGGGAAAGAATTGCAGTTTTGTGGGATCATAAATATGCGCCAGATTTTTGAAAAAGTTTATGGCTTACTAGATATTTCGAAAAAAAACAAATTTTGACTATTTTAAAAATTTTCCCTAATTCCGTTATAATCTATTTTAGACAAAAAGTTTTCAGATAATAGTTGTAGATAATCACATCCCTGATGAGTTTCTGCTCTCTAAAACTTTCTCTAAAGCCTGTCATTTTTTACATATGACACAAACATATGTTTTTTAAATGGAAACCATAGTTGGCCATGACTTCATAAAAACGCTATTTTTTAAGCTTTTCACTTATATAAGCTATAATATTTTTTTTTCACAAAATTACTGAGTTATAGCCAATTCTTATTTTCTTGACTAATTTCACTTAGTTAGCCATGGAAACATGTGAAACTGTCACATCCAAAGTTTGTAAATTAAAATAAAAAATTTTAAATATGAAATTTTCAAATAAAGATTTGCGTGTAGGATTATTGGTTCAACTTTTCTTGGCCATACAGTTTCGGGGATACGTTGACCGTTACGTTGATACGTTACTTGTTTGCAAGACATGTTAGAATAGTTAAATTTAGATACTCGCGCATTAAGAGAGTGGTTCTAACATAACTTTCATTATGACACAACACCCCCCCCCACAATGAAATGAATGTTAAAAAATATTTATATCATAATTATGTACCATATAGATTATAATGGAATTAGGGACAATTTTTAAAATGGCCAAAATTTGTTTTTTCGAAATGTCTAGTAAGCTATGAACTTTTTAAAAAATCTGAAAGGTGCATATTCATGACCCCACAAAACTGCAATTCCTTCCCCATTTAACCGACTCTCTATCTCCAGTAGTTTCCGAGATACCCATAGAGAACATTGTAGGAAACTCACTCTGTAGAAATGCGTTATTTTTAAAACTAAAAACATTCTTTTTTTTTTCTTTAGGCTGTTTACTATATTATACAGGATGGGTCTTAAGTAATTGAAAATATTTTTAGAGGTAGTATATTTTAAAAACGCGTAGTTTCGGAGATACAGGGTGTAGATAACTTCTGAAGTACCGTCAATGTTTGGATGAAAATTGGTATTTTTGAGATTTTTTGACATGAGCAATTTTATTTTGATGTCAATATAACTCTTACTTATAGATGTCGCCACCTACATATTTTTAACTGGTTTGAAGAGTAATAATTTTTTGTCCGTACCTGTATAAAACTAATGAGTAAAAAATATACATTTACGACGTTTTTTACGTAAAAAATATCTCTTGGTAAAAATCGCTACCGAGTAATGGTTCTTAAGATATTTGTAATCGAAATTATCAACATCTGTCATCATTGACATTAATTAAACATGGTTGACTAAATACTTATTAAACTGAAATCATAAATTTGAAATATTTTCGTGCCAAAAGTTCAACAGATCATTATTTTTTCGAAGAAAAAATTTTCATTAATTTAAAAAAATAAAAAGTTATTGTTATGAAAATTTTATGATTTCAGTCAAATAACAATCAACTCAACGTGTTTGTTTTTTGTCAATAATGACATGTATTTACTATTTCCATTCTAAATATCTTGAGAACAGTTGCTCGTGACGATTTTTACCAAGAGACATTTTTTAGGTACAAAATCACGGAAATGTATATTTTTTCACTCAGTAGTTTTATACAGTTACGAACGGAAAGTTATTACTCTTCAAACCAGTTAAAAAATATGTAGATGGCCCCCTCCGTAAGTAGGGGTCATATTGACATAAAAATCAAATTTCTCATGTCAAAAAACTCCCAGACAATAATTTTCATCCAAATATTGACCTTACTTGAGAAATTATTTAGAGAAAAATCGAAATAAAAATGAAACTTCTACAACCTGTATCTCCGAAAGTAAGCATTTTAGAACATACATTTATACGAACTTTTCTACTTATTTTTATGTGCAGAGTATGTTGCTGAAGTTTCCGGAGTACAGTTCGGACCACCCTGTATTTTAAACTAAGCTATCGAATTTCATAGACAAATTGCAAGCGAAATAGTTTATCGAATATATGCCTCCGCCACTCGTCCAACATCAAAAAGATCGGCATCGACGCATCGGGTCGCCCCTGCAGAAGCGTCTTCTCTTCAGTTCTCTTTCTTATCCCGTCCTTTTGATCGGCGGCGCAGCATTACGAACAATTTATATGTAAATGGGTCAAAGGTTTTCATTTTATTCAATTCTCGAGCGCTCGAGCGCAGTAATAGTGTGTCGATTCGTCCGCCTATTGGACGGGCGAAATCAGTGGCGAATTGACAATAAATGGAATTTATTTTACATAATTTTTAATAAATTTCCTTTTAGAGACATTCGTTGTGGCTATCTGTTCGGCTGTTAGTGAGCATATTTGTTCCATAGTTTACTAAGGGGATATTGACTGTATAATATCATACGATGAAAAAAAAGCGTCACAGACAGCTAGGGAATGCCAGTCGATGATAATTTTGGCGAGGTAAAGTTCTAAACGTTATTTACTTAACCCCGTACTTCTCTATTTTTTAATGTCAATTATATATACTGCTAGGTGTCCTTAAGAAGGTTGTAATTTATTTCTATTTGAGTAAATTATTTTTACTTTCCAACGATATAAAGTTGTGGGTTTGTATTTCTAAAAATCGGGAGATTATTAGGCATTTTCTATATCGAAACGGGCCTTAGAACAATCACAGGCGGCTATTATTTTATTTGTGTCGTAATCTTGTCAAATTATCGGTATCATCAGTTATTGAATTTTAATATTATTCAAGTGATATGAAGTTATTAAATTCAAATATGTATGAAAATTTGAGGCGAGGGAAGAATTTCAGGAGGCCACTAGGCCAGCTTTCACACTTATTGCAGCAGTTGTATTAATAATTAGCTATAACTCTGTACGCAAAAGATGTCTATTATGTTCAGTTTGAACACCTTTGCTAAATATTTCTTTAGAAAACCATATTCGCCACTCGAAAAATACATTTACAATTTTGTGCATTGTTCATTTTTCATTTCATAGTTGTCCATTCAAATTGCTAGTAGGTAATTGCTAATTTAGTAATGCTAAAAGAGGTGCCCGTTGGCGCAGAGGTGCAGCTTTCATCTACTAATATAAAGATTGAGATTGCTACCACATTACCATCCTTGTATACCGAACGGCTCCAGTATCATAAAAATGAAATTGTTATTTACCTTGTCAAAAATTTTTACAATAAATTCTGCAATAAACAGAGTTCTATTCCATATAGTATCCAAACTGGCATTAGAATTGTTTTGTAGACTTGTAATTTTACTTTCGTTTTTTAACTGAGAATTTTTACCAATCAGCCAATATATGGATCAAAGTTTGGCATGCAGGGTTTTTCTTATGCTTCAGATATGTTTTTGCCAGGTCAGCCTCCTATCCAAAGTACACACACCGGAAAAATCTAGGGATATCATTTTATTAAAGTTAAAAATAAATGTTTTGAATAAACAACCACATATTTGCAGGCGGATTATTTCTACTTCGATTGAAACGAAGTAGTCACACTAGATATTTCTAAATTTGAGATATTTGCAGAAGTGTTTGTGCATTTTTTGTCAAATGTATAAAAAGCACCTAGCATCAATTGTTCGAATTTAACCTGTACTGGCTATGTTTTTATGATAACTGGCAAGAATTCATTCAAATAACTCTGTTTAGTATTAAACGACATTATGGAGCGTAGACATCTTAACAGAGACGAAATGCTAAGGGCCAACCAATCGACGTAGCTAGAGCATTAAATACAACGCAAAGTGTAATATTGCGATTAAGTACACGCTACCGTGAAAGTAGTGATGTTGCTGAAAGGCACATAGGGCGACATCGCATTACCACCCCTCACCAAGATCATTTTTTACAATTAAATGCTCGACGTCGACCGACTCTTACAGCACCAGAGCTTAGTTTAATTCTCCAGGAAACACATAATGTAACCGTTAGTCCTGACACTGTTCGCAATAGATTAAGAGAGGTCAACTTACGAAGCAGACGCCCCTGGAGAGCTCAACCCTTAACGAGAGGAAATCGAGAGGTACGATATTTGTGGGCTCAAAATTATGTTCAGTGGTCGAATGAACAATGGGCCAATGTTCCAATGGCTAAATCTTTTCACGGATGAGTTACGCTTTGGAATTCATCCGGATTCGAGAAGGCTTAGGGTATGGAGAGAACTGGGAAATCTTATTCGGTTGGATCATGTTCAGGAAGTGCTTCCCTTATCAAAGTGGAACAGTTATGGTCTGGGGAGGAGTCCAGTTAGGTCGAAAAACCGATCTCGTTTTTCTTGAAAGGTTTCTAATAGGAATCACATATCGTGATTTAATTCTTGAGTCTGTCGTGTTACCATATGCCAATGATTTTGGGAGAAACTTCATTCTCATGCATGACAATGCACGGCCTCATATAGCCAGAGTGGTAAGTGAGTTTATCAATGCTCATCAATTAAACATCTTACCCTGGCTGGCGCAATCTCCTGACCTCAACCCCATCGAGCACGTATGGGACGCGGTCCAAAGAAGAATTTTAAGAATGGGTATGCCTCGTGAAACTCGTAGGGATCTGGTTCGGGCCGTGAATGCAGCGTGGCAGGCTGTACCTCAAGAAGAGATCGACAACCTGATCAGGAGCATGGAGAGACGATGTAGGGCTATAATGAACAGTAGAGGAGGCCATACCCTTTATTAAGTAAAAATGGTTTTATCTTTTTTTTTAATTCACAGTTTAGAATAAAAAAAATGTGTGTATTTTTTTTGAGTTCAATAAAAATCAAGGTATATTTGAAAAATTCGGTAAATTTCGCATTTTTATTTCCAATACGTCCTGTAAACTGTTTATTTTAATTTTATTATATCAGAAATGCAAATAATAAAATTACTGACGATGGCTGGATAAAATTGTAATATCCCTAGACTTTTCCGGTGTGTGTAGGTATTTTGCGGTAACGTCGCGTCGGCGTCGTGTGGAATTTGTTCTCTGTTTAGTGTGATTGGTGGGCAATCGCTTTTTCGTAGAATGAAAGTAACGTGGACTGATTTGCTTTGGTTAGCCTTTATTTTCCATGTTTTCATCGATTTTCCTATCTGGGTATGTGCCTTTGAAGATTTGCAGATGCGATTGCTGATATGACATTTTCTGACATTTTTTGCTGTAAAATATGTAAATGCCTTAATCTACTAAATAACAAATAACAAAAAAAAAAAGTTTCTTCAAAACTTCGAGAAAAATCTATATTAATAAGTATGATCCTATAAGTAGTCCAAATACACAAGAGCAAGACTCTCTTGGTCTAGTGTATTTGGACTACTTATAGGATCTTACTTATACTCTCTATTTATATGTATGCTCATCACTAGCCTACAATGTAAACCCCAAAATTAAAAAACAAACATACACTTTGCTTAATTTAACATCGACATTTTCAGCCGTCGACATGTTTCTCCCCTTGTGTCAAATATTCCTCGCCCGCTCCTATTAAAAACCGTTTAATATGTCAGCTCTTCAACTCGCCCGAAAATCCTAATGAGATTATAAAAACACCGTGTCCCAGATACGAGGAAAAAATGTTCGTCGTCGTGTTTTTATTTGGGTTTGGCGTCGACGTCGGCGTATACAGGCAAATTTTCTCGAAAACATGGCCAAAACCACTAAATAAATCCTATTAACTTTTACTACGGTACGTTGGGGTTTTTCGGTTCGCTAATTACGAGTTTGCTATTAAACATTAAAAATTCGAAAGGCACACGATTTTATTTAACATTAAATGTAGTCGATTTTCATTAATAGTGAGTAAATATTTGATGTTTTTTAAATAATGATTTATAAGAATATTTTAACAAAATATTTGTAAGTATTGCGAATACCAAAGGCAGCTAATGTTGTACATGAAAATTTAAAGGCAAATAATTTTGTTTAATATCAAATTTGGTCGATTTATATGGATAGTGAGTAAAAAATATTTATATTGTTTTTTTAATGATAATTTATAAGAAAATTCCACACCTGTAATTTTTAACCAATCAGAACGTGTTTTTTTGACAAATCACCATGGCAACAGATAAATTTTAGTGAAAATTTTTTCCTTGTGGTCACCCAACAGCGAATTATACTGGAAATTTTTTGACGTTTATAATGACAGAATATCTTTTTGAGAGTCTGGTTTTTATTTGTTTACATGATAATTTTGATACATATCAATTACAAAGCTGAGATGTTTTCTATATTCTTTGGACACCTCCTTTCTTCTTAGTGGTGAAAATGTAGGACTTGGAATGGACTGAATTAAATGTCTATGTCTAATGAAATATATACAGACCGGACCACCGTAGTAGTAACATAGGCAGAACCGGACGAATTAGCGTATACCCGTCCGCCGGATAAAAAGCAGGCGAAAAAATGCGATAAAATAAAAATAGGTGGATATGTGATAAGAATGTTACAGAATTTGTATTTATTCGTGTTTTAATAGCCAAAACGAATACATAGATTCTCGCTACAGCTCTCGTGTAAAATTTATTTTTTAAGTAAAATAATGGATGTTTACGAAGTTTGTCAGAAAATTCAAATTGTAAATTGTAAAATGGTATTTTCAAAATAGGTCTTATCGGGATATACAAACAATTTTTTCACAAACTTTTGTAAACGGGCCAATTCCATCTTTACCTACTATAAAGCCTGATGTGTTGATTAATGAAGAACAGGAGTTAAAACAAGCGTTTGGGGTGTTTTTTTAGGGGAGCATATGATTGGTCCATTTTTATAGAGGATAATTTAACTGTTGCAAAGTATTTGGACTTGTTACAGCAGCAGATTGTCCCTAGAATTCGTGAGTTATTGGGAGAAAGATTCCACAATGTCTGGTTTCAACAAGATGGTTGTCCTGTCCACAATGCCCGTATTGTTCAAGAATATTTGAACAATACTTTTCCCAACCGTTTAATTAGTGGGCATAGAACTATTTTGTGGCCCGTTAGATCACAAGATCTTTCTCCCAATGATTTCTTTTTGTGGGGTTATGTAAAATCCAAAGTGTTTGGTCATAATAGGGCTAATAATTTGGACGAGCTTCAAGTAAAAATAAGGGAGTCTTTCCAAACTATTAGCCCTAATATGTTAGCCAATGTCAGACGGGGATTTTACGACCTCCTAGGCTTCTGTCTAGCATAAGAAGGTGGTCTTTTTGAACACTTGTTATAACTTTTTTTATTTAGAGTAATATTTTAGTTTTTTTCGGGTTTAGAGAATTTATTTATTTTTAATTTTGGCTTGTAAACACACTCAAATAATAAATATTTAGGTATTTTAATTTTAAATGTTACCTTAAGTGAAGGTAAACACTTAAAATGAAAATAATAAATACTCGGCACTCCTCGCGTCGTATTCCTAGTGTCACGACCGACCAGTCCAAGCACAACTGCAACTGCGTACTGCCTGACCAGCCGACTAGCCGGCATCGGCAGTGAAGTACGAACGCAAATCGGGTAAACGTAAATTCGTCCGGCAACTTGCTATGTTACTAGTGGCCTGGTCTTCTCTGTATAATATTTAGACACTATTTTATTCACCTTTTTCCATTTAGCACTTTGAATTTTGAGTTTCATTATTAAGCTTGGCTGTGGAGTTCCATAAAACTTTGAGAACACTCTCCTTGTAGTCTTCAGAGTTCTTTTTTCGCATGTTGAACGCATAGTCTTCAAGAATAAGCGCCAGTTCTTCCACAGGTATATCCGCTTTGTCGAAATCATACGATTTTTCTGCGCAAAAGTTTGTAAACTGCTTCCATACGCTTGACTTCGATTTCCTAGTATTCGCGGGTGTCAACTGATTAATCTTCTGGCGAATATTTTCTTTGCTTTCTTGACCGAAACGAAACATTTTTTTTAAGTCGTGCCGCTTGACAGCTTTAAAACTGAAATAGTTTTTAGGTTTAGGTGTCACTTAGTTGCCATAGTAACTATATAATGAAGTCGACCAAAAATCGAAAAATACATTTTAATTATTTGATTTTCAAACACAATTTGGTGTTGAATTTTCTTACCGAATACCACACGAGGTCAAATTAAATCCGGAAATTTTTTCTCGCTCATGAATATTTTAAGAAAATTATCAAAATATTCATGAGCTCGAAAAAGTTTCCAGAAATAATTTGACCTCTAGTGGTATTACTAGTGAATATTTTAACAAAATATTTGTAAATATGTAAATAAGTAAACGCCAGTTACAAACATTTTTTTTTTGTTAGAGAAGAGAGGAAGCGATTTACCGCCGAACTGTGGGGTTCGATGCAACAGTACGATACGAGCGGCATAATACCCACTAAACCCCACTCCTATGGTAGGTGTGGATGTCGATCGCCATGAGGTATACGGATGGATCCACTTATACCTTTATTCGTCACTCCATCGACCCTCGATCGCTCTAGTTCTTCAACTTAATCTCGATTATCACAGATTCGATTATCACTGACAGGAGCTTATGCAGGACAATTTACATAGACCTACTACGTCTTGCGGCCACTACCTCGTCCGCTTCAATAAGGATGTCGACACACAGTTGATTAACAGCCTACCAGCAATGCTCATCACGCAGCATAACCGTGATGAGGTTTCTCGCAGTCAAAGGTCCTGTTTTCCGTCTCAGTTCTCAGTGCCGCCATGTCGGTCGCATTCCAATAATACTTGCCCGGCATCCTCCACATCGCCACAAGCTCCGCAGTGGGGAGAGGCAGCTTTTCCGATGCGATGCCTGTAGGAATCAAGCGTACTATGTCCACTCAGAAACTCAGAAACTGCACCAAGCACTAGGTCAGTTTCCCATGGTCTCTCTGTAGCCATAGTTTCAGGTTTGGTATACAGCGTCGAATACAGCCGCCCCGATCGCTGCTTTGCCATCTTCTATTCCACAGCTCCAGCTGTTACAGTAACATGGCAAAATTAAACTAAAATGATTAAAGAAATAAAAACTAAAAATAAAGAATATAAAGAATTTCGTAATTTAAGTAAATAATCGCCATTTGATCACTATTGACAATTGCTTTAGGAATCTCTCCCAGAAACGTAGAGATAAACAAATAATTCTGGCTCTCTATCTCTCTCATAACAAAATTTCTATAAAAAATATAAATGTTTTTCCTTAAGCATCTTGTCTCTACAGTTAGGGGTTGGAACTTCTATTTACAGTTGGAGGTTGGAACTTTTGGTGTTACAAGTAAAGTAAAGTGTTTAAAGTGAACCATGTTAGCATCATCAACAGATTAAAACTAAAGTTTCAAAAAACCTGAATAAAATTAAATACTAATTCACCAACAGTAACCAACAGCAGTTATTATTGAAAATGTAGACCATATTTAGGTCATAAAATTAAGCTGGTCAAGGAAAACCAAAATACGGAGATCAAACGCATGATCCATTTGGCATGGGTAGCATTTGGAAATATGAGCGATATTTTCAAGGGTAAAAAGGTGCCCATCAACCTAAAGAAAATGGCTTACGACAGCTGCATTCTACCTGTGCTTACGTATGGCTTAGAGACTATGGCAATTACCCGAACAACAGCAAAACAACTACGAGTAGCACAAAGAGCCATGGAAAGAATTATGTTGGGAGTCACCATTAGGGAAAAAATACGGAATACTCACGTCAAAAAACAAAATTAATAGATGTCGTTAAAAGAGTGGCAAGTCTGAAGTGGCAATGGATAGGACATGTGGCAAGACAGGATCCAGACCGATGGCCCCAAAAAGCAATCTTATGGAGACCTAGGGGAACAACAGGAAGTGTGGGCCGACCAAAAAAGAGATGGGTCGATGACGTCAGGGCAGTGGCGGGAAGACAATGGATTGGCTAGAGATCGCGAAGCATGGAAAAACCTAGAAGAGGCCTATATCCAACACTGGATGGAACCAGGCCGAGAAAGAAGAAGAAGAAGAACCAATACACAGCAGCAATAGTACGTCCAGTATTTAAAAGCAAAGTTTTTTGGTATATTGTGTGAATTAGTGTTTTATTTTGCTGATCCAGCAATAGTCACTATATTTAATATTATATTTATAATATCACTGTATATTTCAACATAATTTTAAATTGTGGACATTGCCTCCCCACATATACTTATAAAATATTTTGTTTCTGCATCTTTCCGTTTTCGTATAATCAACCGAGCCGAATGAGGTGCGCCACCCTGTATACTAAAAGTAATACCGAAAAGCAATTACAGTATGAAAGATATTGGTCACTACAACACAGTTTGTAGCAACTTGAGATAGGAATCGAAGCTTGAGGTGCATCTTTAAATTGATTTAGCAAAATGTTTATGAAATATCAAATATTTTGATCACTCCATTGTACGAGTACTAAAACTATAAAAATATACCCAACGTTTCTAAAGAACTTTATTTCCTTTGAAGTTTTTCCGACAAAAACTTGAAACTATTTGCCGATGGATACTAATATTTTGAAAACTATTGGCTAAAAATTCTGGCAACAGTGAATATTGTTAGCTAACGTCGTTTGCGAACTTCGTTAATGTTTGTCTTTGTCTGGACCCGGTATTAGATGTTTTAATTTGTAAGACCCCTTTCTTGTCATTATGACCTTGACAATAAAATAAAATAAGCTAGCTTAAAAGAAACCCAACCATTATATTTTAGGTTTTGACCAAGAATTTTGAAAAATTTGCCTGTGTAGCACGGATGCGATGTTCCGCTTTAGTTTTAATAAACCGGATAAAAAATGGGGGACTGCGACAGTGAGGGTTCCGGGTGAAACAAATTATATGACGCGTAATGAATACCGTGGGACAAAAGGGGCATTAAAAATAACTCTAAGGGCGGGTTCGTTAAAGTGGAAACCGGGGTTTGGGCGACTGGAATGATATTTAGTCATTGTTTAAGGCTGTTGCTCATTGCGATTTTTTAAAGACTGGAATATAATAAATGATTTTTTTATGTATGTGCATTTTGTATTTTAGTATTTTTTAACCCTTATCTGGTCCGGTAATAGATATGTATCATAAACGGTCCGGCGTAGTCTGTGGGACTACGCCTTCTAAAAAGTAAAAAAAAAACACACAAAAACTAAAAAATAACAAATTTTTATCTTATTATATATTATATTATGTATTATTATACTAATCTAGACAAAAATGGGTTCAATTATTATAAACTTTAAGAAAATATAGTACAAAATAAAATAACATACATATAAATTTGAAAAAAAAACAATTAGATTTTTACTAAGCTCTAAAAAATAAAACCAAATTACTAACAGTCATTACAATATAGAAATAAGTTTTTAATACTATATATAAAAAAAATAAGTTATAAAACTGAAGTTAAAGAAAAGGTTTTTAGTTACAGCATGAGGCAAAGTTTATTGTTTTCCTCACCATGTTTTACAAAATGGATTCGTACATTCTAGGCATTAAAAATAATTAACTAGGACATAACATTGTCTTTAACTAGGATAAGAACTCTAGCATAAGAATATCTCCGTAGGCGTGTTCTGATTATATAGGAATTGCAAGTATTCTACCAATTGTAAAGTATATTTCTCTTGGAATATTTGACATTGTCAAACGCATTTGTCTGGCAGATTGTTATATTGTCACTGTCACAGTCCACAGTCCTCATCAAATCATTTTAATAGAGTTTCTTCATAACTAGAGTCTCCTAAACGCACTCTTTTCGAAGGTCCGGCCAAATTTTACAAAATTTTGTCACACACAAAATCTTACACAAACGGTCCGGCGTCGTCTGAGAGACTACGGCTAAAGTAACTTCTGCCATAAGTTCTAAAAAACTAATCCAGTTTGAGCATAAATATGGCTATCAGTCGTTGACCGAGAGGGGAAGGATTAGCTGGAACGCCAATCCTGTAGGCGGTCCCAGTAACTAATGAGAATGAGTTAATTATTTGGCGTAGTCTGTCAGACGACGCCGGACCAGTTAAGGGTTAAGGCCATCGTGTATTCTATTGCAAATTTTAGAGTGAATGCTATCTAAAAGGATCCTCAATCGAAAAACGAATGTTTTCTAAACCACTAGCCATAAAAAAGCATATTAAAAATTTGCAGTACAGAATATCGAACAATCGAAGTATATAAAATATCTAATATCCCAACTTCCACTCACATCTTTTTAAAGTGAAACTTCTTTACGCGCGATGGGTGTAAAAATTCAAGGCCGTGACATGCGCACGACGCGGCTTTGACAGGCGAGCTAGCTAGAAAACAAGTAGTAACTCAATGAGGAAGTTGAGATGGGTTGTTGGAGCGTCGCGTCGTAACTCAGATACTCGCTAAGCTAGGGGGTTGAAATTCGAAATGTAGATGGATCTCAAAGATTCCCATTTTTTCGTAATATTTTGACAACGTTTCGTGCATTACGAAAGCTCATCATCAATGAATCAAATAAAAAATCGTCCGATTTAAATGAAATTTGGCATATCTAATAATAGCAATAGGCATAATATATTTGCAATAAGCCATATTACAATATCTTTAAAACAATCTTGTTAAATCTGCCCTTTTTCTATGATGATCTTGTAGAAAGTTTACTCAGATATTCTCCGTTTCTAATATATCAACTTATTTTTCTTTGAGTCTTTGTACTCTTTCATGGAAACATATAAAAATGATATGTCTTTACTAATCAATTATTTTGTCTTTTTTTGTCGATAATTGATAGATTGACTGTGAATTTAGAGCCAGACACATATCCAGGTAAGGATCAACCCAAAGGACCTTATATAACAAAAGCATGGACAAGATCACTTGTGATTGGTTTAATTAGTGACTCAGAGAGGGTGTTGTCCTCCATATCCGTGTATAAGTATAGTACAAGAAATTAAATCAAACATACTAAGATGGTTAGGACATGTTCAGCGTTGCAATGACTCAATACCAATCAAATGGTCTCCGAAGAAGACCCTATCAACAAAACACTACCTAACTTTGACGCTGGCGTGAAAGCATTCATAAAGACCATTAAACTCTCCCTATAAAACGGTATGAGACCATCCCATGGTACAATGAAAACAAGGTATGATCGATAGCGGCTCCAATTTCGTTAAGTTTGCGCATACCACCTGTGACGTCATACGTCATACAGAAAAATATCCATATTGTTCAATTGCCACTAACAAAAAAAAGACCTAAAATAGGGAAGAATCAGGACATAACACCAAAAGTTATGTCAAATTATCGAGCTTGACATATTTGAAAAATTATTTTCGCGTTTATTGTGTCATCTGTTTGACAATTTGAAATTGGCGCGCGGAGCTTGCCGACCAATGGTGCCGTTTATCACCTGTGACGTAGAAACCAACCTGCGCAATATCACACCTTGTATTCTTTGTATCATGAGACCACCCGGGATTAAAAATAGCGAAGGAAAATTGTTGAGGTAGCCAAGCCTCACTCCGAGTTGTATAACCACGGATGGATTGGTGAACTAGTAATTCAAATTTTGTAAGAAGATGGCAGTGTGACACAAAGTACATTCTGAATCGTCTTATGTTCTTTACATCCTTTGTAAAGTATTGTGTTCAACCGTTGATTGAAGAAATAAGAAGATGCGCAACTTTGAGATTTAGTTTAGCTCTGCGTTGCTGCGCACTGATAGTCGTTTACAGCGCAGCGGATAAAGAATACTGTACCTTAGTTCTGCTTTCAGTCGACAGAGTGGGTGGTTGCCGAAGTCAGTGTTGCCAGAACTACGGATTAATCCTTAAATTTACGGATTTTGGGTACAGTACGTTAATAATACTGATTTTGTATCATTAAATAATTTAATATAATATTATATGATTAAACAAACGGCGTCAGAGTTGGCTTGGAAATGAAGATCGCTATTATTTCATATGTAAAATATTAGGCAAATGTCTATAGTCGTCATTTCTAAGCCAACTAAACGATTTTTTTTTATTAAACAAAATATTCAGTACCGATAAAACAATTTTTATTTTTGTTGTTTGTTCTTTTTTTTCAATACAAAAATACAGATTTTTTATCCAAAGATATTTTCGTCAAATGTATTAGAGCTATTACACATTTTAATATGGCAACATTGTCGCTTTCAATTCCACAGCGTCTTCGATATGCCTTCGGTAGCCGAATTAAAGGATATTAGTATTTTATGCGTTGGCCGCAGAACGAGTAGAGGCTGCACCGTACAGCATTTGAGACGTAAGAGGAAATCATATCAGCCTTGTCAAGAATTTGCTCATTAGGTTGCGAATCTTCACAATTCTTTCAGTTAACGGTACTACAGAATCTTTTTAAACAACTGTATTTTTTAAAAATAACGATTAAATGCATTTTCCGGCATATACAGGGTGGTCCGAATTGTATTCCGGAAACTTCAACAGCAGATTCTGCAGATAAAAATAAGTAAAAAAGTTCGTATAAATGTATGTCCTAAAATGCTTAGTTTCGGAGATACAGGGTGTAGAAGTTTCATTTTTATTTCGATTTTTTCCAAATAATTTCTGAAGTAACGACACTATTTCGATGAAAATTGGTGTCTGGGAGTTTTTTGCCATGAGAAATTTGATTTTGATATCAACATGACTCGTATTTGTAGGGGGCGCCACCTACATGTGTTTTGACTGTTTTGAAGAGTAATAACTTTTTGTCCGTACCTGTATAAAACTACTGAGTGAAAAAAATATACATTTCCATGATTTTTTACATAATAAATGTCTCCTGATAAAAATCGCTACGAGCGATGTTGAGTGGATAGTTATTTGACTGAAATGACAAATTTGGGAACTTTTTATTTTTTTTTAACTAATCATAAATTTTTCTTCGAAAAAATGATGATAAAACAGTTTCTGTTGAACTTAGGTACGGACGAAAAGTTATTACTCTTCAAACCAGTTAAAAAATATGTAGGTGGCGCCCTCTACAAGTAGGAGCCATATTGACATCGAAATCAAATTTCTCATGTCAAAAAACTCCCAGACACCAATTTTCATCCAAATATTAACGTTACTTCACAAATAATTTGGATTGGACTTTTACACCCTATATTGGCCTTCTACACCCTATATCTCCGAAACTAAGCATTTTAGGACATACATTTATACGAACTTTTTTACTTATTTTTATCTACAGAATATGTCACCGAAGTTTCCGGAATACAGTTCGGACCACCCTGTATATGGCAATTTTAATCAACTTAAGAAATTTTTGTTTTTTATTAAATTACGAGTTTTATTTATATTTTTTTTGAAAGTAAGCACCGCTGCTTTCTGCATTTCATTTTCTGATAATTTCATTTCTAATTAACACTGATTACTTGATTTCGACGAACTTCTAATTAACTTTATTATCGAGTTAAATTAGGTTTTAAAGTTTTTTCCAATGCAAAGTACAGGCTATCGGGTAAACTTGTTACCAAACTATAATTAGTTTCCAGACAACAGGGTATAATCAATACATTGACTTATGGCGTCAACAACCCTCTCGGAAAATTTCTTCGAAGTACGGTGAAAATTAGTGCCACATTGTGTTTAGGGATTTCAATCAACAAACAAATTATTTTGTTAAGTAAAGTTTCTTAAGCGTAATTATATTAGTCTTTATTTTCTAACTAGCAAGGGCTGGGATTAAATACAAACTATAATTAGATGTTTTATAAGACGTCTTTGAAGCTCAAATATAAATTACAACAAGGCTCTAAGTCTAGGTATTTTTGAAGGCGCATGGTGGATAAAATGATACGTGAGAGCAATTCAGTGTAAGTACATTGATCAATTTTGGGTGCAAATTACGCATACAATGATTCATTCATACGTCTATGAGACGGCTATCGGCCTGTTCCATTGCGATCGTTTCAGATTTATTGTGTTCCTCTTCTGATCTCTAGGTTACATTTCTCAGTCCCATCTATTTCTAAAGATCTAACACCTTGGAGACTTTTTAATAGACCTTTACATAGCTCTTTGAAAATGGTCTATCATTAACTAATACTATTAACCACAAATCTGCAAGGCTGCCACACTGACATAAAACGTGTGAGTCGTTTCTTTTTCAGATTGACAAAATCTGCATATGGTATCGTCCTTCAAGACCATCAGCTTTAGATGGTTGTTAAGCTTACGATACCCTGTTAGTAGATCCACTATAGTTTTGACAGTTGCTTGTCTGCCGTAAATTTTGGCAAATATTCACCAAATTTTTTGCCTATCTGGCTTTTAAATTTTCCACCATTCGAGAGATTTGCTGGCCACAACCATTCTTTTGTTGCCATTCTTGCCTGTGTATGTTATTGATAAGTTTTGTTTGATGATTTCATCTGCTCTTCGTTTTCTTTGTCATCGTCGTGCCCGGTACCCAGGCTAGTAACGTAACATTGATACGCCCATCTAAAGTATTTAGAGGACGCACACAATCCCACACTAGTCTAGAATGGACATCCGTGGAACTGATTGCCATTAGCGCTGCTTGAAGCTCTGTGTTGTCCTTGCTTCCTTATATATTTTCTACACAATAATGTACTGTCCTTATTTTCGCCTGGAAAATTGTGACATCCTTGGATATTCTCACGGATATAACTATTTCTTGTCTCACCCTGACTATTTCAGCTTCTAGGCTTTCCGACGCTCTTGAACCATCTATACCAAGTTACCTTAGCTTGAATGGGTACAACATTTTATCCAGTCTTCCCTGCCTTGTATAATTATAATAAATTTCCTCAAAAAATCCTCTGGATATTTCGCCACTTGCATTGTAAGAAAATCTACAAAATAAAATAGTTATTGCACCTCTACTTAATCCAATAAAGACCGACATCCGTTGCGGATCATCCGTTGGTTGAACAAGTACTATGTGTTTATGTGAATATGTTCACATGGGCGCGAATGATCCATCCGTATGATTTCGTCCGACTGACACTTGAGCCCTTGCTTCGACGAACCATCCGCGCTCGGGCCTCCTATATGATTAAAAACGTTGCTTCACATGCGCAGATTGACAATATAGGTGAAATTACTCTGTCAGATCTTAAAAATACACACGATGGTCCGCACGGATGGTCGTCTCCATGTGAAACAGCACATATATTTCCCGAAACCTGTTTTTGTTCGTTAGTGCTGTTTCACATGCGACACACAGTGCTGTTTCACATCATGTGTATAAGGTTCGGCGGAGTACTTTCATCTGTGTACCGTCCGTTGGTTGAACAAGTAAGGTAAAGTGAGTTGATATGAATATTTTCACATGGACCCGGATAATCCGTCGAAGCAAAGGCTAATAATCCGAACGGGCTATCCGCGCGTATGTGAAAATACTTATATAAACTCAATATACTTGTTTAACCAATGGAGAGCTCATGTGGACTGTCCGCTCCATGTGAAATGTCAGACCAGGGAAGATCAGCGCGGACGGTCCGCGCGTACTGGTCCCTTCATCTGAAACAGCACATCGGCGGTGTTTACAAAAAATAACTATTTTATTTTTTTAAAAACTATAACTATTTTTGAGTATTATATATGATGTATACTTTCTCCGTTATTGTTTAATATATAGCAAATCAATTTTTCGGGAGTCCTTGACTAGTAGAAAGGAGGGTATTACTATTAATGGGCAGGTCTTAAATAATATGCGGTTCGCGGACGATACCGTCCTTATAGCAGACAACGTGGAGGGTCTGCAAACACTTCTACAAAGACTAAACAACATGTGTAGAATCTATGGCCTGAAAATGAACCCTAAGAAAACTAAATTTATGATAATCACGCCAATGTTCTAATAGATGATATACACCTATGGAGAGGGTACAAAAATATAAATATCTAGGCAGTTTGTTGACCGAAAACTTGGATCAGTCAGCAGAAATAAAAGCTCGAATAGAAATAGCCAGAGCATCCTTTGTAAAACTCAAAAAATATATCTGCAGTGGAGACATCAACTTAAAGCTTAGATTAAGAATGCTAAGGGGTTACATATTTGCAACTCTACTCTATGTTGTTTGAAATGACTTCAAACCAGTTATTCAGAGCAGCTGTTAACAAAGTTAGAATTGCCATGATGATTTCCAACCTCCATTAGGAGATGGAATTCGAAGAAGAAGAAGAACTATTTTATTTTATAGATTTGCTTACAGTGCAAGTGGCGAAATACCCAGAGGATTTTTTTGAAGAGATAAATCCGTCATAGAGGTACAGACATTTTTTATATTAAATTTGTTGTTAAAGTTACACCTTGTAAAATTTAAAGAAGACGTCCATTCTTCTCAAAGAGACCTGGTTTAAATTAAAAAGAAGTATAAAACACCTTGTATATGTAGATGTTGAATCTAGAAACGATTTTTGTCATATAAAAGATACTTTTTTTTCAGTCAGCAACATTATAAAGTTTAATTTAATATGCTAATGTCATTTTCATTGTATAATTATATTTTCAATAGCGGCTCTGTTAGTAGTTTAGTTTTTTAAATATTTTTGTTCTCCCTATAATTCCTATAATTCTAATTCAATTTTTCCCAACTGCAAATGAAAGTATATAACGATTTTCATGGCATTTCCGTTTAGGGCGGAAATAAAAATTTACATTTTTTTCGCATTTTATTCAATATCTGATATAAAAATCAGGAGAGGTTAAAAAATGTCGACTAACTTTTTCATGATATACTGGCATATATCGACGATAAAAATAATTTTGATTTTAATATTGTACAATAATTTTTAATTTTTTCATATATTTTTTGTTTAAGGTTGTGCTAGGTATTTTATTACAGGAAAAATAATATTTTTTACAATTTTTATACGTTATATTGTTTTGCACATATTTCGAAAATGAAAATTATATTTGTATGTTTAGATTTATAAAGTGTTACAAATCAATATTATTTGTTTGCTTAAAAAACTTTTTATGTCGTTCAAACAAACATTTTTGTCAATTAGAGACAAAGAAGAATTGGTAAATCTCATTTTCCCGTGTACGTTAGACAATTTTCTATGGTTTTATTTTTGAGGTGACGAAGAAAAGAGATTTTGAAGGTTTAGATGAAAACATTAAAGGAATGCCTCATAGGTTTTAATACGTAAGAGATTAATTTTTCGAATTTTGTCATTATAATAATCGGTCAAAATGTCAACAGCGGGTCCGTCGCAAAATCAAGCCTATTGTAACTAACACTTTCCTAACTTAAACTTCAAATAAATTAAATTATTCATTTATCCCTTCCATAAAATAGCCAAACTAAATAACCAAACTATATATATATTTATATATACAGGGTGGTCCGAACTGTATTCCGGAAACTTCGGCAGCATATTCTGCAGATAAAAATAAGCAAAAAAGTTCGTATAAATGTATATTCTTAAAATGCTTAATTTCGGAGATACAGGGTGTAGAAGTTTCATTTTTATTTCGATTTTTTCCAAATAATTTCTGAAGTAACATCAATATTTGAATGAAAATTGGTGTCTGGAAGTTTTTTGACATGAGAAATTTGATTTTGATGTCGATATGACTCCTATTTGTAGGGGGCGCCACCTACATGTGTTTTAATTGTTTTGAAGGGTAGTAATTTTTTATCCGTACCTGTATAAAAGTATGGAGTGGAAAAATATACATTTCCGTGACTTTTTACATAAAAAATGTCTCTTGGTAAAAATCGCTACGAGTAACCGTTCTCAGGATATTTAGAAGGGAAATAGTCAATACATGCCATTATTTTAAAAAAAATGAACACGTTGAGTAGACATTCATTTGACTGAAATAATAAATTTCGGGAAATTTTTATTTTTTTAAAATTAATCAGATTTTTTGTGAAGAAATGATGATAAAACAGTTTTTGTTGAACTTTTGGCACAAAAACATTTTAAATTTATGATTTCAGTCTAATAAGTATTTAGTCAACATGTTTAATTTATGTCAATGATGACAGGTATTGATAATTTCAATTCTAAATATCTCGAGAACCATTACTCGCAGCGATTTTTTCTAAGAGACCTTTTTTACGTAAAAAATGTCGTAAGTGTATATTTCTTTACTTAGTAGTTTTATACAGGTACGGACTAAAAGTTCATTCTTCAAAAAAAAAAGTTCACTCTTCAAACCAGTTAAAAAATATGTAGGAGGCGTCCTCTACAAGTAGGAGTCATATTGACATCAAAATCAAATTTCTCATGTCAAAAAACTCCCAGACACCAATTTTCATCCGAATATTGGTAACGTCAATATTCATTCATAAATTATTTGGAAAAAATCGAAATAAAAATGAAACTTCTACACCCTGTATCTCCACTAAGCATTTAAGGACATACATTTATACGAACTTTTTTACTTATTTTTATCTGCAGAATATGCTGCCGAAGTTTCCGGAATACAGTTCGGTCCACCCTGTATACAGGGTGTTTCAAAACAAATGCGAAAAACTTTAGGGGTGATTCCTTGTTCAAAATAAAGGGTAGTTTGCTTTATAAACGTTGGGTCAAAAGTCAACCATTAGGGAGATATCGCGGTACAAAGATGGCGGAAAAATAATGTTTTTATTTTTTATCTTGAAAACGAAAAGAGATAGACTAATGAAATTTTATGGAAGCATTACTGTTATGAAAAACACACTTTCAGGTAATTTTTTACTTTTTTAAAATGAGTGGAAGGGGTTGAAATAAACTACCCCTATCATTCTTGTTAACAAAATTTAAAGAAAAATCTCATCAAACACATGCAAATGCTTTAATTTGGATAGTTTAGTGTGTTTAGAAACTTTTTTACCTCTTGTGTTTTTTTGATAAAACTCACCGATTGGAAATTAAAAAATAAAATGTAAAGCATTACATGTCAGGACAAAATTTTTTTTAGATTAAGAATCTAGTGATAATAACGATAATAATAATCATCTAGATAATAACATATTGCAGTAGAGTAATGTCAAATAAAATAATATTAGGAACATCCTAAAAAGTAACAGCGGCCGACTAGATTTTTTCCTAAAAAAATTACAGCAGCCCACTAGATTCTTTATCAGAAAATGTTGTTTGTCCTGGCATGTAATGCTTTACATTTTATTTTTTAATTTCAAATCGGTGAGTTTTATCAAAAAAAGACAAGAGATAAAAAAGTTTCTAAACAAACTAAACTATCCAAATTAATTTTTTTGCATGTGTTTAATAAGATTTTTCTTTAACTTTCGTTAACAAGAATGATAGGGGTAGTTTATTTCAATCCCTTCCACTCATTTTAAAAAAGTGAAAAAATTACCAGAAAGTGTGTTTTCATAACAGTAATGCTTCCATAAAATTTTATTAGTCTATCTCTTTTCGTTTTCAAGATAAAAAATAAAAACATTGTTTTTCCGCCATCTTTGTACCGCAATAATAATGGTTGACTTTTTGACCCAACGTTTATGGAGCAAATCACCTTTATTTTGAACAAGGAATCACCCTGAAGTTTTTCGCATTTGTTTTGAAACACCCTATATCAGATTTTAGTGAGTCATTGTTCTGGCTTGTAAATTATTTTCAGTTATCTTGCCCCTTGTACTGTATATTTCATAATTTCTTTTAGTGTTATTCCATAATATATATAGAATATACTTGCGGAATTACAATTACGGTATTAGAAAATAACTTTATAATTTATAATTATCTCTGCATATTCTAGAGGGATATTTAGAGAAATCTTATTATTATTATGAATGTACAAGGGTTAGCCCAGTTATTGTACCTATCTCGAAAACCCCAGACCCTTTTTTCTTGAAATAAGCCCTCCACTAAGATATATACATTTTTTTGTAGTCGCAAACAAACTAGAAAGTAAATTAAACAACAAGATTGAAAACAAGATTAGTATGTTTGTCTCTTAAAAAAAATTGTTTGGAATATTTCTTACTTCCGTACCTACCCCATTTCCCACTCTTCCTGCCAAAAAAATGTTCATCCGGTGGGCCATGACTACAAAGCATAACAATACATCTATTTTACTTACCCCTATTTTAAATCGGTAATGGACCATGCTTCCCTCTTGTATGGAAATAAAATAGAGAATATGATCTGGAAACTGTTTTGTTTTGTCGGATCGTCAGTAGGATCAACATTTTGATGACAGTTTTTATTGTGTGCTGTATTGGTCATATAAAAGCGTGATATAGATATTGTCTAATGTAACAGTCAAATTTCCTCGCAACGACGTCTGTGTGCTAGCTCATAAATTATCGCAAATAACTATTATTTTTGCATCATGTTTACTATAATTTTATTGTTAAATAGTATTTTATTTAAATTTTACAATTATGCAACCCGATATACACCGCGATATTATTCAGCTACACATTATTGTCACTGATGCCGACCAGCAGTAGGCTTTTTGTCCATCTCTCTATATCTTTGATCATCACCTCCGTCACTTGTCACTGTCAGATCAAATCAGATATTTTTGGATTTATTTATCCTTTGTTTCGGTTATTGAAATTTTATAATTATCAGATAAAATTTCGTAGTTAAATCGTTTATTTTTGATGTGGATCGCAGTGCGCAATTCGTTCATTTAATTGTGGAATTTCTGAGTTAAGTTCGTTCATTGACCGGATATGGAATATGGCCGAGGAGAAAATATTCTAGAACATCGTTTTTTATTTATGCCTTTTTGTGAGTGGGACTAGTCGAGATATATATAGTTCTCTATCTATATCCTGGAGGGAGATTTCCGGTTGAAATCTGATTTTGTGAAGGAAATCGAATCCTTGCATCACTTCTTGTGTACTCCCCGACCGGGTATCATCGTGAAGAGTTGGCTGCCGTTTCGTGAAGCATTCCCTGTTGGTGAATAGCAGGTCTTCGTAGAGAAGGATTAAAGCTTCCGAAACATATTTGGTCAGAGACGTGGTTGGATTTTGATGATTTTTATGGACCGCCGACCAATTTCCGCAATGGGATTAAAATAGCCAAATTTTCCGACCGATATTCCGATTCCACGTGCCCAAGAAGTCCCCGAATAGTTCCAAGGTATGCTATAATTCTTCTGCCTATTCTAAGTCAATGCTCAACTGATTTTTGTTCATATTGTTGTCTGGTTTTCGACTTTTCCACGCCCACGTGGTGTAGAAAGATTAGTTGAGTGTTATCTTTCTTAAATCTTATTTGGTTGTTGGTAATTGTAGAGCAAGAAGACCGATCCAGACCGTAGCACAGAACAGTCCAGAATTCCATCCGTTCCTGTTGTCCGTGTAGAGGTACCCCTTGGACATCATAAACCCTCATTGAGGTAAAGTTCAGATTTGATTAGTCTTTCTTTATTACCTTTATTAATTCCTACACGTTGTGCTAGTCCTTGTTCTATAATTGAGGCTCTTTTCTAAGACAATTAATGTTATTTAGGGTTTTTATGTTTATCATTTGAAACTTCAACAACTTGCCTTTCATCTGTACGTCTGCTGACATCCGTGGGCTTCAATGACAGTACACCGAACTGCTGTACCATGCTGTAGCCACCTCATAGCTATACACCGTTGCTCAGCAGGAGGAACTTCCGAGTTGTTTCAAGATTGTACATCCATTAGAGTACGACTGTTTAGATTTAGATTTGCCATTTATAAACCACCCTGACTGTATCTTGTATAAGTTAGCTAAGGGGGTTTGACGTCATAGATTTAGTTATTTCTTATTGATTTAAATTCTGATTTAATTTACATTTTCAATCATCTACGTTTCCTTCCTCTCTTTTATTTATATATTAACTTTTTAATATTTTAATAAATTGCTTAATTACTTTTAGTAGTATTATTTACAGTCTAGTCTCATAGTTAAGTTAGAGTCACTTAAGTTTAACGAATTATAGTAATATTTGAAGTTCATGGTAGTTGCAACAACAGTTCGAGGTTAGTGTTGAAGTCTACTTAATAGTAACATCTTTTATGCCGAGTTCATAGAGTATAATCTCGTAGCGCCCTTTTATTAAGATCTTTGAACTCCGACCACCCGGCTGTTAAAATTAAAAGCTAGTGGCCTCTATGCAACTCATTACCGATTAAGTAAACTTGTGTTTTATTGAACTTCAAATTAGAAAGGGCGTGGCACTAATTAATTAGGCTTTGAAATTTGCAGGATAATTTTATAAAGACGATATTTTTAACGAAAGTTGAGTTTGTTTTTTAAAGTTTTTAATACCTAAATGTTAAAATGTTTCAATATTTATTTTAAAATTTAATTTATATTTAAAATTATGAAATGTTTATTAGCTTGGGGGTTTTCAGGGTTTCAGGATTTATGGTATAAGAAAGTGTTATAAGAAATATCATTAGTTAATATTATTAGAGTCAAAATCGAATTGATTTTGACTGTCAAAAGACCTTAAATTTATTACTTACTCTTCTTAATTGAACTTAGCGATTAAAAAAAATGATTTATAGAGCTTAAATTTGTGGATTAGCCGTTAAACTTATTATCAAATTTTTGGCAACATATTTAATTTTCAAATTCATCTTTGTATTTTTCATTAACTGTTATACTCGTACTTATTAGAGTTTACTATTTTTTATTTATTTTTAAATTTTGATATTTTAATACTCTTTAAAATATTAAACTATTTAGACAGTCTGTTTTCTCAATTATTATTTATTTCAATTCTATTATGTTTCCAACGACGATGCACTACCCGGTATAGGAAATGAGAGAAATACTTAAAATTATAATATATTTCAATATAATATAGTTTCAAATATAAATTTATGTTATAGCATTTGTGGTATGACATTAAAAAATTACATTAATTTATCACAATATATCAACACTTTTTTATACTCGGGAAACCCACATTCCTAACCATCTTACTAGAGTCAATAAATAATTAAAACTCAAAATGTTTAAATTGTACCACACAAATATTTTTAATCGAATACTGATAAATTAGATACACATTTAAACATTTTTATTTATAATTACATTTAAGTTTTATTTTTAATTATGTGAATCTTATATACAACCTCATAAATAATTTTCTACTTGACCGAAATAACATCCCTTTTTTCTAAGTAAAGAAACTCTCTCTTGAATTATAAAAAAGACCTTTAGAGCAAATTCCTTTCATAAAGGTAAATAATTACAAAGCTACATTGCCAAAGGGTGTTTTGTTTTGACTGAAGCTTAATAAGAGCGTAATTAAAAAAATATCCTTTATTGTCTTAAATGTTACATCGGATTACATTTAGTAAACCGTGAATTTAATTTGAGAATAATTAGGCTGTTATTTAATTAGATATTTTGTTGTATCGTAAACATACTTTGAATTTGTGCTTTTCACTATAAATAAGTTACTAGATACGAATAACATTCGGTTGCAAAACTGGCGTTTTACAAAAAAAATATATTTTTATTTTCTGTGTCTCTATCTATACTAATATATAAAATCCTTAAGTGACTGACATACTGATTAATCACGATCCTGCTCAAACCACCCAACGTAAGAAGCTCAGTTTTGACATACAAGTTGATTCTAGGGTGTAGAGTGTAGAGGTTCGATAAGAAGGGATTTTTCGAAATTCCAGTTCCAAGAGGGTGAAACCACCCCTCAAATAATACAATAATTTTTATTTAAAAAACGGTCAAGTTTCCGAAAAAACGCTTAAACACGTATATTTTATTTTGTTTTTTTACATATTTTAAGATTTTTTAAAAATTTATACAGGGTGTTTCAGAAAAATCTGGTCATTGATTAATCAAGATCCTGCTTAAAGCCTTGACGTAAAAAGCTGATTTTGGAAAACAGATTGACTTTAGGGTGTAGACGTTTCCATAAGAGGAAGGGATTTTCAAAACTCTCAGATTCTAAACGAGTTGAAACTATCCCTCAAATATTAAAATATTTTTTATTTAAAAACCAATTTTTTTTTTTTTTCGGAAAAACTCTTAAGCTTACGTATATTTTATTTTGTTTGTTTTACATATTTTAGATTTTTTATAAATTTATACAGGGTGTTTCATAAGATATGACCATTGAGTAATCCCACGATTCTGCTTAAACTGCTTGATGTTTTAAGCTGATTTTTGACAAACGGATTGACTGTAGGTGTAGGGTTCGATAAGGAGGGGTTTCTCGAATCTCAAATTCCAAGAGGGGTGAAAACGCCCCTCAAATATTACAATATTTGTTATTCAAAACAGTTAGTCTTTCGGGAAAACCTTGGACAACCATAATTTATTTGGTTTTTTTACATATTTTGAAATTTTTTAAAAAAGTATACAGGGTGTTCAAAAGTTGGTAATTGATTAACCACGATTCTGGTTAAACTGCTTGAAATTAAAAAGCTTATTTTTTGGCAAACAGATTTTATAAGTTATATAATAATATCGCCATATTGTGTTTCTCATACTGACATAAATGTGTGAGAAAATTTTATCTAGTTTGTATGTTAATGGAAATTCTTGTTCTGCTTTATCATCACCATTACAAATGATTAATTCGACGCGAACAGAGTCCCGCTGGGTACACCTAGTTTCATATAAATTTAAACATATTTACAAAATATTGTTACATCTGTGTTGAAAATACCGTAAATACATTGCATAAAATGTACGCATATTCGTACATTTCGAATACTTTAGTTTGTGCTAGGAAAATAAAAATAAAATTCCACAAAATAGAACATCTTAAATCCATTGTTCCCTAATTCGCATTTCTACCCTGAATCCATCATAAACTTCGATGGAGGTTATAAATCAGCCGAATGCCTACCACAAATTAAATATATCTACTCTCAATTCGATGAGGAATCCACAGAAAGATTATTCGGATATATCGTAAATCAGGACCCGAGAATAAATTGCGCTGTCACTACATGCAGTCTGTTTATTGAAAAATATGGATCAATTTTAATATCGACGTTAGAAAGATCAGTGTTATTTACGGCATCGTTATATACGAAAAGGAGGGTGCCAGGGTTGAGTTTCATAGTAAATAACACGTCTATGCTAAATTTACTACCGTAAAATGGGGTGAATAGAAACATAGGGGTGAATAGAAACAAAATTTCTGAAAAATCACGATTAAAAATATTCAAAGTAAAAAGAGTCGACATATCTAATTTTTCTATCATTGGTAATACACAATAAAATGTAAAAACTATATTTTATCTGTGGCAGCACTGTTTCTGTCAATCAGCTGATCAATAAATGTAGAGATCTGATTCTGTCACCTATTTTGTATGGCGCGAAGACTTTATAAATAAAATATTTATTTTTAAAAAAGTAATACTTAAGCTGGTACATGTAAGTTGTTTTATTATATGTATTGTTAATTATTGCTAAACCTACTTAAATAATGTAATTATCTGTTTCCCTAAAAATCCTGCTTGTTGGAAGTAGAATAGATAAAACCTTAACATCAATGTGTGTTTCTATTCTCCCCGATAGCAAGGTGAATAGAAATTAAAAAGTTATTTTTATTTAATATTTATATGCATATTTTCAAAAATCAAATTATATGTGTACGCAAAGAACAAACAAAGACCCATGTTTTAAAATATTCGGGAACATAATACCACATTTTTATCAACCGGTATATCGCTAATAGCCTACGAAACTGTTTCTATTCACCCCATTTTACGGTACCCCATAAGATTAATTAAATCATGTAATTTACTAGTTTACATTTAGCTTTCGAAAAATTACTTTACAATGATTTAAATAAAAAAAAGCCTTTTTTTGATTTAAATCATTTTTGAATGAATTGAAAAAGAAAATTTTTCTATGATTAGTTTAATTAGTAAAATAGCAATAAATTCTATTTCCAAATACGGGTGTAGCAAGGGCAAAAAGAAAAAAAAAATTGTTTTTGGTTTTAGAAAAGTCTATAACTATAGGACTACGTTATTATTTTATAACTGACTTTCAAATACAAAGTATCAATTTATATAAAAATTATAATTTATATTTATTTAAATTTTGTTTTTTTTTTTTTTTTAAAATAAAAAATATAAAGCCGGTAACATTTTTCTATTTGTCCAATCTATGGTGTCCTATATGTTTGTAATATATTTATTTTTTGATGTTTGCATCTATAGATGAAGCTCTGTATGGTTTTCTTCAGAGTTTACTACCTACAGTGTCGCAGATAGTCAGCACAATATGTGATTTTTGTTAATGCTATGCAATATAATATGCAAAAGACCGTTATTTACTATCACAGCGGAGATTATTCTTTTAAAGATCAACTCCTAATATTGTAATAGATATTGTGAAAAAACTGGAGGTATGTTACCTAGTTAGATGGGTAAAATATTCATATTTTCATAATTTACACTGTCAACTTAAGTAAATATTTTTTGTTTTATATTTTATTTTTTCCATAGAATTTAATCAGTTAAATAAGTTCAAATTAACATATGACCACTAGGAACCACTAGGTGGCGCACCTCATTCGCCTCGGTTGATTATACGAAAACGGAAAGATGTAGAAACAAAATATGTTATGGGTATATGTGGGGAGGTAATGTGCACAATTTAAAATTATTTTGAAATATACAGGGTGTTTCAGAACTAAGATCCATACCAAAGTTATATTTTTTCTTATAGAACACACACACCCGGTATTTTATTTAATTTTTGGATTCTTGGGCCCAAAAAAAGGTATTTATTATAAGGGTTAAATATGTTTAAAATCTTTGGTTTTTGAGATATTTAAAGCTATTTAAATTTGCATGCTACTATAGAATAGACATACCTAATTACATACCTACTATAGAATAGACATACATAATTTACACCCTGTACATTACTTTTCAGAATTAATTCTTGTGCTGAGTCTAAAGGTAGAGAGATAAACTTTACTGGAAAATGTTATTGCTTCCTTAAATTTATACGGCATCAAAAATTGCTGATCTATTTTAAGAATTTATTTTATATAAAAACTTCGTTATTTCAAATACAGCACCCTGTATGTTTTATAACAAATCGAAGCAGATTCAAATGCTCTTTGAAACTGTATTGGGCTTTGAAAATAGTTACTGACTGTCACTAGAAAATTGCCATGGCGACACCAGCCATCTTGATTGCAATTTTATTTAAAAATCGCTTTTTATTCAAAATCTGAGCTAGATAGGTATAGGAAACCCTAATATAGTTTGAAAGAGCATTCAAATATGCTTCGGTTTGTTTAAAAAAATAGGGGGTTGTATAGGGTGTTGCATTTAAAATAACGAAGTTTTTATATAAAATAAATCCTTACAATAGCTCAGCAATTTTTGATACTCCTGTATAAATTTAAGTATATAATAAAATTATATTTTTTTGTTTTCACTCTTGGCTTTAGGTCGTTGGGGTTGCAAAGATGTTTCTAGATTTTGTTCATTATTTTTTTATTTTGTGACGACGTTTCGACAGTATATGTCTTTTTAATAAAATTATATAAGGATTCTTGCCACTTAACTGCTGATTTAGAAATTTAATTCTACGCTGTGTTTGTCATAATGTGGATCAACCTGCTCTCACTACCGGTTTCGGAGCCCTACTCCATTATCAGGTGAGCTTGGGCAGATCCACAAAATGACAACCACAGCGCAGAAATAGTTAATTCCGACTTGTCGGAAAGTGTCGGTTAGATATTAAGTGGCAATAATCCTTATATAATTTTATTATATACCTATACCTACTGCAAGAAATTTGTTTTCTATTTTATAATTTGGCTTGCCTGAAAAAAGCCTTTTACCATCTTTTTACTATCCATAGTTTGGCCTCGGTGGTACGAAAGTACTACCATTGCACATAGGCCGCTATCTCCCGTTCGGGACTTAATATCTAACCGACACTTTCATTTTCAATATCAGGAAATAAATAAATAAAGATGGCAACTTGACATTTTTACAGCCGAGCTACCACCTGCATTCCCAGCGGGAAATTTAAATTCCAGTTTGTCAGTCCGGCGACGAATATGTTGCCATGTCTGACAACAATGAACTTAAAAATTGCGGTCGCGATTACGTAACAATAAGTTTAATACAGATATATATACACTTGGAAGATTATGCCATTCTTGGTAAAGCGAATTTGCGGCCACCCTCTAATTATAAATTAACTTTTATTACTATTATTAAAACTGTTAAATTGTCATTTTTATAAAAATATAGATAGTACTTTAATTTGATATTGAGTAATTTTTAATAGATTATGTGCTCACTATAATAACATAAGAAAACGTTTCATGTGCCCATCCCTGATAACATCTTAGAATTTTCCTATATGTATCACTCCACCGAACGAGAAAATGAAATGTGACTCGCTCGCGATTAAAATAGATTTTTCATATGCCTGACCAATCAGGCAGCTTCCCGTTTCCGGTTAATACCGACTATTATTCATACTCTATTGCTGAAAAATGGTTCTATTACATCGTATAATGTTTAATGGGACATTATAAAATGAATATAAATTTCATAATTTTCTAGATTATGAGACGCAATTTATTATAATCCTTAAACTTATATAAAACCAACCGAAGGAAAGAAATTATTATGCATATTTGCATATTAAGATCAATGATAAATGGTATATATGTTGAACTAGATACTTTTTCCTGTTATAAATTAGTTAATTTGCAATCCATAAAAGCTCTATTTTTTCATACGTTTATGTACTATTTAAATATACCTTTTGGTAACTAATAATTGTAATAAATATACGACGCTTTTTTCCAATGAGGTGGCCTGTGGACAACCCGAGCTTCCTGCAACATTATATAATGCTGTTTTGACCAGATATGGTCCGCAATAACTGACTTCATTGTTTTTGTACATGTTTTTTGTGCTCGCTAAACCGTATATTTAGAGGACGTTTGGCCATATACGATTTACCGCATTCACAAGGTACCTGGTAGATGCACTTTTTCTTTTTTTTCAATGATTACGGCCTTGTTTGTGTAAGGACGCTTCTTAGAGTCGATTCAGATTTGAAGACAGTTTTAATATTATAGTTTTTAGCTATTCGCCTGACGTTCCTTTCATATATGGAATAGTCAAGAGAGCATCCTCCTCAGGTCGATGAACCAATCCAATGAGTCAGTTTTACAAGTTGATTTAATTTTATCTATAGACTTCTCAAAGTTACCGTTCTGAAGCAAATCCGTTAATATTATTTAATTCAACATTAAGTGATGCTTGGCCACTGCATATAGTGTTTGCTCGATGACATAAAGTGTTAATTATTCCTTTCTTAGTTACGTCAGAATGGTTTGACTGGAAACTTAAATATTGCTCCGTTTGTGTAGGGTTTTTATATACAGAAGTCTTAATAGATCCCTCATTTCTACTAACAAGGACATCTAGAAACGGCAGACAGAGGTCCTTCTCTTTCTCAATCGTAAATTTGATGGAATCATTTTGTGAATTAAAATGATTGAGACAGGAGTCCAACTGTCTGAGAGACAGGAGTCAGTCTAACTGTCTGTCGGTTCCATCAAAGGTTCCATTCTATAATTATCCTATTATTATTCTTTACGCGCGTTGGGAGTAAAAATTCAAGGCCTTGAATGACGGTCGCGAGAAGGCCGTGTCGCGCGAGAGGAATAGTGATAGCTGCAGTGTTGCCACAGCTACCCTATTCCGGGTAGATATACCCCTTTGTAAAACTATTTAACCCAGCTATCTCGTGATAGGTGTGATAGGTGTAACGATATGTGCTATGCGCGGCTAAGAAAATCACTATAATTAACTTAATATAGTTCCATCCTTGTGTGCCAGGAAGTAAATTTTCATGCATATTTTTATTGATAGGTTTGTAGCTTCTGAATAACGGCCTGAGTAAAGTATCTAGCTCATTTGCGAGCTCAGAGTTAGAATTTAGAGTCAGTAACTCGGATTTTCATTGGAGGACACTGTCATATTTATTTCAAACCAATAATCAACGAGAATACTCGTATAATTTAATAAAATTATTGTAAATCACTATAAATAATGAATTGTTTATAATTGAACTGTAATTTCTATATTATTAATCTGGTAAATAATAATTTTATTTTAAGATGAAACTTTTCTTGACAACATTCTTAGGCCGGATTCTCACCAAATCGGACCGACCATAATCGTCCTGATCCAGATCGATTCGATTGTGGCCGTTCCGACCGAAATCGATTGAATGTGTTCATCGGATTGCATCGGGACGATTATGGTCAGATTTATTTTAAAGTGGAGATACTTAGTCTCCTCCAAGATGTCGTCAAGTGAAGACGAAGTTGTAGCACTCGCGTGTATAAGACGAAGACGCCGGCGCCGTCACCGGTTTTGGGTACATCCGTACATAGCGGAAAATCAAAACAGAGGTGCTTTCATTTGCGCTCGTGGATTGGTATACCACAACGACAAGTTCAAAGCTATGTACCGCATGTCGAAAGACAGCTTTAACCTCCTATGTAACATGGTGCGGGCGTATATTTCCAAACGAGTTACAAATTACACAAAATGTGTGTCAGTGGAAGAAAGAACTGCCGACTGCCGACCAAAGACGTTGCAAGAAGCGCCAGCGTCGCGTACGACTTATATCGCCCGATTAAAATCGGTCACGACTGAAATCTTGTGAGTGGGCACGTACCTATTTGCGATTAAGTGCAAGATCTTCGTCGCGCGATCGAAATCTGGACGATTGTGGTCGGTCCGATGTGGTGAGAATCCGGCCTTAGAATTCGAATAATGAATTCAATAATGACAAGACAAGTGACATATGTCTAAAAAAGACAGCGGTTTAGAGTTTAGTTATTTAGTTATGTAAAATTTAGAGTGACAATTTTGATTATGAAAAAGAAATAAATATTTTATGAGTTTACTGGTTGCCTAACGATTAACATTAAAGTAATAATAAATCCCTAACATGAATAATGAACAAAACATTTAAACAAAAACAGACCACCGACCACACAAAGCAAATTGTTGGTTAGTAGGCAGTTAGTAATAGTCAGAGATATAGATGTAGTAGTATTTTGGTTTAATAGTCACAGCTGCCAGGCTATCCGGCCTAGTGATAGAATTATCGTTTTTTAATAAAAATTAAAAATACCTTATAAAATTATAAACCTAGAATAGTATATGGTTTTATATTATTAATCTAATTTTTTTGAAGTTTATAAAAAGCATTAATAAAAAAATAAATATTCTTCAAATCCTTCAATTTATTGGCCGTTAGTAAGAAGTTTCACTTCAAATATGCGCACATAGTGCACACACGTTTTTTTTTCTACCACGACGATCTTTTTTTTATGCTTTTATTCAAATTTCTTCTCCAAATAAATATAAGTAGTAGAGAGAGATGGTCGATTTTGCGCCAGGGTGAGTAGTTCAGTCATTGGGGATCAAAAAAAGGTCCTGCTTGGAAAAAAGTCCGGAAGTTTTGAAACTTTGCAGGTTTATAGGTTTTGGGGTCCCTAACTAAAATTCATAAAATGCACATTCCAGACTTGCCGCTGGTGCCGCCATCTTGCCAAGATGGCGCCCAAAATCGGTATTTTCTAAATATCTCGAAAACTATGCGTTTTTTGCAAAACTTTGAAGAGGGCAAAATTAAAGAGAATAAAATTTCCTATAAAAAGGTTATATGAAATTTATCGCTAAAGTCAACCGTTTAGGCACAAAATCCCTGGAAATTTTACAATTTTGCGTAAAGTATGATATACATACTATAGTCGATTTTCCGAAATCAAATGTCGATTAGTGTTCACTAAAACTAGTTTTAGTTTAGTTTCTTCAATTTTGTCATGAAACAGTGGCGTATCATTAATTCGCTCATTAATTTATGAATAACTAATTGTCGTGCTGGACAGCATTCATTGCGATCTTACCACCAGGTTCAGCATTGGTCTGGTTGTACCAAAGATGCCGAAGAATGGGGTTGGAAGAAAACAAAAACAGGCATTACTCCAGTCACAACGTTGAAAGATCCAGCTCCAAAATCCCTAGTGGCATTTTTATCTTGTAAATGCAAAACCAGCAACTGTGGTAAAGCCACAAATGCCTGCGGATGCAGAAAAGCAGGATTAAAATGTTCAATGATTTGTGCATACTGCAATGGGAAATCCTGTGACAATGTCACTGAAGTGTCACTCGATGAATCCGATGAAGAGGGGTTGGACTTGCCTGTAGATATCCCTCTGGCGGCTGAAGATGAAGAGTTGGACGTATTGAGAGACCACCCTGATGAGCCCAACACAGCAGATACAATCGACTTTGACATCAATGAGCCAGATCCGTCGGGCTTGTGCAGATAAGTTAAAGTTTTTAATTTACCTAGTAGAGTAAGCCTCCGGAGAGACCACGTTAAAATAAACGCGCCATGTACTTTATCTCTTGGGTTGTGTGGAAACAAGTACACATTTTCAATAATTAAAACTAATTATTCATAAATTAATGAGCGAATTAATGATACACCACTGTTTCATGACAAAATTGAAGAAACTAAACTAAAACTAGTTTTAATGAACCCTAATCGACATTTGATTTCGGAAAATCGACTATACATAATATATCATATTTTACGCAAAATTGGAAAATTTCCAGGGATTTTGTGCCTAAACGGTTGACTTTAGCGAAAATTTTCATAAAACCTTTTTTATAGGAGATTTTATTCTCTTTAATTTTGCTTCCCTCAAATTTCTCGGCAAGATGGCGGCGCCGCCGGCGGCGACATGTCTGGAAATGTGCATTTTATGGATTTTAGTTAGGGACCCCAAAAACCTATAAACCTACAAAGTTGCAAAACTTCCGGACTTTTTTCCAAGCAAAAATCCCCAATGACTGAACTAGAGGTGGAGCAAGGAGCCGGAAGTGACGTCATCAGCTAAGAACATGTAAAATAGGCTAATAAACAAGAATAAACAGGTTTAAACTGCTTTGAACCGCTTTTGAACTGATTTGAACGGCTTTTTAGCTTAAAACAACACACCTGTTCATTTTTTGTTCAAACCTGTTTATTTCTATTTTAAAGCTGTTCAAAGAATGCTTTTTAAACCTGTTTATTCTTGTTTATTAGCCTATTTTACATGTTCTTAGCTGATGACGTCACTTCCGACTCCTTGCTCCACCGCATCCTAAAGCCGGGTCCAGACTATGTAACAAAACATGTTGAATATCAAGTTATACAACAAATTTGTTGTACAACTTTGTTTTATAACTTGTTATAAAATAGCAGAGACATCCACACTATGTAACAAAACAGAACTAAACAAAATAAGTGTAATTGCTCGAAGTAGTAGCAGCTGTAGTATTTAAAATGACCTCAAACGTAGAGGATGTAATTTTGGCAGCAGCAGCTTGCGTGATTTTATGTAGGCGACGAGTAAAGTCTAAACGAAGATTTTGGGTACGGCCATCGTTAAGAACTCGAGGAACATATAGTGGAACAACTCTTTTAAAGGATCTAGCAATGGATGACATACACCCATTAACAGGAGAAATTAAATGTGATGGTAGTTTCAAAAATTTCCTAAGGATGACCAGTTCTGATTTCGAATACCTTATAAATCAAATTGGCCATAAAATAGGAAAAAAAGACACAACATTTCGAGATGCAATACCAGTAAAAGAAAGATTGGCAGTTACATTGAGATTCTTAGCAAGTGGAGATTCCTACCAAAGTTTAAGCTATTTATTCAAATTTTCTAAGCAAAGTATTTCGAATATTGTGCCAGAAGTGTGCGACGCTCTCATCGACTGTTTAAGCGACAAAATAAAAGTAAGTACATAGACTTTTTCTAAACCTCTTTATTCATTCATTTGCAATTAGAAAAAATCAGGACATTTATAAATTCAGAAGCATTTGTGTAAAGGTTAATTCATTCTCACTTATGTCTTCTGCGCCTGCGTATGATTGAGTGTCAGTGTCTGTTTGAATTGGTGAAGTAGTGGATATATTTGTAGCGGACGGCATGGTAGACGACCCAGGTCTATTGTATGATTGAGTGTCAGTGTCTGTTGTAGTTGGTGAAAGTGGAGTAGATGCAGGTGTATCAGATGCCGGAGTAGTGGATGGCTCAGGTGTATTTGAAGATATCTCTGCTATCTCCGCTCGGTAGAGAGCATTATTTATTTCATATTTCGCGACGGCTAGAACCGACTTGCTTTTTAGATTCCGCAAGATCCCGGCTACATATTCACCATACACATCGAAGTCATCTCGTTTTTTCACGTTACTTGATAGTTGTTTCATTATCGCGTAAGCTTCTTCAGATTTCGCATCTAACACTCTTCTCTTGGTACCTTTTGTGGTAGGAACACGTGCAACGGTTTTTATTACAGGTTTTTCTTGACATTTTTCGATATCACTTTGCACTTCTGGATGTGACTCTAGTTGCCCTTCTTCCTGCAAGACAAAAAATAAAACTATAAAGCATTTTTTTTAGGTGCCTAAATATCAAGAAGAATGGCTACAGATTGTAGACGATTTTAACCAGAAGTGGAATTACCCTCACTGTTGTGGTAGTATGGATGGAAAACACATATGTTTACAAGCTCCAATGAACAGTGGAAGCGACTATTTCAATTACAAGGGATTTTTCAGCATAGTGCTTTTAGCTATAGTTGACGCTAACTATTGCTTTACCTATGTAAATGTGGGTTGCCAAGGACGTTTGTCTGATGGCGGAGTATATGCTAACACAACATTTAAACATCTGCTTGAAACGTCTTCCTTGAATCTCCCACCAATGAAAGTATTACCGGGAAGAACCTCACCTTCACCGTTCGTATTTCTAGGTGATGAGGCATTTGCTTTGCAACCGCATATTATGACACCCTTCCCAGGCACTCAACAGAAAGGTTCACAGGGGCGAATTTACAATTACAGACATAGTAGAGCTAGGCGTGTAGTCGAAAATTCATTTGGAATTTTATCTGCCGTATTCAGGGTGTTACGAAAACCAATGCTTCTTGAGCCCGAAAGAGCAGAAAAAATAGTTTTAGGATGCTGTTATCTCCACAATTTTCTTAGGAAAGGTCAATCATCTTCATCCTACTGTCCACCAGGTACTTTTGATTCAGAGGACACGTTTACCGGGGAACTAATACCCGGTACATGGAGAGTCGAAGGTCAGCCAAATGGTACGTTGCTGAGACTCAAACGGATTCCTAGAAAACCCAGTGTGCTAGGCAAGGAAATACGAGAAGAGTTTTCTATGTTCTTTACCAGTGAGGAGGGAAAAGTGCCGTGGCAGAATAATTACTGACTTCAAATTGGTTATTAATTAAAAATGTAGGGTACTTACCTCTGCTGTTTTGTTGTCACTAGTATCTTGTGTATCTTGTTCGGGAGATAGACCACCATCAGTAGAATGCCGTGGCTCATTTTTGTCTTTTAAAAATAAAAGCATTTTAAAAAAAATCCATTTTGTTTTATACGGAGCATCAGCTCCATCACCACTCCTCCCTTTTTTCAACTCCCGCTGGAACTGCCCCATAAGCATACGCATTTTTTTTTCAACTTCACTTGCATTTGTTTTCAATTCTGCACCTAGTTCAGTCCATGCGTCGTGTTTTTTATTCCTGTTTTTAAAATCCATGAAGGTAGGATCCCATAATACTCGATGCTCACGAAATAACTCAATTAAATGAGTGGTAAGTTCTTTCGACCATTCCATTGCGTAAAAAAATTAACAAAAATTACTGTGTGCACCGCGAGAGTTCTGGCAATACTAAATTCAAACGCCGCTCGTCCTACAGTACCTAAATGTTTAATAACACAAGTGTGGACAAGTCGCGGCGTGTTATAAAACAAAGTTTTATAACTTTCTTTGATCTTTACCGACACCTAATGGATAACATAATTTTTGTTATATAACAAGAAAACTGTTGTATAACATTGTGTTTTATAACTTTTTTACTTGAATTTCTCTAACAAGTTATAAAACTTTGTTATTTAACATGTTTTGTTACATAGTCTGGACCCGGCTTAATAAGTTCTTTGTTTTACTTTATAATATAAAATATTTAATTACAAATTTATGTCTGCATTATTATAATCATGAGCCCTTCTCAAATCTTAAAATATTTCTATTCCTTGGTTTGTTCAATATTTAATAAATCACAAAATCCAAAATTGGGCATTATTATTACACCATTGTTGTTGTTCCACTTACCTAGCTTATTATTCAAAGCGGTTATCCATCATTGCTCATGCAAATATTTGTCAGAGCCTTTTAACGAACCACAAAAAACCAATCAGTTTACAAAGGACCGGGGCAACAAAAACAAATTACACCGACACTGTCGGATTGGCCCTAAGGGAGAAAGAGAGAGAGAGAGAGTTGCGAATCAAAAATCTTCACGGCCTTCAGATTTGTCAGCCATCGCGCTAATTAATGTTGTCGTCGGTTTCCGACAAAAACCGATTTTATGTCGAGCTGGATTGCTGCCGCTAATGATCCTTTTGCGTGCGGCGGGGTCAGATTTTTATTCTTCGTTTGTCGTCGCTTCTTCTCCGTTTCGTTTGGACGATATTTCATTTTTCGAATGTTGGAAGTGGAAATGTAAGGTATATGGAATAAAAATGCCAATTAGTTTGGAATTAAGGAGGGTTATAATACAATATAATGAATAATAATATAATATAAATTTCTAGCAAACTAAATTAAAATATTTTTCAATTTATTCAATCTAGAATATAGAATGTTCAGGAGGGGAGTTAATAACCGCGACCTTACAGATCTATTGTGTGTCCCCCTTTCTTGAGTTATAACGGATTTTAACTCATCATACAGTCTCAAGGTTTTAACAAAAGTCACTATCTGAGACTATCTCCATCCTCTGCACCGACCGTACCAAAGTTCATAGCACGAACGGTCGTTGTCTAGGCGCACGATAAGGTGTTCTGGCGTTTCCCCATTTTTCCTACAGAATCTGAATTTGCCTTTGTTCCTCAGCTTCAGCCTACTGAGGTGTTCGTTGAGGAGACAGTGTCCAGTTAGAAACCTCCGTGAATTTTCGAATTGTTTTTACTTAAATCAAGGAAAATCTATGATTTTTCTCAGTCGTAAGTTCTGAGGAACTTTTTTGAGTGTCTTAGACCGTTTGAGGAATCCCATTCCAGGTTACAGATGGAGTTTTCCAGGTTCCTCAGTTCCGCCTTTAGTTGGTTTCAGAAAAGAGAAGGTTCTGGTCCAGTTAGTGGAGTGTTCGCTCCTTTTCTAGCTAGATCATTTGCTTTTTTATTGCCTTATATTCTTTTATCTTGGTGAGCGGGCATCCAGAGTAGTAGGACTTGCTTTGCTTAATTTGTTCAACTTTTCTATCACTATACAATCACTAAAACCACAAAGGAGCAAGAGGTATTAGCATTAGATCCAGTCTTCCGTATTCTGTTTATACTTAATGTACTAAATACATACTAAAAATTATACAGGGTCCGGCAATAGTGCGCCGGGCATCTGTAGATCCTAGAATAGAAAAATTGGGAATTTTGTTTAACGAGTATGTACGAGGATGTATTTCAGGAAATTATTTTAACTTCTATAGGGTGGCTCAAAAAGGTGTGAGTTGATCGGGATGAGTTTTTTTAAATGAAACACCCTGTATATTATTGCATTTTTGGCTTTCTTTCAGATCACTTTACATAATCCTAAGATATGAGTAAATATATTTTGATAGTTTCAGAGATATTATAATAAATAAATAAAAATTATAAATTTTTCAGCCTTGCTTAAAAAAATGATTAGTAATTCAAGAACTGTCCTGAAATCAAAACTATATTAGCTATTTACTTTAGATGGTCTGTACTTACTTTGCTATAATTATGGAAATCGTAAATCATACAGGATGTTCAAAATTCTACGCCAAATTTTCTAAAATATTAAATAATTTTTCTTGGTTTTTTAAATGGAACACCCTGTATGCAGATGGAGAATTAAAAAATTAACATTTTTTGTATTTAGAGTATTTCAAAATTTTTAACGGTTTCGCAGATATTCGCGGTATGGCATTTTCCACAATAAATTTTTGTCAAAGACACCCAATAATTTTTCTCTCGTATTTTACCATTGAATGCGCCATATGAAATAATACTGCGTGTATCTGCAAAACTATTAAAAATTTTGAAATACTTTAAATACAAAAAATGTTCATTTTTTAACTCTTCATATAATAAAAAAATAATATATAGGGTGTTCTATTTAAAAAAACAAAGAAAAGATATTTTATATTTTAGAAAGTTTGGCGTAGAATATTGAACATCCTCTATGATTTACGATTACCATATTTATATCAAAATAAGAACAGACTATCTAAAGTAAATACCTGATATAGTTTTGATTTCAGAACAGTTCTTGCATTTTTAATAATTTTTTTAAGAAGGGTTGAAAAATATATATTTTTAATTTATTTTTAATATCTCTGAAACTATCGAAATATATTTACTCATATTTTACGATTATGTAAAGTGATCAGAAAGGAAGCCAAAAATGCAACAATATACAGGGTGTTCCATTTAAAAATAATCATCCAGATCCACTGACACTTTTTTGAGCCACCCTATAGAAGTTGAAATATTTTCCTGAAATACATCTTGGTACATACAAAATGGTTTGCACTTAAACAAAACTTCCAAATTTTTTATTCTAGGAGCTACAGATGCACGACGCACTATTGCCGGACCCTGTATACTAAAAATTTGCTATAGGCTTCGTGCATTCTCCGCCGATGCTGCAACCATCGGAGAATATGTGAAACAACTGATATATACAAATACACGAGTTTAAATAGCGAGCATACAAAAAATGTATTATACCCTGCTGGCAAGCGAAACCTTGGGTCGGCATTTACATGTATAGGAGTGGATCGCTATGGCAATCTAGTAAGTCGGAGAGAGCAAAAATACAAAGTATTTATTACATATCTACTTAATCTGACGCTAGATTCCATACGCTTGGAAAAATACTTGCCTTCTTTATTCAGTACATCTTATTTTGCTAAGCCTGTTGACCGTACTCTTCGTACACACGAAAATCGGCACCCAACACCAGAAATGTCAGCCCTAGTATAATTATTCTAAACGTATTAGGAAGTATAATTTGGGAAAATTCTAAAAAGAAAAAGAAAGAAAGAAATATTTTGATATCTTCAGAAGGTCTAACTTGTATTATAATTTATTATTCCAGCTAAAAAAACCTTTTTAGATGAGTTCAACTACGGTAGCGAGCATTTTTCAATTTTCACACCATTTTTGCTTTTGATCAAATCGGTGTGAGAAACTATGAAGCTATAAAATGTTGTTTCGGAAGAGTTGAATATCCGGGAAAGTTGAGTTATTGAATGTTATGGCACTCAACAACGCCCTAATTATGCTCTCCTTTACGCGTTAACGTTTTATAGTTTCAATAACTTACTCCTTAACGTGTTATAGTTTCAGTAACTGCACTAGCAAAATACTAAAATACTTAAGTGTTATGACAAAGCCACGATTTCAATATTATTTTAATGCGATCAACATGAACTGTAACCGGGACGGCGCACACTGGTTCGCTCTTATGGACGTACGTGGCCAAAACCTGTATTTTATTATATCAGTGAAAATGAATGTATCAGTTAATATTTTTTAGTAAATCTATAAATATTTACCAAGCGTTTCAGAATCATTCATTAACATAGAAAAAAGTGCTTTATCATAAGGCGTTTTCAATGATGATTGTTCATTACAATCAGATTTATAAATGGAAGTGTTATTTATTTACCAATAATTACAAGGGTATTACTTTATAAAGGTATTTAACAAAAATTGAAAAAAAAAACAGATTGAAGAATGGTTAGAACATAACCGGTATATAGTTCATAAGCTAATAAATAGATAGATACAGAGTGGCCTATTAGTGTGAGAAAGTCCAATATCATCGTTGTAGACGAAAATATGAAAAAAAGTATTATATAGATATTTGCATGGTTTATAACAGTGCATATCCTAAAAATATTTTGTTATATACAGGGTATCAAAAAAAGTAATGATAAAGCGTTGTCTTTTTTAAATCACAGCTCCCATTTTTCTGTACATAATTCGATTCAGCATAAAATTGTGCATATAGGACACTATTTTTATTTGGAAAACTATGCGGTGTTGCCATGCTATTTCTTCTTTATTAAAATTTTGGTTAATAATAGTAGGTACCTACATATATCCGAAAATTGGTTAAAACCTGAAGTTAATTTATATTTGTTAATATCTAGTACTATACTATGTTAATACCCTGAACTTTACCAATATTTTCTTAACACCAAAGAAACGAGAATAAATTTGTGAAGAAAAACTCACATTAATGTGTGCCGGTTATTTTTTTATGGCGTGGCTAACAATGTAATATTTAAAATACTCTATTTCAATTTTTTAAATGCACATTTCTTAGCCATGCAACATTTATATAAAACTTTTGTTTACGAAGACAATTTATGCTGAATAGCAGATATTAGCAGCTAATTTGACATGGTTCTTAAAAAAGACATTATGAAGTTTCATTTAAGTTAAAAACAATCACTTAGTTCAGCTTCGATATCCTTGATTTAGTTATGTATAAAAATATATTTCAAAGGTACAATATATGTTGATATTTTGAAATGGTTAGTATTATTTTTTTTTCATTTTATTTATCAAAAACTAATATTATATGAGGAAAGTATACGTGCAGTATAGTCTAATTATAATATGCACTATTTTATATTCTTTTGAAAACACTAAGCGAGTAATTTATTCATTGTCGATACAAAAATAGTTAAATGCTTATTTAGACTATTGTATATAAAATGTTATTACATAGGTGCTCTAAAGTGAATTTTCCCAAAATATATTTTTATAACAAATATTTCATGTTTTTAAATATAGATTATAAAATATTTGATCATATATGATCAAAATAATTTTTTTCGATATATTGAGTTTTGGCCAAATTTTTATAAGGGAGGGAACTACTGTGCGGCGCGGCGCGGCGTGAAATACATAGCGAAAATTTCTGATTTCTGCCGTATGCAGCGTCGCGGTCGGAATTTTTTGAAATCAACTGGAATGCACCAAGCTTATAATCAAAATCATTCATTAATTTAGAATTTTGTCATTTTATCGTAAATTTATCGCATTGCTGCTGTTATACAATCGGATTTATAAATGGTGTAACTAACATAACATTGTTTTATTTATTTAGATATCTCTCTCTCTTCAGTCCTGACCCCCATTAGGGAGTGTAGTGGTCAGCGTAACATCATGGATGATTTTTCTCCATGCGCCTCTGTCTTTTGTTATCTCCATGACATCGTGCATTGGCTTGCTACAGCTAGTCGTCATCTAGTCTATCCATCGAGTTGGAGAGCGGCCACGTGGTCTACGTCCCTCCACCTTGCCTTGAATTATGAGTCTTTCCATATTGTCTGGACTTTTCCTCATTATATGTCCAAAATATTTTAGTGGTTTTAGTCGGATTTTACAGGAAAGCCTGTTAGTAATATTAAGTTCATTTATAATGGAAACGTTTGTACGGCGTTCAGTCCATGGGATACGGAGCATACGTCTATAACAATACATCTCGGTAGCATCGATCTTCTTACGTTCCGCCTGCCTGAAAGTCCACGATTCGCAGCTATACGTCAATATTGGGAGTAGCAAACAGTTGACTAGCCGGTTTTTGGTGGCTCTTGAAATCTGGCGGTCTTTCCAGATCTTGATCAGTCTCCCAACAGCTACTTTTGCCATGTTGCACCTACGCTTCACCTCTTCTTCCGATGTGCCTGTATATGTCAATAGTGATCCCAGGTATACGTATGACTTAACGACTTCAAAGCGGTCGATATGTCTTATATTTGGATGGTTGTTATGTTGCCTATCAACTATCATAATTTTGTTTTTTTGCGTATTTAGTTCCAGACCGAGCCGATTGCTTTCGTCTTCTACCCTATTTCCTAAATTGATTAACTCTTCTTGACTGTTAGCGAGTAGTGCTGTATCATCTGCAAAGCGTAGATTATTTATTTTTTGGCCATTTATTGAAATGCCTCCTTCCCATGTTTCTAGCGACCTTCTCATTATGTATTCACCGTATACGTTAAATAGTTGAGGGACAATATACACCCCTGTCTGACTCCTTGTTCTTATTTAGATATACAAAACCTTAAATCAAGATAGTGGACAATTTTTTCCTTAATGTATGATTTAGATTATTCATTTATTATCTCTATTTGATATTAAAGTAATTCTTTGTATAATATCTAATATCAAATGCCATATAACTAAAATGGTTAATTAGTAAGATAGAGAGACGGTTTCTTCCTTTAAAATTACATTAGAACGAATTACCATTCTGAATTCCCAAATTTTGATTTTCCATTGTAATTATTTCTATTTTCGTAGAAAACTATTACCCCATCCTATTAAAGTTTCCAGATCTCCTACCCAATACCATTACCCCATTATTGTTATCAGTAATTACATTTCTAAACTATCCAGTTCGGCTACGACTCGGCTGCCGTCAAATAAATTTGTAGCTCTAATTGAGGTAAATTGAATGGGAATAATCGAGGCCGCCAAGTATACCGCTATAATTCGGATATGTAGTAACGGCTTTATTTTGCGACAATATTCTTAGTTCGCTAACACAGGAATTTGATCTGGACGTTTTATTGCTCGGTATGAAATAAAAATGTTTTTAACAGAAGGTTAATTTCGTTACTCGCGCTTCGTTTTTCTACGTATTTTAATACCCCAATTAATTTTTAATGAGAATAAAATAAGGAAAAAAACTTGTAATAATGTCATATTAGTAATTATATAAAACAGTTACACTCTAGTTGCAAAAAAAACGTTACAGCAATTACAAGAAACGCTGAACACATATACCTGAGCATACGAGGCTTTGGGTCTTAAGCTGAACACCAATAAAACTAAAGCATGTGAACTCCTCTGGAAGATCACGACATAGACAATGCTATAAAAATCGGAGAAGAACTACTGGCATATGTAGCGGAATTCAATCACCTCGGTAGTTTGATTTCGGAAAAGGTCAATATCGACTCTGAAATTCAGCACAGGATTAGCAGCGTCTCAATAGCATTCTGGAAATTAAAAGACAGGGTTTTCTACAATCGTGACTTGAGCACAAGAACGAAACTTGTTTAATAGCAATAATAATTCCCACCATGTTATATAGAAGCGAAAACTGGGTGCCATACCGCCAACACATGAACGCACTAAACAAGTTACAACAGAGACACCTAAGACAACTCTTAAGAATAAAATGGTTCCACTATGCCTTAAACGTATCGGTCCTTGAAAAAGCTAGATGCGAGGGCGTTGAAGTCACGATTACTAAATCTCGCTTAAGATGGGCTGGACACGTATGCAGGATGCAACAAAGCCGCCTACCAAAATCGCTTCTTTACGGTGAGCTTGTAGGCGCTAAGAGGAAACCGGGTGAACAGCTGAAAAGGTACAAGGATATTTTGCATGAAAACTTAAAGGGGATAAGCATACGGAATGAAGAAGAAGCAGCGCACAATAGAACGTATTGGAGAAGAATTGTAAACTCAGTTAACACAGCGACAACCAAAAAGTAAAGGGGCAACAAAACAATAAGATTTTTGAATATCTGCAGTGTAGAAACGAGATAACATCACGTATGAATCTTTTCAGTCACAGAAAACTCATGAAAGGAAATCCCTTGCGTAACAATCTTCTGATGCTTATCAAATACTCATCAGCGAGTAATGGTAGTAGTAGTATATAAAACATATCCATTTATTTGAATTATAAGAATGGCAAACATTGAAAAACTTGCAAATTGTAACTAAATATTAATTGTCTGAATTTGCGGAGTCAGAAACTGCTTTGGCCTCATTTACTTCGCCATTGTTGATGGATTTTACATATCCATTTAGTACACTTGGGTAGCTAACTGGGTTTTCTTATCATGATTTCTGGGATTATAAATAACCTTCCTACTTACTACTTGAGCCTACTAGGAGATGTTAATGGTTCCTCCAAAAAATCCAAAAAAATAAATGTTGAATATAAGTATTTCTTAAATGTTGGTGACGCGATAACAACTTCACGATCTTCTAGCATACACACCTACTAACCATGGTTAAAAAATACACGAAGCGACATGTAATTTTGACATTACTTCACTATATATCGAAATAAAATTTTGTGTGGGGTTAAAATATCATACGCGAGTACTGGAGGGTTAATAAAAACTTTTTTGGAAACAAATAGAGGGTACGACAGTGTGCAATTCATTTTCTCCATTTTGGCCTATTTAGTCATAAGTAGGTTTGAAGAAATTTGGGTATTTCCCTACAGTATGGTTCAGATATTTGGATGGTATATTTGCCGTTTTTGACACACATTCTGACACTATAGAAAATTTTATTTAAAAAAAAATTAAATATTCATTTTTCTTCCAATAAATTCACCTATATTATTCAGAATAACGATAGATTATCATTTCTAGAGCTATTAGTTATTCTATTATATTCCTGGAATTTGATATCTATAGAAAAGATACAACTATACGCAGATACATTCCTATTGAGTCTTATCATTGTGTTGAACATAAGGGTGCTGATTAAGTTTATTAGTATATGTATTAGTACATGAACTACTTACCTTCCTACTTACCAGCGAAAGTTGGTAAATTGAAAGTAGTTTCTGAGAGTAAATCCTCTTTCATTAGTAGATAAAATAATTGGAAAACTTTTCAAGTGGATAAAGATCTATTAAATTATGTTTCAATACCGTTGGATAGATAGTTAACTCGTGGCCTAAGAATTTTTAAGAATTTCAATCAGAAATTTGTGTTAGCGTAAGGCCCGCAAATTGAACCCAGCCGACGCACAGCACACGCCCAACCTATTCGTGGTGAATTTTGTAAAACACAGGAAAGAAGGGACTACCGCAAATTAAACACAGTCCACGCCTAGCACAGTCTCTTCGTCGATCTAGTTGCGTTCAGACACAGTTTTCGTGGATCGTGGGTTCGTACCCCTTCTACTTTTGCGACAAACTGCTAGTTTTTCTTCACTTCCAATAGGTTTTTGAGCGTTGCACTCCTTACCCGTAATGTCTGTTTTTAATAGTCCAAACACTTCAAAAAACTGAAACTGTCTCCTGTTTAATCGAAAAAACTCTTTAAATAAAATATGCTGTCTTGAACTCCGCTAGACAATCTAAACTCTCCATGGTCTCTTTTTGTTAAGCAAATAAAGTAAAACAAGTCCTTCTTCTTTCTCGGATTCTGATTCTAAATCAAGAAGTTGCTCGTATATTGAGTCATGATTGAAACTAAACACTTGGGTCTGGGCTGTGTTCAATATGCGGTGCTAAGGAAAACGTGTGCATGGAATCATGAATGGGTTGGGCGTGCTGTGCGTGGGCTGGATTCAATTTGCGGCGGACCTTAGTTTGTAATTATATATTACAGGAACTATTAGGTAATTCTAAAGATAAAACACTTCCACTGGAAAAGTTAGGTATTTCTGAATTTATATTAGGTATTTCAAAAATGTTAGGAGAATAATCGGAAATATTAGTAACAAATAGGTAAGTTACAACGAGAGAGAGAGAGAGAGAGAGAGAGAGAGGGGGGGGGGGAAGACGAGGAGAGTGGATATCTAATATGTACCATATTAAGTAAGGAGTATTAAATATGTTTTAAAAGAAATTATTACACTTATTTATATTCTAGCTTGAATATTGACATAATTTTAACAAAATTTATGTTCGAGAGATACATAAGGTAATGTTAAATTAATAAATTAATATCTAGAAAAAAATAATACTAAAAATATCCATTTAATGGTAAGTCTGGGCATATCTTTACATATTCGTTTATAAATTTGTGGACGATTCAGCTAATGTTTGGATCGTAACAATGGTTCCGGTTATGGACGAATAAAACGCGTAGAGGAGTGAATAATGGAAACATTTTGGTCGTTTCCTCACAAAGCCTACATCACGTGCGACATAAAAAAAGGATGCGCAATAAAAATCCTTTTACTTTAATGTTTTAATGACATCGCAACGTTTTCTAGTGGTACTCGTTTCTTTAGCGGTTTTTTTACATGCTGACACTACTACTTTTTCAGTCTCTTCCGAATATAACTGATGATATCCCCCGAATAAAACTGTATTGATTTAAAAGTCTTCAATAGATTTTTCAGAATTAAAAAATATATTCAAGATATACAGGGTGGCGCGAGGGGTGTCTCACTATTGGAATTGCATGTACATTTTCTTGGCAGTCGCTGGCAGTCATTGGCAGTCTTACGGCAGTCGCCTATAAAAATTACATGGCAGTCATAGGCAGTCTTCTTCGCAGTCATTGGCAGTCGCTTGGCAGTAAAGTGATATTTTGGCAGTACATGTACATTTTTTACCCAAGTGAGACACCCCTCGGGGTGGCGCCTCTCATACGCCGCGGAAGCTCCAAGGAGAACGGTTGTTTATATCGAGAATCGAATTTTGGCAGCATATGTAGGTTAACTGAAAGCATTTTTTAAAAATATATAGAGTTATACAGGGTGTCCCAAAAAAGTTACACATCAAAGTTGTGTTTTTTCTAATGGAAGCCTATATATTAATTGATTTTCGGATTCTAGGAAAAAAATAAAAATGAGTTTTATTAAAGAAGCATATACCTAAAATCTAAAGATTTTGACATATTTCACATTTTGTGAAAATGGAGAGTAAATTTTAACAGCTATCTAAATTTTAGTTGACCCTGTATAGCCTGATATTTAATTACAGTAACCATTGTATGTTAAATCAAATTGAAATTTGAACCAAAAAGTTATACAGGGTGAGACAAAATTAATATGGAACATTAGTCACTTTTAAAAGCAAGTTACTCCTTTATTTTAAATGGAATACCCAGTGTATTTTTCCGGTGTTCAATGATGAATTTATATATCTTCAAAATATTATCAAGGTTGCCTACCCCTCAGACAAAGATTTTCCTAGATATTTTAATTTTTATGATTTTGCGTCATTAGATCTTTATTATTTGAAAAAATCTAGGTGGCTGTGTGGTATATCTTTTGTTAATTTAACAAAAATTAAAGATTGTAGAGTAAAATACTCAACGGAAATAAAAAGATACACATTTAAAACATATTTTAATTATTACAGAATTACAACTAGACAAAAACCTATAATTATGTGACAATAATTAGCTAGATGAAATCAAATGCTCAAAATGCTTCCTTTCCCGTTAACTGCATAAAATGATTGTCTTTTCAAAAGGATCTTTTCATTTTAAAAGTAAGTAAGTATATGTGGAAGTCTAACTCGAAAAGCAGCTACAATAATTTCTCATATTGTCGACAATAGTTGGTTTGGTTTGGTTTGGTTTGGTTGCAATTTTTGTAAACACTGTCTTTAACATATCCCCATAAAGAAAGCCAGACTAGATAAAATCAGGAGCATTTATCATTTAAGTATTGAATGCATACTGCATTCACCAACTAATAGGATCATATCAATTCTCTCTGATGTAGAATGTAGATTTTTTTTTTGTTTTAACTGACACAAAATTATAACTAGTTGTTAAAGTTGGACTAATTAGACAGCTATGTTGAAGTGACGTCAGACATATCACAGCCACCTAGATTTTATCAAATAATTAAGATCTACTCAGATCAAATCATGTAAATGAAAATATCTAGGAAAATCTTTGTTTGAGAGGTAGGCAACCCTAATAGTATTTTGAAGAGACATACATTCACCATTGAATATCGAAATAATATACTGGGTGTTCCATTTAAAATAAAAGAGTAACATGCTTTTAAAGGTGACCAATGTTCAATATTAATTTTGTCTCATCCTGTATAACTTTTTAGATCAAATTTTAATTTGATTTAAAGTACAATAGTTAATTTAACTGTATATTAGGCTATACCGAGTAAATTTCAATTTAAGTAGTTTTTATTGTAATTTAAAAATTGTTCTTTATTTCTAGAAAATGTTAAATATGTCAAAAATCTTACATTTTAGTCATATACTTGTCTCTTATAAAATGTAGCATTTTTTATTTCCTTTAACAAAATTGAATTTAAAAATCTATTTTTATTTAAATTTCTTAGTATTGGCGCCATCTATTTGCTAGATGCCAAAGATATCAAACTTCGTTTATAACAGTTCACTTGTCTTGTTTATTAGCGCCATCTATTCGCTATATGCCAAACTTCCTTAATTGCATTTCCCTTGTCCCGATATTTAATTTTTATTAGCGCATCTATTCGCTAGATGTCAAACTTCATTTATGACAGTTGGGTTCTGAAACTGAGAACTGAGAAGAAGGTCTTTTTTCCCTTTTTCTGGGAATTTGGATCTGAAGGAGACGCGTCCGACAAATTTTCCAGTGAAAAGCACTCTGAATCCACTTTTCGATTTCCATTGCATGGGTGTCCGATTTGGAGATTTGAAAACCTTGTAAAGTATGCAATTCAGAGTATAGATCGTATTTGTTTGGTTTCTTCTTGGAATGATCACCTTATTTCCGTTTGTTATTTCGTTTACTTGAGTATTTAATTACTGGTTTGGATCGGCATATGGTTTGAATATATTAATGTAAAGCTGATTTTCAGACCAGTAAAACTACCACATGATATTAAGTAAAACTACCACATGGTACTCAGTAATTACCACATGGTATGCAGTAATAATGCAGTAATTATTGTATGTTTCACCCAGTTTCATTTTGTATGGACCTATGCAGACCTTAAGACAGTGTTCCTGACATTACAATCGTTCTTGTGGCTGATATCGAAGACTTCTCCTGCCATAGTCATCTGCATCCACTTCTGTTAGTCTGGAGAATACCTACCTACCTGTTTACATCATAAGAAACTATATACAGATAAGTCTCTCTTAAGTTTGATACACAAGGTACACTTTTATTTTATAATTTTTGAGACAACAGATTTAATAAACTGGTAAATTATCTCTATTTATCCCATATATTGTAGTCAAAATTATTTTTTATTTAACGTTATAAGTTATAATTTGATTCGTACAGTAGACTCTTACTTAGCTATGATATTTTATATGAAAATTATTAACACGTATTCATTTTAAAGGTTTTTGTACACGACATGTTTCGAAACATCATCGTATTGAGACATACTTAAATTTCACCTGTTAATATAAAAATATTAAGTAGCTTACTTAGTTCAAAGAATACAGTTACTAAATTCGAATCTATTTAAAATAACTTGCGGTTTTATTGGGATCACTGTGACTAATTGATGATACTTGTGTTCGTTTTCAATAAATGTTTAATGTAGGATAGTTATTTCTGATTTTTATTCCTGATAAACATAATAGACCCTTAATGCTGTTGATTACTTTATTTTAGCTATGTTGTGATATCGTATTTTTCTTTTTGGTTTCTTACTTTACCACTCTCATAAACAAAGTAAGTGGCGCCCTTTTCACTGTCTTTGACCATACCTATTTGAATCCTTAACATCAATATTAAAATCTCTGCAGCCTATATATTATCATTTTTTATTTTAACATTTAACAACATTAGAAAGTCACTGTGAGTCAGAAGCCTTACCTACGAACCCAGCTTTCCTCTAACCCTGAGCAACGGATTCTTTTTTCATTCTATTTGGGTAACGACAGAAAAGTCGTCACACATAGAAGAATAAAGTATATGGCGCCCAACGTGGGGCTCGAACCCACGACCCTGAGATTAAGAGTCTCATGCTCTACCGACTGAGCTAGCCGGGCTAATATACTTTATTCTTCTTTCAATTCGTACGCATTTTTTTAGCAGGGCTATAGTTTGAAAAGCATTTAACAGCCGGCAACCTGCTTTAATTATTTTTTTAATGCCACCATTTAAATGTGCTTATCAAACTCCCTTCTAAAAAAATGCGTACGCATTTATGTACCAGTGAGCCGCTGGACTTTTTCTTAACGCCTTGTTTTGTTGCCGATTTGGTTGCACGATGACTTCGTTCGCCATCTAGCGGCTCGCCATCAAGAACTCACCATAGACAAGTACTGTAACGTACTAGACGTGCATTTTCTGTTTGAAGCTTGCCAGGTCGAGGTAGACTACCAAAGTCTTCCTTATGAAGGAGTATAACTCCGAAACCGGTCGAAGAATGGGTAGTCTCCTTGGCCTGACAAGCTTTAAACAGAAAATTCGCACATAAAGCAGTTGCAAGTTTTTTTTGTCTGTTGGGCAAATTTGTTTTAGTAGTAAATAGTAGTAGTGGGAACTATCGAATGAATACTATCGAAACATTTGATAGTTGCAATTCATTCGAATAATTCGATAGCTAGTAAAAAAACATTCGTTGAAAACTATTCGAATAAAAATTATCGAATAGATGCGTCATCTGCCTTGAAATATTGTATTCTAGTAATTCGGCAGCAAAAACCATTCATTTATAAAATTCATTCATTTATGAAATTCATTTATTCGTCAGGATCGATTATAATAAAATATTAACTGGATTTTAGTTGTCGGCCGGCGACGTAGGTTTCTTTCCGAGAAACCCGACAGCGGTCGGTGGCAATGCTATGAAAGAAGCCGGCATCTTTGATTTTTTGCGGAGTCATATAAAGATAAGGACACACTATTTTTTTATTGAGGTGCTAGTATTTACACAGAAAATACATTATGAAGGGTGCTGTTGCCATATATTGGTATTAGTTGATATTAGCAAAGAATATTATTGTTTGGCTTTAGTTAGTTAGGGATAGTATGTCTATATATTTTGCATTTTTTTATTAATATTCTGTTGTTACACTGCAATAATACTTGTTATTTTGGATGTAGGAAAATTATTTTTAATGTTTTTAAGCAAAGTCTTGTGTAATAAAAATAATAATAACAGTAATAATTTGTTATACCTATTAACAACAAAAATTAAAATAATTTAATATAAACATTTTTTTTACGTAGTAGCAAAATATAAACAACAAATTAGATGTCAAAATTATTTATATATATAAAAATTTAAAGACTATATTATTTAAAAATAATATAGTCTTTAAATTTTTTGGCAACGTTGGTTTATTAAATAATAATAATTACAGAACTAATTTGTTATATTAACAACAAACTTTAAAATTATGAAATATAAATATTTATTAATTTTCTAAGCATGCAGTGTAATGGAAGGAAAATATAAATAAAAAATTAGAAATCAAAATTATTTATATTAGGTAATTTATATTACTTTTTAACAATAATATTTACTTTTACTGGCATTTACTTTAAAAAATAAATGAAATATTTCTTTGCAAAAAAACTACATGTAAGAGAATGATCATAAACAAAATACAAACATCGTTAACTTTTTTTTTTAAATTGGCACGTGTAAAACTTTCAATTGAATTTTCTCACCCCATAGTTGGAGTTCGATAACCATTTACTTAACCACATTACTTAAATATGATTATTAAGTTCAACTAATTCATATTATTAAAACATCTAAAATACAAATATGTATTTTTAAAATTAATTCTAAGTTCATCTCATCTCTCTTAAAAATTGCTCCTTTTAAAAATTTCCAATTAAAAAATAGACCATATACCATATAAAATAAAATAATTGAAAGATGGGGCTACGGAAAATCACACAAATTTTCGGAAAAATTTTGACACCTGCACACGCAAACAATCAATTAAAAAAAACTACTATTTTAGTATTTTAAATATTTTAATAAACGCAAAAATAGTTACAGTATTTATAAGGCGAAGTTATAAAAATTTGTAAGAACTAATAATGCACTGACGCACACAAAAATCAAACGAATACTAAATTTCATTTATCAAAAGCATTCGATAGTCGTGGCTCAACGATAACCATTTAGTCGCACGGCGAGGTTGTCACATATGCTTTAGTATACAAATGAATGATTGATTTTATTCGAATAAAACCATTCGATAGTTGAAATCATTCATTCAATAACCATTCGATAGTCTAATTCATTCGATAGTTCCCATCGCTAGTAAATAGCTATCACAAGTATCCAGTGGTGAAATACCTAGGCTTTTTTCAAGATTATATGTATTGTTACTTTATATTGTTTTCATATCTATAATAAAGGCATATATTTAGTTTTATTTTAGTTTGTCATTTCAAATTGTTTGCATTTACAAAACTACTCAGTTTTAATCATCTGCTGATGATGCTAACATGGTTAAAGAAACGCGCGTCCAGTGTAAAAGTAAAAATGTTTTGGTATATTGTGGTGATTTAGTGTTTTACCTCCCAAATGCAATGATCTGTCACACTTACCCCATAAACCAGATAATAAAAATATTTTTAAAAGAGGTTATGTGTTGGCGAGAGATGGGTATACGACCTTTGATTATTATGTGTATAAAACATTACGTTTTTTGGGTAAGTGTGATTCATTATTTTTGGGAGGGCGCCACCTACATAATTTTTAACTGCTTTGAAGAGTAATAACTTTTCTTTCGTACCTGTATAAAACTTCTGAGTAACAAAATATACATTTTAAAGATCTCTTGTTATAAAGGTCTCTTGGTAAAAATCGGTACGAGTAATGGTTCTCGAGATATTTGGAATCGAAATTATCTATACCTGTCAGCATTGACATAAATTAAATATGTTGACTAAATAGGTAGTTATTAGACTGAAATCATAAATTTGAAATGCTTTTGTGAAAAAAGTTCAACAGAAAATGTTATATCATCATTATTTTGAATAAAAAATTATGATTAATTTAAAAAAATCCCCAAATTTATCATTTCAGTCAAATATACATTTCAGTTAAATAATGACATGTATTGACTATTTCCATTCTAAATATCTTGAGGACGGTTGCTTGTAGCGATTTTTACCAAGACACCTTTCTTACGTAAAACATAACGGAAATGTATATTTTTTTTACTCAGTAGTTTTACACAGGTACGGACGAAAAGTTATTACTCTTCAAAACAGTTAAAACAAATGTAATGGCACCCCCTACAAATAGGAGTCATATTGACATAAAGATCAAATTTGTCATGTCAAAAAACTTCCAGACACCAATTTTCATCCAAATATTGACGTTACTTCAGAAATTATTTGGAAAAAAGCGAAATAAATATGAAATTTCAACACCCTGTATCTCCGAAACTAAGCATTTTAGGACATACATTTATACGATATTTTTTACTTATTTTTATCTGCAGAATACGCTGCCGAAGTTTCCGGAATACTGTTCGGACCACCCTGTATTTGGCATTTATCACAAATCACTTTGTATCTTACGAATAGTGTCTTTATCTAAATTTGACACGTTTTATATTATGCAAGCATCTTTTACTAAATTAAAAAAGTGACCAGAAAAAGTTGGACGAAATCCATAAATTTACTAACGCTAACTGTTTTTTTCAATTTTTCTAGAAATGCATTTTTCGTACTAACCTGATGCGATAACCAAGCATTGTCTGTCATAAACGTTCAAGTTTTTTCTTTTTTAAATTCAATAAGGAACGACAATAAGGATGCTTTTATAAAAATCCTCTGCTGTCATTTATTACCTTAGTCGGGCGATGGAAGCTCGCGTTTATAGTGTTCCATTAAAAATCGTCTTAAAAGTTTTTAGCAGGAGATAGCTGAAAGCGGGTGACATTTGCGATATTTGAACAGCAAAGCGAACATATTGTCCAGGAAGAGAAAAGGGGAGTGCGAATTTTTCTGTTAAATTTCATTTCCTTTGTCCGAAATTTGTTAAAAAGCATCTGCTATTATTGTCAGCGCCATATCTTTTAACTGCAAAAAATTTATGATTGTACTTTCCTTACAAATTCATTTTGTAATTGAATATGTTGATTATTTTTATTTCGTATGTAGCTGTACTATTCTTGTATTAAATTTGCTTTGGCTTATTTACCTATTTAACAAAAATTAATTGTAGTAACGAAATTGATTGTGGCGATACAAATATTATGAAAATAAGGGTTATTGAGCGATAGAAGATGTGGCAGAGACGGTTATTGTCTTGTCATTATAATTCATAGATAAATTATAGTATCTGAGTCAAAGCGATCGGCTCCATAAGAATGTATTGTTTTCACTTTTGCAACTAAATAGTTGGCCGATAAAAATTACATGTCAGTGCGTACCCTAATTATCTTTAAAAAACTCACAAGAAAGGCAGAAAAATGCATACTTCATTTAGAAATGTGTAATAATTACTTTTATTCTAAAGATGCGATACATAATTGTTTTGAATAATGTATTTTAATAAACAGAATAATAGTTTAATGAAAAAATTATGTTTTACTTTCTGGTAATATACAGGATATTTCAAGAAACATGTGCCATCTCTCGTGGGGAGATTCCCTACGTAAAAATAGGATTTATTTTTCATATCAAGATAGGTCCGATTGTGCTTTGTTTTGTAGCTACAGGGTGTTAAAGTTTCAAAAATTTTTCGATTTATTATAATTTTTTTAGTACTTTTAGTGATTCGAATGAAATTTTGAGGGTAAAAGTTACTATAAGTGCTACATTTTTTAATGCTAGAAAAGTGTCGATAAATTCATCAGGGACGTGCATATGGGTTATCACTGGAATATTTTTCAAGAAAGAGCATGTGCGCCACTGACTTTTTTTTTCTTTTGATACCAAAATTGTGTAGGCCATTTAATGTCAATTAAAAGTTATCTCTTGATATTTTGTCGAATTCGGCCTACTTGATGATATAAACGCAATTTTATTAATTACAATAATTGTTAATAAAATTAAATTTAACATAAAATGGTGAATATGTTGACACTTGGTGAATATGTCGACACTTTTTTAGCTTTAAAATATGTCGCATGTATAGTAACAAAATTTCATTCGAAACGCTAAAAGCACTTGGAAGAAAATTAAATAAATCGAAAAAATATTAAGATTTTAACACTCTGTAGCTACGAAACAAAGTCTTGATATGAAAAATAAATCTTATTTTTATTTGAGGGATCTCCCCACGAGAGATGGCACATGTTTTTTGAAACATCCTGTATAACACTATTGTAAGCTACTTATACTTTCAAGTGTATAACAAATAATATAACATCCCATACATTGTAAACAATACTTTTTAATTTATCTGCAATAATAACAATTTATTTTTTTTTCAGGTAAGTCTTCAATTACAATGTAGTAATGAGACGACATTAATATGTAAGTTTATAGAATAATTTTTATAAAACTCCCTTTGTATATAATAGTAAATGCTTTTTAAGCAACATTAGTTCAGTTTCAAATAATACAATCCTTATCATGCAAATTAAGCAATAAAACACTTTTTTAGGCATATATAATTAAGTGAATAAATTCTATATAAAAAACGCCTAAGTGCAAACACAATGAGACAACTTTCTGCATTGCTATAATTTTAATATATAAATATTTTTCTTAAATAGGTTTTGGCGTATTTTAGTAAACAAACCACACAATTTTGCCTTGGGCAAATTGACAATTTCTGAAAGCTTAACAACCAACTGAAAACTTTAACAACCTACTGAAAATCGACTAGTATACACCGGGTCTTCTTTAATGACATGCTAATTATTAAGAAGGCGAACTTAAGCTTATTCCAAGAAAAAAACTGAATATGAACCTATGTTCTAAACATTTTAACTTTTTAGATACAGGGTGGTAAAATTTTGTAAAAAAAATTTTTTTTTCGTATTACCTCTGATGTCATTAGATATACACACAACCAAACTTATATGGAATCATCTATTATTTTTCATAATTTTTGAGATGTATGTAAATTTTCTGTTTATGAATAAAACTCAATCCTTACCAACAACTTTTAATGAAAAATAATCCATATAGCAATAAAAAGAAATTAATCAGTTCCCAAAATAAACAAAATGGTATTTTTTGGTTTCTGAAACGAAATCAAGATTTAAATTTTTAATGGACAAAAAGCATAAACAAAAAGAAAATTGGTAATTTTAATATTCCTTGTTGCCACCTCTAGCCCTTATGCAAGCTTCTATCCGCGCTGGCATGCTTCTTATTAAATTATTCACGTTGTCTTGGGGTATGTTTTCCCATTATGCTAATGCTGCATCAATAAGCTGTGCGAGATTTCCTGGATTGTTTCGACGAGCTCTAACCCTTCTTTTGAGCTAGACCCACAAGTGTTCGATAGGGTTTAGATCTGATAAATAGGCAGGCCAGTCCAAAACTATGACATCTTCCGTTTCAAGACATTCTCTAGTCACTCTGCTGGTATGGAGAGGTGCACTATCGAGCATGAAGTTAAAATTATTCCCAATTGCAACTTTCCAAAGACTAACGATTGGTTCTAGCACCAAATCAACATATCTCCGACCCCTTAAAATTTCTTGAAGTGGTAACAATGGTGCTTTTGCTCCTAGTATAATACCTCCCCAGAACATTACAGTTCCTCCTTCCTATCTTGATACAGATTTGGCAGCCTGAAGTCTCGGTCGTCTTCCTGGAGCTCTAAGAACCCAAATTCGATGGTTATCTGATCTTAGGCCAATTCTGGTCTCATCCTAAAAAAGAACATTTTGCCCATTCTCAGTTGTCCAGTTTTGATATTGAAGGCATCAATTTAGCCGGTCAATTTTATTTTGCCGATATAACTGTGGGATCCGTAACTCTCTTCTACTGTAAAACTCTCATGCACGAAGCCTTTTTCTTATGGTTTCAACTGAAATATTCACACTGGTAGCTGCCAGAAGTTGTCTTTGTAGCTCTGGATGAGAGACATTGGGATTTATTCTAGCAATTTAGCACACCAGGCGATCTTGTTGTTCAGTTGTGACTCTTTGACGACTTTGTATGGGCCTATTCTTGTGTGTTCCTAATTCCAAGTATCCTGCATATGTTTTCGATACAACACCCTGAGTAACGCCTACTATCTCTGCTACATCTCTTTGGAGCATTCCTTGTTTGGTGAAAGCAATAATTCTTCCCCTCTGTACACCTGTTAATACAACATAAGGTATTTTTCAATTTTTTTGGATTGAATAAAAACTACCGGACAATCATGATTTTACTACTGAACACAACATTTAAAAGAAAATAAATTGCAGCAGTGGTTTATTTTTTATTATCATGTTTATTTACAACAAAAAGCCTTATCTTAAAGTTGTATACCAATTTTTATCCTTGCAAGAAATTTAGTCAGAAATAAAGACTGATTCCATATAAGTTTGGTTGTGTGTATATTTACGAAATATGCATAAAACGGATACTATTATGCAATTATGTTATTATTAGTAATGTAAAAAACAATTTTTTTATATCTCTTAATTTCCATCCAACCGATGGCGAAACAATTTCCAAACCAAAATCACAGCGTCAGATTTTTAGTGATATGATCCTGAAGTAAAGAAGTAAACTGACTTTAATTTGTTTAAGCAAAAACTACAGGTCGAACGAATATTCAATGCAAAACCCGTATGGACGCCACTGGTTGAAGTAAATATAAAATTTTGTACATCAAAAAAGGCACTTTATGGAGGACGTGTATCAAGTTTCAGAAGGTAGTATATTTTGACACCAGAAACACGATTATGAGGTTTTATTTCACTATTTTTTATAATTTGGAATTTTTTGAAAAAATGTTTGAATTTTTTTTTAGTTAAAAAACATAATTTCTTGATAGCATATAGGTATATAGCAACATAGGTAGTAGATTAAATTTACAAGAAAACCCAGAAAAGATTCAGTGGTTCTCAAAATTTAAGCAAAAAACGTATTTTTTTGGAATTTTATTTGGAATAATATTTGGATAACTCGGTTATTTAGAACTTACTTGAAAACAGTAAAGAGAAAATTAGTTTCTTTATTGAGATCTAGAATAGGTTCATTAATTACCCCCTTAAATATTAGCATGTCATTAAGGAACACCCCTTATCGTAATTAAATAAAGAGAAAATAAATAGTAACATTTTCTTAGAAACTTCAAATAAATTGCTCTTTTTATCTAAAACCGTTTAGTAATAACGTTTTTACATCACTATTTTTGTAGTATTTCAGTTACGTTATGAGATTCATAACACAACTAGTGGTGTTATGAATCTATAATAAAACTAGTTTTTATAATAAATAAAAACAACTACGAACATCTAAATATATTAATTTTTGATACAAATTCCTACTACTAATTTTATTATAAATATTAATAACACTATTTTTTTCACTTCTTCAAAACAATTCTAATTTTTAAAATGATTTTTCTGGGCAAAAAGTGCTTGCGTTTACTTGACAGGGCAAACTGACTTTTCAGAAAAAAATATAATTAAAAAAATGTGACAAATTTCATAATTATATATATATATATATATATATATATATATATATATATATATATATATATATATATATATATATATATATATATATATATATATATATATATATATATATATATATATATAGTATATATATATATATATATATATATATATATATTTGATGTGTAACACCAAAGGTTCCAAACCTAACTGTAAACTGATATTAAATAAAATCAATTTTTAAATTAACAGTCGTAATTTGTTAGATTGTGTAATTTGTGGGTGCACTGCATTTCCGCCGATATTTTAAATTCTATTTTACGAGCCCTAACAACCTTCATCAATCACCTTTCGCCTTAACAACTGCCTGAACTCTTAATGGCATTGTATTTACCAAAGATTGGCACATTTGAGGAAAAAAATTATCCCAAATTTCCTGCAGTTTTAAGAATTTGTATCAATAATCTAATTGATGGTAATTGATTATCCACACAAAAAGTTTACATTGTAATACCCCAGACCGCATTTATGGATATATTTTCGGCAACATTCCATTGATATATTTAAACCAGTTACTGTATTCCATTTAACTGTTACTTCGCGAGTACAAGAGTACTTCTTCTCGCAGACTTGCAAATTTTTACTAAATTTCGTAAATCTCTCTGAGATACAACTTTTGGCCTTCCCGAACTTTTACCTCTAACGTCTACATCGGCAGATTCGCCGTATTTTTTTATTATATTAAAGACCGTGGCTTTTGGAATACTTAAATCATCAGGAATTTTTCGAATTGTTTTTCCCGTAATGTATTGACGAATGATAATTTCGCGTAGTTTTTGATTTGTAGCTTTTCCACGGACCATTACTTTGAATTAAATTAACAAAATTGAAAATTAAAAAAATTAAAATTACTTACAGTAAATCTCACTACTCAATGTATCGAGTCACTTACAAGCTGTCAATGCTGAAGTAAACAGTTTGCGACATTTGTGACGTTTATAGCAAAGCCGCCTATGAATTATTTAAAAATACTTGTCCCAACATTTAGTTGTCAGCAAATTTGTCCTTTTATGAACAAAATCCGCTACTGTAAATATGGATTGATTCACAAATTCATAAAAATATTGTCAAGTTGTTTAGGATATATGGCTATGTTTATATTTAAAAAATTGAACATATATTTTTAAGTCATTTTGAAAAACCAGGGCAATAATTCCAAAATATGACCTTGTCCCAACATATAGTTGTTAGGGCTCGTATATACCTTTGTTTAAAAGTTTATGTTCCAGCGACTAACCCAAACTATCGCACTTTGAATACAACTTTGTTCGGTAATCTTTAATAAGACAGGAATGCAGCAAGTTATAATCCGGACCTGAATAATCTAGTCACTATACTGAACGTGTCCCGTTGTAGTGTCTCCAGATTTAGTTAATGTAGCGTAACAAAGACGTCTTAAGAAGCGAGATACTAAAATACTGTTAAAGACTTCGCGAGACACCTATCTCTAATAGCGCAATGCATCTCCAGTTAATGTGCCATTTAGAACTTTTACTTTTTACAGCTGTACTTTTTATTAACGTCTTAAAATTTCCCCATTAAATTAATGGGATCTTAAATTCAATGGGAGTCGTTTTTCTTAGATAGTTTCTAAAAGAAAATAAAATGACAGTTGTGAAAATCCCGTAGGTCGTAATTTTTGAGAGAAATTTTTATTATTGTGACTGTGGAAATTTTAAATATTTTCTCATATTGAAAAAATGGGCTACTAAGGAATAATTAATAAAACAATTTACTGGTTCTAAATATGAATTTGTTGTATTAAAATGTCAGTTTCTGATTTTTTTCTGAATACCTCTTACTAGCTCAGGATATCATCAACAAATACGCGCATTATTTGAAAATCCAAGGACGGAAATATATTTGAATGAAATCTGATTTTCTAATGTGAAATATGTTTCTTTGGATGTGGTAGACAATGAATAGAATTGAATGTGGTATACAATTGCCTATACCACAGATTGTCGAAGATAGACATTGATTGATAATGGAAATGGAAACGAAAATGTAGTTATATGAGATTACCAGTAGATCATGATACTACAGTGTAAGATGACGGGTGTGTGTCATTCGCAGATGATCAGGCCATTGTAGCACAAGATACAGACGACTTGGAATACATGACATGAAAACTTATCGAGGAGTATGAAAAATGGGGATTAGAACTGAATATTAAAAAACGGTATACATGTGTATTGGTTTACAATAACAGGACCTACTACTAGCAACAGGACAAGTCATCAGACATTACAACAGCTACAAATATTTCGGAATGAAAATATCCAAATACGGAACACTGGATGATACAATATTGGAAAGAAATATACAAGGCAGAAAAGCAGTTTCCATGCTAAATGGAATACTATGGGATAAGAATATAACGATAGAAAACAAAAAAAAAAAGAAATTACATTAAATTCATCGTAAAAAGCATAATAATTACCTTCTACAGCTCTAAATTATGGCTCTTAACAGAGAAAGCTGAGTAACGATTTTATTTCTGGTGTTTATCAACAACATTGCAAATCTAGACATTAGCGGTAAAATCTGTCCCTTTGCGGACGATACTAGTTTCACTTGGAGCGGCCCAGATGTAGAATTTTTAGAATTTAGAATGAGTGGGAGGGGGGTTAATCACTGCGACCTTACAGATCCATTGTGTCCCCCTTTCTTGAGTCATAACTCATCATACAGTCCCAGGGCTTTGACAAAAGCCAGTATCTGGGACGGTTTTATAGAGGGTAGTTCTCCATCTCCAATATCAGTCGTACCAAAATTCATGGCACGAATGGTTGTCGTCTCGGCGCACTCAGTGATAAGGTGTACTGGTGTTTCCCCATCTTCCCGACAGAATCTGCATTCGCCGTTTCTTCTTAGTTTCAATCTACTGAGGTGTTCATTGAGGAGACAGAGTCCTGTTAAAAACCCCGTGACAATCCGAAGATTGTTCTTACTTAAACCCAGGAAGATCTGTGATTTTTCTTGATCATAAGCCCTCAGAAACTTCTTCGAGCGTCTTAGACCGTTGCAAGATTTCCATTCCAGGTTGCGGATGGAATCTTCCAAGTTCATGAGTTCCGCCTTGAGTTGGTTACCACTTGGAAAGCAGAACGGTTCTGGTCCAGTTAGTGGAGCGTTCGCTCCTTTCCCAGCTAGATTATTTGCTATCCCTTGGTGAGCAGGCACCCAGAGTAGGAGGACATTGTTTTCTTTGCCTAATTTATTCAGCTTCTCTATGCATTCTTTGGCCAATTTCGAATTGATTGATACTTAGTTGATCGCTTTTAACGCTGCTTGACTATCAGACAAGATGGCTATTTCTTGTTTCCGATAGTTCCTATCTAAGTGTGCGAACACAGTGCAAGCAGGTTTGCCGCTTACCGGTAGTCGGCGTCAATCTGGGTACCTATTCTTGACATCGTTCGCAATTTTGCGTATACGCATCACGTGTATTGTTATAAACAGGGTATCCCAGAAATAAGTGCAAGTATTTTAAATGCTGGTAGATCTCGATAAAAGAAACATATTTTCTCTTTATCGTTTTTCAAATAAGTCCAAAATAACGGAGTTATTTTACAGTTGAGGGTTGGAACCTTTGGTGTTAAACAGCAAAATAAAAACACTAAATCACCACAATACACCAAAACACTTTTACTTTTACACTGGACGCGCGTTTCGCTAACCATGTTAGCATCATCAGCAGATGATTATAAACTAAAGTACAATCTACAAGTTGAGCGTTTATATACTCGCCCAGTGGGCACCGAGTGGGCGTGGCAAAAACTAGCCAACCGAGTCAGAGCCAACTGAGCGTAACAGTTAGATTTCCGCCACTAGAGTAGTAGGAACAAAGAACTTGAAGGAATTGGACCGTTGTCTCTGTTCATACTATCTTTACATTTATTAAGCATCAGAATTAATAAATGTAAAGATAGTATGAACAGAGACAACGGTCCAATTCCTTCAAGTTCTTTGTTCCTACTACTCTAGTGGCGGAAATCTAACTGTTACGCTCAGTTGGCTCTGACTCGGTTGGCTAGTTTTTGCCACGCCCACTCGGTGCCCACTGGGCGAGTATATAAACGCTCAACTTGTAGATTGTACTTTAGTTTATAATCATCTGCTGATGATGCTAACATGGTTAGCGAAACGCGCGTCCAGTGTAAAAGTAAAAGTGTTTTGGTGTATTGTGGTGATTTAGTGTTTTTATTTTGGAGTTATTTTACTTTGAAAATTTCCTTGTAACTTTAATCTACTACCTATGTTGCCATATTATCAAGAAATTATTTTCTTTAAATAAAAACTAAAAAAAATTCCAAAAAAATTTTCAAAAAATTCCGAATTTTCAAAAAAAAATATTTAGAAAAAAAACCTCATTGGCGTGTTTCTGGGGTTGAACTATACTACCAGTTAAGTATAAAATACTTGCACTTATTTCTGGGACACCCTGTATATGGGTACATCGTAGCGCCAAGCCGCGCCGCCTCGCGGTTATAACCTTGAAAAATTAAAGCGTGTTATCAAATCGGCTAGTTCACGGTGAAAGCAGGCAGATGGCAGGCAGGCACCGTCAACCAGCGTTCATCGGCGTTCTCGCTTTTACCGGAACGAAAATTTATTTATTTCTGCTTTTGCACGCGCCGACGGCACACAGAGGGTATTAAGAACTAAAAGTTGGCCAAAATTATGTTTTATGATTTTTTTGCTTTTTTGCTTGTAATATTAATTATTAATTAGAGGAGAGGTTGCTAATATGGAACCCCATTTTGTTTTTCCTACACAATATTTTTTCCTCTACTCTGAAACCCTTTCCACCGATCAAATAGGGCCATTCTGTGCAAAATCAAGCAATTGGATGAGGATGCTAGAACAAGAAAGTAATTTGTATATTATAGACGATATTTGAGCGAGGATGGGTGTTATAGGGTAAAGACTATTTCCTTTAAGAATCTATTTAAATCAATGTTTTTTTGGCAGTGGCAAATATTGGCAAGATTTTTGTACATATTCCAAAGCTGGAGACTTTAAGCATTGAACGGATACTAATTTCCATGCGGAATATTGCCGAATAGTCTTACACCTTATAAAAATGCCTCTGATTTTTTAAATATAAAACATTATAAAGAAATAGAATAGAAGAAAACGTTATTTGATAGTCAACTTACGACTTAAAAAAAGCTAATAAACGCGCTTACATTTAGTATTTATAGATTTGTATTCAGTTAAGATAAAAAATGAAAATAAAAATATTTCACTTTTGGCCAGGTTTATAGACCAAATACCCCTATGTGCGGCGCGGCGGGAGCGGCGTTTGAATATAGTTAGGTTAGATTAGTTAATCAGGTAAATTTCCTCTTAATTAACTACTTCCGAACCCTGCTCGCATCTCCGAAACAGCCATATAACAATACACGGCATATACGCAAAATTACGCATCACGTGTATTGTTATATGGCTTTTTCGAAGATGCGAGATGTGAGCGATATGTGGTCAAGAATAGGTCCCCAGAGACGGCGCTGGTTGCCGGAAAGCAGAAACCTGCCTCCACTATGTTCGTACCCTAAGATAAGTTGTACGCATCTTCCGATAGCGTAGATTTCTGCCTGTAGGATACTAGGGTAAGTGCCCATTGGTTCGGAGTATTTAGCTCTCGGCCCAAACACTCCGATCCCTGTTCCCGTATTGGTTTTGGAAGCATCAGTATACCAAGTTATGGTATGGTCTTTTAACTGCTGGGCAAGCGTTTCGCTCTTCCAATCCTTTTATTGCTCAATACTACATTGAGATGTTTCTCAAAGTTGTACGTTCTTGGCATATCGTCCACTGGGAGTTGCAGGAGTGGTATTTCCTTTTTGAGGGTGTTCCAAGCCCCTGATCTGACAATTCTACCAGTACTAATTCCGTTAGTGACCATTCTAATCATTGTCGCATTGGCATATCTACCAATGACAATGTGCAGTGGTGTTAGACCTAAAATGACCTCCTTTGCTGCTGTTGGACAGGTTCTCATGGCTCCTGTGATGCAAACGCATGTTAGTCTCTGGATTTTGCATAGGTTTAGCCTTGCCGTCCGTTGCTCTAGTTTTGTGTACCAGGCAACTGCTCCATAAGTAATCATGGGTCTTACTATCATGGTATACATCCAGCGCAAAATGTTAGGGGAGAAGCCCCATCTATTTCCGGCCAGTCTTCTGCATATCATGAGAGCCTTTATGGCTTTGCTGGTAGTGTTCTTAATATGCCTGTTGGGTTTACTGTCAGGGTTATTCCCAGGTATTTAACTTCCTGTGTTGGCAGTATTTCCTTTTCATCTAGTTGGATTCTTTTCAAGTTTTTCAGACTTCGCTTTCTGGTGAATGGCACTATCGCGGTTTTGTCTGAGTTGATACTCAGCCCGACAGTTCTACACCATCTCTCAGTGATACGGAGTCCTCTTTGGATAATATCACACAAGGTGCCTTCATGTTTCCCCCGAGCGATCATGACTATGTCATCTGCATACCCAATGCAGTGTATTCCCACTAGAGTTAATTCGTCTAATAGTTCATCCACCACCAAGCTCCACAGCAAAGGGGAGGTTACTCCACCTTGTGGAGTTCCTTGCGTTGTTTTAACAGCTACAGTTTTGGTGCCCATCTGAGCCTCTGCTCTTCGTGTTGACAGCATTTCCCAAAACCAGCGAATAATAGTTCTGTTCACCCCTCTTGTTTCTAGAGATCGTCTGACCACCTTATGTGGTATATTGTCAAACGCCCCCGCAATATCCAAGAAGGCACAAATTGCTGTTTCTTTGTTCTGGCCCAGATGTAACGGCACTATACTGGTATAATACTATGTCCAGTAACTTACGCACTATTAAATCTTGGTGCGATTCTAATATCCTATGCCTCAACTTTTCAGAAACTAAAGTTTTGTCATATAAAAGTACTATACAACCTACTTAATAACACCACTATTGACGTCGTGGACTTTGTGAAATTCTTAGCACTTGTTGTAGACAACTCGTTAAAATGGGACTTGCACATCGAAGCTTTATCAAAGAAACTAAGCGCTGCCTGTTTTGCGCTAAGGTCACTTTAAGGAACTTAACTTATTAACCTCTAGAATAGTCTACTATGCCCTTTTTGAGTCGCATCTTCGTTATGCCCTTCCATTCTGAGGTACTTGCTGCGCGACAAAATTTGATCGTATTTTCAGACTTTAAAAGAGAGCAGTTCGATATTTATTGGGACTGAACAGTAGAACTCACTACCAGAATTTGTTTAACAATTTCAAAATATTGACTCTTCCTTCCTTATTCATTTTTGAATCCGTTTGCTTAATCCGCAAGCACATATCTGCTATTCCCGAAAGGCCATCTCACAACTATCCACTTAAGAATGGGGAGCACGATCTTTATCTATCAACCCCGAACTCAGAACTAGTTAAAGGCTCAATACTGTACAATGTCAAAAAAATGTACAATAATCTGCCTTTGAATATCAAGTCACTGTCATTCTTCTCCGCATTTCGCTAAGCTCTGCAATCATACTTACTGGAGAGAGCCCTATATGCGGTAAACGACTTTTTTTGTTGATGTTTAATCATGAACAATTTTGAATTTCAAAATCATTTCAGACACTGGTTAAAGGTCTAGTATTTGATATTTAATATTTTATAACTCTTATATGATAATATCCATTTAAATTTTCCTATTTAAAAATTTTATTGATACGCCTGTGTTCTGCAATGTCCATGTATGTTTTATTTGTAATTTTATTGACGTAAATTTTTTGATTTGATTTGTTTAGAATGACCTCCTTTGCTGCTGTTGGACAGGTTCTCATGGCTCCTGTGATGCAAACGCATGTTAGTCTCTGGATTTTGCATAGGTTTAGCCTTGCCGTCCGTTGCTCTAGTTTTGTGTACCAGGCAACTGCTCCTTAAGTAATCATGGGTCTTACTATCATGGTATACATCCAGCGCAAAATGTTAGGGGAGCAGCCCCATCTGTTTCCGGCCAGTCTTCTGCATATCATGAGAGCCTTTATGGCTTTGCTGGTAGTGTTCTTAATACGCCTGTTCCACAGGAGTTTACTGTCCAGGGTTATTCCCAGGTATTTAACTTCCTGTGTTGGCAGTATTTCCTTTCCATCTAGTTGGATTCTTTTCTAGTTTTTCAGACTGCTTTCTGGTGAATGGCACTATCGCGGTTTTGTCCGAGTTGATACTCAGCCCGACAGTTCTACACCATCTCTCAGTGATACGGAGTCCTCTTTGGATAATATCACACAAGGTGCCTTCATGTTTCCCCCGAGCGTTTGCTTAATCCGCAAGCACATATCTGCTATTCCCGAAAGGCCATCTCACAACTATCCACTTAAGAATGCGGAGCACGATCTTTATCTACCAACCCCGAGCTCAGAACTATTTAAAGGCTCAATACTGTACAATGTCAAAAAAATGTACAATCATCTGCCTTTGAATATCAAGTCACTGTCATTCTTCTCCGCCTTTCGCAAAGCTCTGCTATCATACTTACTGGAGAGAGCTCTATATGCGGTAAACGACTTTTTTGTTGATGTTTAATCATGAACAATTTTGAATTTCAAAATCATTTCAGACACTGGTTAAAGGTCTAGTATTTGATATTTAATATTTTATAACTCTTATATGATAATATCCATTTAAATTTTCCTATTTAAAAATTTTATTGATACGCCTGTGTTCTGCAATGTCCATGTATGTTTTATTTGTAATTTTATTGACGTAAATTTTTGATTTGATTTGTTTAGAATGACCTCCTTTGCTGCTGTTGGACAGGTTCTCATGGCTCCCTGTGATGCAAACGCATGTTAGTCTCTGGATTTTGCATAGGTTTAGCCTTGCCGTCCGTTGCTCTAGTTTTGTGAACCAGGCAACTGCTCCATAAGTAATCATGGGTCTTACTATCATGGTATACATCCAGCGCAAAGTGTTAGGGGAGCAGCCCCATCTATTTCCGGCCAGTCTTCTGCATATCATGAGAGCCTTTATGGCTTTGCTGGTAGTGTTCTTAATATGCCTGTTCCACAGGAGTTTACTGTCCAGGGTTATTCCCAGATATTTAACTTCCTGTGTTGGCAGTATTACCTTTCCATCTAGTTGAATTCTTTTCAAGTTTTTCAGACTTCGCTTTCTGGTGAATGGCACTATCGCGGTTTTGTCTGAGTTGATACTCAGCACGACAGTCCTACACCATCTCTCAGTGATACGGAGTCTCTTTGGATAATATCACACAAGGTGCCTTCATGTTTCCCCCGAGCGTTTGCTTAATCCGCAAGCACATATCTGCTATTCCCGAAAGGCCATCTCACAACTATCCACTTAAGAATGCGGAGCACGATCTTTATCTACCAACCCCGAGCTCAGAACTATTTAAAGGCTCAATACTGTACAATGTCAAAAAAATGTACAATCATCTGCCTTTGAATATCAAGTCACTGTCATTCTTCTCCGCATTTCGTAAAGCTCTGCTATCATACTTACTGGAGAGAGCTCTATATGCGGTAAACGACTTTTTTGTTGATGTTTAATCATGAACAATTTTGAATTTCAAAATCATCTCACACACTGGTTAAAGGTCTAGTATTTGATATTTAATATTTTATAACTATATGATTATATCCATTTACAATTTTCCTATTTTAAAATTTTATTGATACGCCTGTGTTCTGCAATGTCCATGTATGTTTTATTTGTAATTTTATTGACGTAAATTTTTTGATTTGATTTGTTTTGTATGATATTTTTTTGTGCTTTTGTTTTTTTTATGTAAATGCTTTGTCGATGAAGCCATTTTGGCTTTTTGTACAATAAAGCATTGTTTATTTATTTATTTATTATAACGGTAAAAGCTGTGATGAACTTTTGGAGAAGATCGGCTGGAAAACCCAGAAAAGATAAAATACCAAATGAAACCATAAGACGCCAAATGGAACTAAAGCACGACATTGTAGATGATATGAGCAAAGGAAGAACATGGAATCACAAAGAAAATATTAAATTGGAACCCTCAAGGTAGAAGAAAAAGAAGAAGACCACACAAGAGCTAGAAAGAGGGTAATGATAACGAAGTTTTGTACGTGTCTTGTTTGGTTTTGGAAGTGGATGGATGGGGAGATAGAAAGAGGCGGAGATTAAGATGTTTTCCGTCTTCCGATTCGAGAGATCGAGAAAGAATTTCGAACTTAGCAATCCGAGTACGAAAATATCTATATTTGAATTATTAAAGAGGACAATGTTGTTAGATATGAAATCGGCTATTTAAATATACATATTTTCCAATAAGGTTCCTTGGGGAAAACTCGAGTTTTTTACCTAGGTACCACTTTATGCTGTGCTGTTTGAAGCACATAATATGATGGTCTGTGATACCCAACTTCATTGTTGTGTCTTAATTTAGTCGTGCATTTAGAGGAAATTCCGTCTCTCCCATACATAACACACCGCAATGACAATGTATCTTGTGACTAGCTTCTACATCCCACTAGTCAACTCGCGTATCTAACAATGTTGCCATCTGTTTTCCCTTAATTTCATGATTTTAAATTGTCAGCTAAATTAGAGACGTTTATTTTTACGGTTTATTTGAAAGTTTGATTGTTGGTTGGTTTATTTTGTTAGAACGTTCTTAATAGTAATCAGACTACTAGATAAAGTAAGAATTAGTGAAATGAATGCCCTGTTTTGTGCATTTTAGTGCAGGTGTTTATTCTTGGAGTGCAAGGGGTATTTACATATAGCCTAGCTTACCCAATAGTCAACCTCACCTTCACGTGGTGCACCCTCTTTATACAAACGAGACTCTGACGTCCGAGTATAGGCGGTATATCCTTATACAACCCTCAGACCTACCATTTTTCTAGGGAAGAGGAGTAGTAAACTACTTCTAGGCGGCCGAGAACGGGGGTAGCATAAGGGAACTATCGTCGCAGTCCTCACTGTGCCATAGCCATCCCGTGCTACAGTTGCAGCCAAAACTGTGCGGCAGCGTAACCGTCATAGCTAAACAACCGCGGCACCGTAGATTACATATTCACCATCAGCCAACTACAGGAAAAAGTAAAAGAGCAGCAGTGTAAACTTTATGTAGCTGCTCAGGATATCATCGACAAATACGCGCATTATTTGAAAATCCAAGGACGGAAATATATTTGAATGAATGTGAAGTCTTGTGTGAAATTATTTGGAAATATGTTTCTTTGAATGTGGTAGACTAGAATTGAATGTGGTATATTGTGGGATTACCAGTAGATGATGATACTACAGTATACACCTTATCATTCGCACATGATCAGGCTGTTGCATCACAAGATACAGACGACTTGGAATACATGGCCTGAAAACTTATTGAGGAGTATGAAACATGGGGACTAGACCCACACCGAAAACACCCTTATCCATCAAGATATTGGTCGCCATCTCAACAAAGAAGGCACCACAAGAGGAGAATGAGATACTTGAGGCTATCGTCTGCGAAATTTCCACGTACTCTGCAGACAGCAATGAATTAAAAGCAAATGTGTAAAAAAAATAGAATAAGAAAGCAACACAAATGCTAAGCAGATATGCCAAATCTGAAAATGTTTCGGCCAATTTCAATTAAAAAATAATTATGCGCGCCACTGGACGCCATGCATCTTGAGTTAATGCCCCATTTGGAAATCTTTTACTTTTTACAGCTGCACTTTTTATTAGACTCTTAAAATTACTCAACCAAATTAATGGTATATTAAATTTGAATAGAGGTCGTTTTCATTACCATTTTTTAAAGGAAAATAGAAATGACGGTTGTGAAAATACCGAGGGTCGTAAATAAAAATTTCTGCGCAAAGAAGTTATAAAATATTGCAACTGGCTGTGGAGATTTACGACCTTTGTTCAAATTAATTTATCACATCGGTAAAATATAGGACGCGGGCGATATTTGAGCTAAGTAAAGTCATTTATTTTATATTGCCGTTAACGGACGTTTATATTGGTTTTGATGTGTAGCCATATGAGTGTGAAAAATGATTGTTGGTTCTAAAAACAAGTTTTTCAAAAAATAAACAAAACCGGTTATATTTTACATAAAATTTTTACTGTAATCTTTATGAGATAATTTCTTCTCGAGGTGCTTCTTTGCTGCGAAGATTGGCGATAACCACAGCGAATTATTTTCGTTTTTCTGCTGTTCTAACGAATATTTGGATATTCATTTTTTATGTTTTAAATTAAAATCCCTTATGTTCTTAAAAAATATCTATACCTATGTGGCGGATTCATCTCTCCAAAAAATCCTGTATGGGTATTTAGCCATTGCAAGAAAATCTACAAAATAAAATATAGATATATTTTTTGTAAACACTGCTGCGTTAATCCAACTGAGACTAATTGTCAGTAGTGGCTTACAAATGAACAAATTTGCCTAACGGATATAAAATGCTTAACGTTTCGGAAAGTTTATCTCTTTCCGTCGTCGGAAGCAAAAAAATACGAAGAATAAAGAAAAAAAACTATTTAAAATATTTAAACGCAACTATTCGAGAACACATTAAGGTGCGTATTCATTATCCGAACGAACGAACGAATGAAAGTGCGGTATATTTAGACGGGGACCGAACGCATGCGGCCGTTCGTTCGTTCGTTCGCTCGACCATCCGTTTCGAGTCGGTACATCAAAGACGTTCGCCAACAAATGCCTCCGGTCTTCTCGTGCGGTTCTATATGGTTCTATCGTACGGTCCCCGTCCATACCACTATAGTCTGTCCAACGAGAAGATCCTTGACAGTGATAGATGTGTCTGTCATTTTAATTTCAAAGTAGTTTATTTTATTTTACAAAGAAATAAGTTGGTACAACTGGAACGCACAGCAGGATATATTTAAAATTTGATTGACAAGATGACAAGTGATTACTTCAAAATATTGTGAAAAAAAACTCTATTAAACTGAAAGAATGTAATCGAGTTATTTTATTTAATAAAAACGGTATGTGTTAATACAAAACAAACAAAAACAAGACACTACATACCAAAAAAATATGAAAAAGAACTATTATTTACTTTCAAGCTTTATGAAACTACCCGCATTTATGATTATATTTATCAATATAACTTATGTACAAATACAAATTTGTAATATTCCACAGGAATAAATAAAACAACATAGGTAAATAAAACAAACTATTTTATTAATAATAACACCTACCAAATTTTATACCTTAAAGGTTGATTAATTAACTTTAATCTTAATTTTTTTAAACCAGTACCTTTTGACATTATTTTTCTGCAGTATTAAAATCCATTATTTACCTATAATGTGATGTCGATATTTTACAGCTACTCCAGTTTTTAGTATGTGTTTAGTTTGATCCTTCTACCATATACGAGATGCACTTATCTACGACGAAATGGTATACAAACTTTATCGATGGCAACTTCATTCGTGTATAAAACTTTCTACCTGAGCAGCGAGTATAAACCATAAACTGTGCTCTGGGTCAACAGTTAATTTTCACTCGATTTTTCCTCCACTTTACTTCAAAAGACACAAAACACACGTAATAATACGAATCAAAATCTTCCAAAACGCAGGGTATTTAACAAGGTTGACACAAAATTCTAACCTATAACTTGGCAAGACTTTGACAAGCGTCAAAAATGACAAAAATCTAAAGGTGACTTCAAGTGAAACCAATAAAATTGAAATACGATCTGTCATTTTTTAAATAAACCAATAAAACTGGTTAAAAACAACCAGACACGACGCATGACGGATTTATATTTAAACCCATCCATAGATAACTTAAAAGTTATTAGAAACTTTTTTAGTAAAATAAATATTTTGGTATGGGACGTCATCTGCTTTTCTTCTGTCATCGTCTGTCGAAATCTTACCTGAGAAAAAAAACAGAGTATAGCGAACATTCGTTCGTTCGTTCGGATTATGAATACGCACCTTTAGTTTTTTTAAAACAGATACGTCTATAAAAACCGTTGACGTTTAGTTAAAATGGCATTATATCAAGAAACTTCAAAATTAAGAATTACTAACTGATAACAATTACCTAATAAGGTGAAGCCAAAAAGCTTCAAACTTTCTGTATGATTATTTTTAATTTGTTTTTAATTTTTATGTATTGTATGTTTATGTTATGTTCTTTAAAAATCACAGAAGCGATTGCCATACATTACTAACATTTACAGAGGCATGAGCAATACATTTATCTTTATCAGATTGTATTAAAAAATCTTCTTTTATTTTTCTTTTAGAGGCTATCGCTTCTTTCATTATAATTTTGTAATGTTTTTCATATACGACATGTATCTTCTGCTTGGACCTCGCTTCCCTTCAATTTTGCCTTTGATGATAAAGTGTAGTAGATGGTATTTGTCACCAAAGTACGCCGATTTCATTTTCTTTATTATAATTAGAAGTTCTTCACCGCTTTCATGCGGTGTAATATGGAGTCATTTGACATGTACTCCGTCCAAGGTATCTTCAGAATCCGACGAAATAACCACATTTCAAAGGCTTCAATTTCCTCATTGTAGTCACTTTCAGGGTCCAGTATTTTAATCCCTGCTAAGATCACAGAATAAATATAGCACTTGATCATACGATATCGGGTGTTCAGTGTTCGGTCTTTACTACAATAGAATGGTTTAATTATAAGTTAACGTTTTCCTACAGGCCTGCTCTATTTTGATCCAAATCCTCAGTAATCCAACATCTAAGTTGCCTCAATTTACTTACTTGTTCTATGTGATTGTGGTTTATTTTATATTCGTTGACTTTTGCCCTTTTTCGAAATGATCTGGTGAACTAGAGTTCTATGTTGCTGATTCGATAATATACAGGGTGTCCGAACTGGATTCCGGAAATTTCGGCAGCATATTCTGAGGATAAAAATAAGTAAAAAAATAAAAAAAAATCGTATAAGTGTATGTCCTAAAATGGTTTGTTTCGGAGATACAGGGTGTAGAACTTTCATTTTTATTTCGATTTTTTCCAAATTTTTCTTTTCTTTTTTCCAATTATTCTGAATTAACGTCAATAGGGGCACAACCTACATATATTTTAACCGTTTTGAAGAGTAATAACTTTTCGTCTGTATCTGTATAAAACTACTGAGTGAAAAATAAACATTTCCGTGATTTTCTACATAAAAATGTCTCTTGGTAAAAATCGCTACGAGCAACCGTTCTCAAGATACTTAGAATGGAAATAGTCAATACATGTCATTATTGACAAAAAACAAACATGTTGGGAACATTTGGGAACTTTTTATTTTTTTAAATTAATCATAAATTTTTCTGCAAAAAAAATGATTTTCTGACAAAAAATTGACTGTTTTCAGTTAACTAATACCAACCTTTGTTATTTTGGATTATTTTTCTATTGCAACAACTAGATAACTTAAAAATGACGCCATCCAATTTATATTTGAAGTGTGAAGCGTAGATATTTTCCAAATAAATTTCCAGGATATTACAACAACCAGACAGCTCAAATTGTCAAAACTATGATTTTAAAGATATGTCGTTTTAGTTTTGATGTAGCGAATCAGCTTCTGTTGAACTTTTGGCACAAAAACATTTCAAATTTATGATTTCAGTCTAATAATAATAAATATTTTGTCAACATATGTTTAATTTATGTCATTGAAGACATATATTGATAATTTCAATTACAAAAATCTTGAGAACTATTACTCGTAGCAGTTTTTATCTAGAGACCTTTTTAACGTAGGTAGTTAAATGTCGTAAATGTTTTTTTTTTCCAGTAGTTCTATACAGGCACAGACGAAGACATATTACTCTTCAAATAAGTTAAAAAGTATGTTAGTGGCGCCCTCTACAAGTAGGAGTCATATTGACATCAAAATCAAATTTCTCATGTCAAAAAACTCCCAATCAGAATTTATATGGAAAAAATCGAAATAAATTTGAAACTTCAACAATCTGTGTCTCCGAAACTAAGAACTTTAGGACATACATTTATACGAACTTTTTTACTTATTTTTATCTGCAGAATATGCTGTCGAAGTTTCCGGAATACAGTTCGGACCACCCTGTATATTCTTTTTGATTAAGTTTTGTCTGTCACTCTGTATTACAATTTTCGAAATAATAAAAATGTATTAACTAGATTAGTACAATTATTTTAATTTATTTCATTCCATAATATTTAAAATACTAATTAATTACATTAAATATTTAAAAACAAAAAGGCTATTACAGGTGTAACGTATTCGCTTTAACCGTAAATCTGTGGCAAAATGCATAGTCAGCGGTAAATCACGATAAATGTAGCTTCCGTACCATATAACACTCGCACGTCAATTGATTTCCCTCAGACGCTTGAAATCAAATTATCAGGCTGTTCTTCCACTGAAGGAGGTAAAGGTTAAAACGATCACGAATATCGTTCATAAATTTACGAGTTAAATCCTAACTCACGCAACTTCGTTATATTTAGCTTCCGAGGTAATGTACTTTATTGTTTGTTGTTTATTTATATATGTTTAATAGTTTACTTTTCAATTTTCTTGTTAAAAAAAAATTTAAAAATATTTTAACACTTTACATACAAGGTCTCCGCGTTCAAAGCCTTTCCTCTTAGGCCTATCTAAAATAAGCATAATAAACCTTGGATCACTAAAGGTCTACGCATATCTTCTAAAAACATGCGTTCATTATCTCACTTAAAAAAATTCTCAGACAGTGTCTTCTTCCACAATTACGTAAAAATATACAGAAAAATGTATCATAAGACTATAAGACCCGCTAAGGACCTTTATTATAATAGGAGAATAGTCAATTCTGGTAATGTTGCTAAAGAAACATAGTCTATTGTGAATGATTTGAGAAACAAAGCTTTTCTTCATCTAGCAATACCTCTACCTCACCTGAGAACCTTAACGATTACTTTGTAAATGTAGCCAAAAACTTTACTAATACCATAATATGTCCTTCTCATGATCCACTTTCATATCTCTCTAATGGTAATGTAAACTTACATAGTTTCTTTTTTTCGCCCGTAGTTTTAGAAGAACTTCGGAGTACAATTAATACCATCAAAAATAAATCCTCATCTGGGACCGACGGGCTAACTTTAAAAAATGTTTTCGAATCTGCCAGAAAGCACTCTCAATCACCTAATTACTTTAATGAACATGTCATTCCAAAATGGTATTTTTCCAAAATGTCTTAAGACGGCAATAATCATTCCTCTGCATAAAAGAGGAGACAAAGATGAAGCTTCTAACTATCGCTCAATTGCACTCCTTCCAGCGCTATCTAAGATCATAGAAAGGTTGGTTAAAAGTAGGCTGGTATCTTTTCTGTTTAAGGACAAAATACTTACTGAATATCAATTTGGATTTCTAAGCAACAAGTCCACAAATGACGCTGTTTTCCCTCCTTAATAAAGTTTACTTCATCCTAAATAACTATCTACTACAAATCATTCTACAGCAACAATTTTCTGTGATTTTTCTAAGGCGTTCGGTTGTGTAAATCACAAGATCCTAATTAATAAACTGCAGCACTATGGGTTCAGGGGAACATCTCTCGAATGGTTTAAGTCGTATCTGAGCAACAGAAGTCAACTTGTGAGTGTGGATACCACGTAGTCTTCTAGCAAGCCAGTAGAATGTGGAGTACCACAAGGCTCAGTACTAGGCCCTATTTTGTTTCTTCTCTTTATTAACGACATTGCTAACATAAACATCAGTGGCAAAATATGTCTTTTTGCGGACGACACTAGCTTCACTTGGAGCAACAAGGACGTCACGGCACTTCATACGATTATATCAAATGACTTAATCATCATTAAATCTTGGTGCGATTCGAACCTCCTGAGTCTCAACATTTCTAAAACTAAAGCTTTGTCGTATAAAAACTCGCTGCAGCCTTTTGTACTTAACAACACCACTATTGACGTCGTAAAATCTGTAAAATTCTTAGGGCTTGTTGTGGACAATTCTCTGAAATGGGACATACATATCGAAGCTTTGTCGAAAAAATTGAGCTCTGCCTGTTTTGCATTAAGATCTGTTTCTAAGGAGCTTAACTTGTCAGTGGCTAGAACTGTAGCCACATTTTTGAGTCACACCTCAGGTATGCCCCTCCTTTCTGGAGTACGTGTTGTGCGACTCAATTTGACCGCATTTTCAAGCTCCAGAAGAGAGCTGTTTGATATTCACTGGGACTAAACAGCAGAACTCATTACCAGGACTTTTCGAAATCAAATCCATAACATCATTTTCTTCATTTCGCAAAGCATTGAACTCTTATTTACTAGACAAGGCTTTCTATGCCGTAAATGAATTATATTTTGAAAATCGAATTTGATCTTGTAAACACTGGTCTAATGTTTGCTATTGCTATATTTACTAATGACATCGAAATAAATTTATTTAGAGGTCATTGATTTTTACTATAAACTAACTAAATATTTTTGAATATGATTTTTATTTTTTTGTTCTTTGACATTGTAAACATTTATAAATGTTTATTTTAAACAATAAGACTGACAATATTATTTGTATAATGTTTTGAATTATCTTTTGTTTGTTTGTTTGTGTACCTTGTTTGTTTAGTTTACCTTTGTCTACAAATTGAAAAATTTTTTGACAATAAAGGCATTTTTTTATTTATTTATGATAACTGTGGTACGAGTTGTTCCTCGTGGGAAAGGCATCGGCTTAAATATTCTTGAAGTTGCTGATTCTTTGCTTTCCATCATGGAACTGTGTCTTGTTTACTGAAGATACCATGGTAACAGCGTAGTTGATAGCTCTCATGAAATATTTATGTTTGTATGTATTTTTTTATGTTTCTTTTTAAGTTACTTTAGAACGAACGTTAAGGTTTTACTTTGAAGTAAACAATTAATAACAATAAATAACAATATAGAGAAATCAAAGTCATTTGAATGTTAAATACTGATGTAATATATTAAATACAGTGTTCTACAATGTATTTTAGCAAGATAATTTTGTAATATAAAAGTATAATTATGGTTTAATTAAAAATATAATTTCTGATATGTTTATAGCTTCAATGATTATACTGCATATAAGTTTCCAAAAAAACACAATATAGCAAATTCAATTAGAGATAGATTCTTCGAGGTGGCTATCGGCATGATCCACTTCGACGTTTTTAGATCTATTGTGGTTTGTTGCTTGATTTTGTTGCTCTAGTACTATCATTTTCAAAAGGTCTAACGACATATTAGGGTGAGCTTAAAAAAAACTAACCTATGGAATTTATGAACCTACGTATGTATACTACCTATGAACAGACACTCATGGAATGAAGAAATCAAGTCTAAAACGACTTGGAAGTGTATCTAAAACTTGTCGAAGTGGAAACAATACTCACATGTCTGTTAGAAGATAGCGCCACGCTGTATTATCAACTGGACCAACTGTAAAAGAATCCGGATACTGCAGAAAGTCCCGAAGTAAAAAACTGGAAGAAAACATCAAATTGAGCTCTATACAGATCCAGGATTTCCAACAGAATTTCTTGGAATGAAGAAATCAAATCTAAAACCTTTTTGAAGGTTATCTAAGTCTGATCGAAGTGGAAACAACGCTGACAGGACTGTTATAAAATAGCGCCACCCTGTAGAATCAACTGGACTAACTGTAAAAGAATCCGGATACTACAGAAAGTCTCGAAGTAAATAAACTTAAAGAGGACATCGAATTGACGTCTCTACAGATCCAGGATCGCAAAGAGGATATCGAATTGACGTCTCTACAGATCCAGGATCGCCAACACAACCTTTTGCAATGAAGAAATCTAATTTAAAACGACTTTGAAATGTATCTTAGCCTGATCGAAGTGGAAACAGCGCTTACAGGACTGTTAGAAGATAACGCCAAGCTGTATCATCTACTGGGCCAATCGTAAAAGAATCCAGACACTGCAGAAAGACCCGAAGTAAAAAAAAACTGGAAGAGAACATCGAACTGAGGTCTGTACAGATCCAGGATCTCAAACAGAACCTTTACAAGGGCACGGTAGAGATACCGATACTAGTCGATACAAATTTGCAATATCTGCCCTATATGGCCGATCGATAATTATGACAACAACAATTAACACATTTTTACTAAATAAAAAACTATCGTAACTTACCGATACCGACTATTGTCGATGCCGTGTCAGGAACAGCGCTCCTGGTGTGGGTATGGCTTTAGACATGAAAATCGAAATAGTAAAATGAATCAAAATCAATATTCCTAGCACTTCTCTGACAAGTTTTCTATATATAAGTCAGCATAAAACTTAAAACTCTGAAAAGTGAATAGAACTAAAACGCCTTTAGTATTCTAAAAAGGTTTTATAGTGTATATTTCACGCATCGGTTGATTTCCTTCGGACGCTTAAAATCAAATTATCGAACTGCCGTTCCCCGGTGTGGCGGAAAAAGTTAAAAAGATCACGTACAACGGTCCTGAATTTAGTAGATAAGTCCCGATTCGCCCCTCGCCACCCCTTGTTGCCTTGTTCTTGTTGCGCGACCTCTTTATCTGTATTTTGTTACCGTCTTTTTTGCCTGCCCTCCCACGGGACCAAATTACTACGTGCTCGTTAGAGAAACTGTTCGACTCCCAGTTTTTCTATCGCCCGTTGTTATAAAACACCAATTACATGTGTAAAAATAGAAGAACGAATGCGATTACAGCAAAATTGAACTGTCACGAGTCTGCTTTTTAATTTAGATTAGGTGTACTCTTCCTAATTGTGTTTTTGCATTCGAAACATTCGAAATTGTGGTGGGGAAATTTATTTTTAGGTTTCTCTTACCGCTTGGAAAAGTCTATACCTGGGAAAATATAACAATAATGCATCAATAATCATTAATTAACAATTATTAAAATAATCAACATTACATCAACACAACAAACAAAGTGTTTAGGTGTATTGTAGTGTATTAGTGTTTTTTTTTGTTGTTATAACATAAAAAGTTCCAACTTCAGCTGTATAAGTCTATACTTGTTATTAGATATTAATATTATATACTAAGATGCAAAAAATGCAAGGGTAAAATTTTTGTATCAACTAGACTAACAGAAGAAGAATCCGAATTTTTGAATCCAAACCAAACAAGAACGTTCAAAAATAATTTGGCAACATAGGTTCCTGATAATATGGCAACATAGGTAGTAGATTAAGTTTACAAGAAAGAAAATCCAGAAAAGATCCAGTGGTCCTCAAAATTTCAGCAAAGAATCATTTTTTTGGAAATTTTCAAAGTACTTACTCGGTTATTTTGGACTTATTTGAAAAACGGTAAAGAGAAAATATGTTTATTTTATCGAGATCTACCAGCCCTGAATATATTTGCACTTATTTAAGACTCCCTGTATATATTTTGTAAAATTGAGAAATGTATACTATACAGGGTGAGTTTTCTACGATGTTCTCTATGGGTATCTCGGAAACTACTGGAGATAGAGGGTCGGTTAAATGAGGAAAGAATTGCAGTTTTGTGGGGTCATAAATATGCGCTTTTGAGATTTTTGAAAAAGTTCATGGCTTACTAGATATTTCGAAAAAAATAAATTTTGGCTCTTTTAAAAATTATCCCTAATTCCATTATAACTTATTTTAGACGAAAAGTTTTCAGATAAAGGTTGTAGATAATCACATCCTTAATGAGATTGTGTTCTCCGGTTTTGATAAAGCCTGTCATTTTTATTTTATTTTTCATTTTTTTTGACACATGACAAATATATGTTTTTTTAAATGGAAACTATAGTTGGCTATGACTTCATAAAAAGCGTCATTTTTAAGCTTTTCAGTGATATAAGCTATATGTTTTTTTTTTACAAAAATTACTGGATTATAATCAATTCTTATCATTTTTCAACAATTGCACTTGTTAGTCATGGAAACAAGTTCAATCGTCGTTGCTCTCAATAATGTGAAACTGTCACATCCAAACGTTGTAAATTAAAATAAACAAAAATTGTAAATATGAATTTTTCAAATGAAGAAACTCCTGTAGGATTATTGGTTGAACTTTTCTTGACCATACATTTTAGAGGATACGTCGACCGGTGAACGTTACTTGCGTTTTTTAGTGAACGGATTTCAAGACATGTTAGAAAAGTTAAATTTAGATACTCGCGCATCATTAGGGTGGTTCCAACATAACTTTCATTACGATACCCCTATTCCAGAAAGTAAGTTCCCTCATAATGAAAGAAATATTAATAATATTATTTATATCATAATTATGCAAACTCAGGGATAGGAGGCCAATTGCATCGGCCTCCTGGATCCCCTGACGTATCCATTTTAGATTTTTTTATGCGGTATGGTTAACAACAAGGTTTACAAAAGAACTTATGAATTAAGAAAGGCACTCGAAGTACGGGAGAAATTTAATTAAGTCGACCGGTCGTTCTGTGAGAATATCTAGTAATTCAGTTTTAAAAAGATGCATTTATGTACTCAAAACAATGGCGGATTTTTCAAACATTTTCTAAAATAACTTAAAGTGTATGTAGTGAAATTATTTTTTTAAGTTTCAGTTTGTGTAATGTAAATTGCAAAGAACTGTTTTATATTCTGTTTTTTTATAAGTTATAAATCATAACAGAATAAGAATACCACACCAGCTAAGTGAAATTAGCCAAGAAAAAAAAATTGGCTGTAACTCAGTAATTTTTCAAAAAAAAACATATTATAGCTTATATCGCTGAAAAGCTTAAAAAATTATGCTTTTTATGAGGTCAAGGCCAACTATGGTTTCCATTTAAAAAAACATATGTTTGTGTCATATGTCAAAAATGACAGGCTTTAAAAAAATCGGAGAACACAAACTCATTAGGGATGTAATTATCTACAACTTTTATCAGAAAACTTTTTGTCTAAAATCGATTATAATGCAATAAGGGACCATTTTTAAAATAGCCGAAATTTGTTTTTTTACACAAAACTGCAATTCTTTCCCCCTTTTAACCGACTCTCTACCACCGGTAGTTTCCGAGATACCCATAGAGAATATCGTAGAAAACTCATCCTGTATATTATTTCTGTTGTACAGTCGCTTTATTTGTTGAAACAAGAATATTTATTTATCTAAATATAGCGACCATCGGGCCTCCACTATCAAATAGTGCAGCTTTGTTCAGTTTCGGTATTAATTAGTTCATCCTAAGTATTATTCTTGTTATTCTTTATTCTTCATAAAACAAGATACCTTAATCCAGATATAAGTAAAAATTAACTTAGATTTGCATTTAATTATTCTATAAAACTGGCACGGATAACAGACTAATGAATATTAAAAGGCTTTTTAAATAAAGACTCCATTTCTTTTAATAAAACCGGAAATAGCGGTAATAAAACAGCAGCAAAATACACTCTGCGCGCAATGTTTCTTACGTAGTACGAACGGGCTGAAAATATAGCGATTTATTTTTTAAATCGTTCTCTTCTGCAGTTGCCGCGGAATCCAACTATTCGACTGCGGAAAGCAGACTTTGAGAAACTGTCCAATTTTAGAATCTATGTGTCAACAGTGTTATAAAACGGAGTTTATTTCTAAGATTACTAAAATATAGTAAATTTTATGGCCGGAAATGGATGTGTACAGGGCAATTTACGGCCATAGCACGTTAGGCATTTATTGAGAACCAGTGATAGGATTTTTTTTGAAAATTTGGATTTTTGCATAAGGGCACCTGCTCCATCTGTCTAAATTATTTTCGGCATTGAGCATTTTTGGCTAAAAGTGGTAGCATCTTTTAGTATACTAACCTATACCAATCTCTAATAGTTTCCGAGATAAAAAATATAACATGTGTAAAATTGACAAAAAGAGGATCTTGAATCTAAATCATAACTTCGGCATATTGAAAGCAAAAATTTGGTTTATAGTAAAGTCGACATATTCGATCTGTTTAATATAACTGATTGAATATCAAACAGGAAGGTCAGAAAAATAATTATTTAAAAAATTCAAACCCAAATAAAATTTCATTCAACGACATATCATGTTCCTATACTTAAACCTTCTGGTTTCTTCATAAAGCTATTTAAAAGATAATAATTCTATTTTAATTGTTTCGCTTAAAGAAAATCTTTGCCATGACATATATTCAAACTTTATAAGTATCAATTAGAGATTACGTGCTAAATTTCTAAAATTGTCATGGTAACGAAATTCTTGTAATGAAACTATAATAGAATTCTTAATTTTTAAATAGATCTACTTAAGAAACCCGAAGGTTTAGATATAGGAACATGATATATCATTGAAAATCAATTTTATTATTCTTTTGATTTTTTAAATAACATATATAGGATTAAAATTAAAATAACAAATATTTGATCAATTATATAACAAACAGAAAAATAAATAATATTTTTGCTCTCCCTATGTAATATACAATCGGTTTATTTAGACAGATCGAATATATAACGTGCTGGCAACTGTTACTTTTGGGTCGGTATTTACATGTGTGGAAGTAAATCGCATAGGGATCTTATTAAGTTGGAGTGAAAGAAATGCGACCGACCGACGCGACGCACGACGGTGTGCTGTTGCGGCGTTGCCGATACGCCTTTCCCTATCAAGTAAAGTAAAATCACGATCGCAAACCGCTTATTTTTAAAAGACTTTTTTTAAACAGATAACTAGATAAAATCATTAGACATGTTTCTGAGCATCTGAAATGGAATTATAAGGATATCGTTAAGGTGTCATTTTTTTATAACGAGAAAACGTCAGTAATCGCGATAATTTAAAAGCTCAACTTTTTAACACATAACAGGCCATAACTCAAGAACCACTTTAGATATTGAAACTTTTTTTATTTTCAAGATCGAATATTTTACAATATATTTACATAAGAAAAATTCGATAAGGTTGTGTTTTCCATTCAAAAATTGTAAACAATCCATCCATTTACTTTTAGAGCATAGCAATTTTCAGCAATCGTGTAATTTTTTTATTGATAAAGATTTTCACATACTGTCTACAAAGAATACAGCAGAAATATTAATAAAGTTCTTGAAAAAACTACAATCTATTATTTCTAATAGATTTCGAGATATCGATTTTTGAATTCAGAGTTCTAATAGCGCGACCACTATCGAACACCCACTCAATTCCACTTATTTTTACCAAAAATGCAAGTGTTTCTAGCTTGCACTTAAAAAAGTTCAAGCTATAGGGAAAATTACAACGATTTGTTAATAAATAAACAAATCAATTATCACGTAATTAAATCGTGAAGCTGAACGCATGACGTACACCTTTCCCTAGAACTTTAAGTACTGACAGAGGTATTGATTGGGTCGACCGGTCAACTGCGACAAATCTGCTATATCCCCTTCCACGTCTCTTAGCGATGTGCACAGTTTCTCGGTTTATTTCATACGTTTGGCAACGTGTTTACTGTCCTCTCTTTGTTCAGTACATTATAAACGCATCGTACTCTTCGTACGGAAATCTCGACCCAAGACTAACCTTTGCCAGCCCTTAGTATATAGAGCGATGAATGATATGAAAACTTCCTTTTTGACACGGAGAACTAAACCATCTATTTTGAAAATAGCCCACTCTTTCTTCTTGATACTTCTTCAAGAAAAGAAGGCTCTGGAAGCTCGGCATATTGAAGTTTAGTTATACATAGACGATGGTCTGAATAAGTCGTTAGATAAAATTATTTGCCGAATTAAAGAATTTATGGCAAGTCGCTTCGGCGAGAACAGTTTCCCAGATTGATCGAACAGGGTTCAATGAAATTTTCGCTGGCTGTCGTCTGCGCTTCGTTAAACTAATTGAGAATAATTACGACGGAAGAACACCGATCTTTCCAGATGAGATTAAAAGTCGGATTTAATTTAGAGAAAAGAACAATTATGTCTGTTCGTGTCCGTCCCGACGTTTCTGATCAACTGAAAGCTCCGGTTAATTTTGATTCAGCTTTAGCTGTAATTGCAATTATTCTTTATTTCGTCTTGCAATAACTATACTGGTTTGTTGCTAAGCTTCACGGAAATTCTTCATATTTAGCTTAAGTAATTAAGAAAAGTACACTCACCAGCACGAAAAACGGGCAATTTAAAATTTTGATGTATTTTAAAGTTTTATATACTGAGTTCTCGTGGACCCATTTTGATGATTTTTTAAACAATTTGTAGCTAAATTATTTGACTATTTAGCATCTATTTCTAAATTAAAAATGAAAGTTCTCGTCTGTCAATTGTACGAGGGAAAACAAAATGCTGATATTTTGGTGAATGTTTGAAACACCCTGTGGAATATGTTAACAAAGCAAGGCAATTAAAAATCATTTTGTCATCTAGGTACAATTTTTCGAGATAGTTAGTTTTTTGGTTTATCTCAATAGCTTTATTTTTGTTGGAGATATTCGCTTTTGAAGAAGACGCTAACGTTTTTTCGTAATTTTTATTTATTATTGTCTGATGGCTTATGGGCTGTTGGGCAGTTTACTACTATAGTAGAGATTATTTTAAGTCCAGAAGTTGTATCCGCTATAGTTGTGTTAATTGAAGTAGATAGAGATTAAAATTATATCACTACCAGATTTCGGTGAGCACGAAGTACAGTGCAGTCGCTTCCTCGAGGCAAGTTCATATATGAGTTCATTCCGTTAGATATCCAGAGACGATCGAAGTATTGTAATTTTATTGCTAAGAAATCTCCGTTTGCCAGCTTTTCAAATTTATAATGAATTGCAAACAAAATTAATACACAATAATTTTAACAGTTTTTGATTAATAATTGGAACAATTCCAATTTATTTTATAAGTTTCGGGGAAATTCTTACAATTTTTTGTCATGAAAGTAATTACTATGGAAGTTCTCTGTTCGAAAATTTATTTGAAATTTATTATTCTTATAAATTTGTCACAAAAACGTTATTTACTCGAAACTTAATCTTATCTAGGAACTTTTTATAGTGATCGTTCTGCAGCAAATCCATTTTAATATTATTAATTATAGATTAAAGTGAGACATCAAAATGGTTGAGGAACAAAAATCAATTAATAGTAGTAATTTTGCTAAGATTGGTTCTGCTATAATTTTTTGTAAAAGATATAAATATATAAACTGAAACCAATCCTCTCTGTTCTTAATTGTTCTTTTCGAGTTTAAACTTGACCTGAAAGGTTTAGGGTTTTCCTCCGCCATCATTACTCTCGATTAGTTCGACGAAGCAAACAACAGGCAGCCGGAATGTTATTGAAAATTGGCCAATCAATCTCGAGCGCGATTCACACCGAACACAATTCACCATAAATTCTTTAATTTCGCAAATAGCTGTGTCTAATGGGAGTCGTTGAACAATTCGACCGATCCACTATTGGTTTAATAGTTGAATGCGGAGGATCATTTCTCAGCGCCGCGGCGGTCTGGACAGTTTAAAAAATTCTCATCAGTTGTTCTTGCTGTGCTTCAATAATTGCAATTTTAAATGAAATTAATTCAAATAATCTGAGTAATGTGACAAAAGTTAAAATATTGGGTTTTAAACGTCAATAAATTTGTAAAAATTGTTTTTTTCAATGGGGGACTTTGGTTGTTTGAAGGAAAGATGCGACATGTCAGAACTGTATTACAGATTTGTCAGAAATAGCTCAAAAAGATGGTTAATGCTCCACAGGTGGGTGTAGTAAAACACAGTGTACAGTAAAAGAGAGAATGTAGAATGTTTAGAAGGGGAGTTAATAACCTTACAGCTATTGTGTGTTCCCCTTTTTTGAGTTATAACTCATTATACAGTCTCGGAGCTTTAACAAAAGCCACTATCTGAGACGGCTCCACAGAGGCTACCTCTCAATCCTCGACATCAGCCGTACCAAAATTCATGGTACGAACGGTCGTTGTCTCGGTACACTCAGTGATACGGTGTCCTGGTATTTCCCCACAGAATCTGCATTCGCCGTTTTTTCTCAGCTTCAGCCTACTGGTGTTCCGTTGTGGAGACAGTTTCCTGTTAGAAACTCCCTGAAAATCCGAAGATTGTTTTAACTTAAATCAAGGAAAACATTTGATTTTTCTCGGACGTTAGTTCTAAGGAACTTTTTCGAATGTCTTAGACCGTTGGAGGATACCCATTCCAGGTAACGGATGGAGTCTTACAGATTCTTCAGTTCTGTTTTCAGTTGGTTCCCGCTTGGAAAACAGAACGGTTCTGGTCCAGTTAGTGGAGTGTTCGCTCCTTTTCTAGCTTTTTTTTTTTTTTTTTTTTTTTGAGGGGGTGGTAAAAAACCTTTTATAGGCGAGTGGTGCTCGTTCCCATCACCATCTCGTAACGATCATAGAGACGAACCCCAAACAGTGTGGGAGTCGTCGGAAGTCTACCTCCGAGGAGTCAGCTCCTCCTCTCCCCCTTACCCGGAACCGCCGCATGGCATTACTTCGGGTTCGTACGTGATCTTGGGGTTTATATCTTATCTATGTTATTTTTTATCTATATTCTATTCTATTTATTTTTAGGATTTCTTGCCTTTTCATCTTTTCCTTTCTCTATTATTATTTGTTTCATAAGTGCCCGTACCTTTCCCCATATTTCGCTAGTTTTGGTCATTTTCATAATCAAGGTGTCCGAAGTTAACATACATCCGACAATGAGGCAGACCTTCCGTTTTCCCATCTCGGACAACAGAACAACGTGTGCTCGGCATCGTCGATTTCGTCGCAGTACATGCAGTTGCCATTTGGTATTTTCTTTATTCTGTGCAAGAAGTCCATGAATTCTGTGCAAGGAGTCCATCTCTGCTTTGACATATAACTCTCGCTTTTCTTCAGCTGCTAAATGCAGCGGGATTAGCCCAGCTATAACCAACACGCTCCTTTTCTAGCTAGATCATTTCCTTTTTTATTGCCTCCTATACCTTGATCAGCAGGCACCCAGAGTAGGAAGACTTTATTTTCTTTACCTAATTTGTTGAGTTGGTTAGTTACGGGAGGAAATTTGGGCGAATGCACTTGAAATGTTATAAAATGAATATTTTACAAAATCTTTTTTTTTTCGCTTTCATATAACATAGTGGGGATTATTATTGCTCGGTACATTGCAAGTTTCGTTTTTGTGCTCAAGTCATGATTGTAGAAAATGATGGTTCTATGGACAAAAATAGGTCCAGAGTAATAAAGATGGACTACAAAAGATGTGGTCACGTGTATATGGCTGTAAAACTTGAAAAATTATATATTGGACACCTAATGGTAGAATAAATATAAAAATGGGGATGACAATGATAATATATAATGACTTAGATATAATAACCATCGTGTTGTAACAAACTTATGTAATCAGTAAAATCGAGAACTGTGATGGACTGCCGACAAGCACCGTCCTGGCTGCGTCAAGGCCACCTGAGAGCCGATCTTGTGACGATCAACACACTGAAGGAATCTATAGGAACTGCCATCAAGGCGAAGCAGCAAGAGACGTGGCAACATCGTGAGGACTGTGTTACAGCTCGAAGATTGTGGCCAGTGGTAGATAACAAAAATACAAAACAACTATTAGAGCACAAAAAGAACCTAGTATGCATAATTGTAGGTGTCATCACTGGAAACTACCCCAGGGGGGTAAACCTTGTGTGATGGAAGATTTCCAACGACGATTACTGCAGAGAATGTGGAGAGGAAGAAGAAACCATAGAGCACCTGCTGTGCCACTATCATGCACTGGAATACCGACGCTTTTATACTATAGGGCAAGGTTTTTTTGATGTTCTAGAGGAAGCAGCAGAAGCCAACATCAGCGACATCGGGAACTTCGCAAAGAGCTGGAAGGTGCTTCAACGCTTTAACGCAAAGAAAGAATGAGAGGAAGGTTTGGTACAGTAATACGGGGGTATCGTAATGGGCCCAAAGCCTCTGAGTGAGGGATCAAACATGATCCCACACCCCAGCAACCTAACGTAACCTGTAAAAACCTGTTGTATAAGCAGATACATATTTATTATTTCTAGTCAAGTATAGACATTAACGTGATAATGGAAATTAAGCTGTTAAGGTGTAGTTCATATTATACCTTTATATTATTCGTATTTATACAGGGTGTTTCAAAACAAATGCGAAAAACTTCAGGGGGCGATTCTTTGTTCAAAATAGTAGTTCAATAATAGTTCAAGGATAGTTTGCTTCATAAACGTTGGGTCAAAAGTCAACCATTAGGGAGATATCGCGGTACAAATATGGCGGAAAAATAATGTTTTTATTTTTTATCTTAAAAACGAAAAGAGATAGACTAATGATATTTTATGGGAGCATTACTGTTATGAAAACACACTTTCTGGTAATTTTTTCACTTTTTTAAAATGAGTAGAAGGGGTTGAAATAAACTACCCCTATCATTCTTGTTAACGAAATTTAAAGAAAAATCTTATCAAACACATGCAAAAAAAATTAATTTGGATAGCTTGGTTTGTTTCGAAACTTTTTTATCTCTTGTGTTTCTTTGATAAAACTCGCCGATTTGAAATTAAAAAATAAAATGTAAAGCATTACATGTCAGGATAAAAAACATTTTTAGATAAAGAATCTAGTGATAATAACGATAATAATAAGAATCTAGATAATAACGTATTGCAGTAGAGTAATGTCAATAAAATAATATTAGAAACATCCCCTAAAAAGTGACAGCGACCGACTAGATTTTATCCTAAAAAAATTAGAGCAGCCCACTAGATTCTCTATCTAAAAATGTTTTTTGTCCTGACATGTAATGCTCTAAACAAACTAAACTATCCAAATTAATTTTTATTAATTTTTTTGCATGTGTCTGATAAGCTTTTTTTTTAAATTTCGTTAACAAGAATGATAGGGGTAGTTTATTTCAACCCCTTGCACTCATTTTAAAAAAGTGAAAAAATTACCAGAAAGTGTGTTTTCATAACAGTAATGCTTCCATAAAATTTCATTAGTCTATCGTTTTTCGTTTTCAAGGTAAAAAATAAAAACATTATTTTTCCGCCATCTTTGTACCGCGATATCTCCCTAATGGTTGACTTTTGACCCAACGTTTATAAAGCAAACTACCCTTTATTTTGAACAAGGAATCACCCCCTGAAGTTTTTCGCATTTGTTTTGAAACACCCTATATATAGTTTCTCAAGAACCGTTACTATGAATTAGAAGAAAGATTATTGAAAATGAAATGGGATAATCAGTCTCTAACTAGGATTTGACCAAACGCAACCCACCATAAATTCTTTAATTCCGCAAATAATTTTGTCTAATGGTGACCGTTAAACAATTCGGCCTTTTCGATGTCGGTGTTAATGTCGAGTGGGGAAGGCCATTCCTCAGCCAGTTTCCAATCGCCAAACTCATTACAAAGAGGAAAGGCCCCAACAGTTAAAAAATATATAGCTCCTGCTCTGGTGCCGTTGTAATTTCCAGTGGACATTCTATTTTATTAGTTTTATTGTGTTAGTTTATGAGATGGTTTGGTTTAATCATATTAAATTCAAAGTTTAAACGTTATAGGAGTTAAAGCTCATTTCAAGTTCCGAATTTCGCTCCTTCTCATTTAGAAGTAATTAACTATTTGTTTTTTTTTGGTTATAGTGTTTATCCAAAAAAATCCTTTATGGGTATTTCGCTGCGGTATTGGGTTGACGCTCAGTTAAAATTTTTTAACAGAACGTCAACCGTTTCTTGTAGACGTATCTGTTTTAAAAAATAAAGTGTTCTCGAATAGTTGAATTTAAATATTTTAAATAGTTTTTTTTTATTCTTTGTATTTTTTTGCTTCCGACGACGGAAAGAGATAACTTTCCGAAACGTTAAGCATTTTTTTCTTTGTTAGGAAAATTTGTATTACTGTAAACATAACTTCTGACAAGCAGCGTCCGTTTAGGTTTAACGCAGAAGTGTTTACAAAAAATAACTATTTTATTTTGTAGATTTTCTTGCAGTGCAGTGGCGAAATACTGTAGCGTTTTTTAAACAACTACCACTGCGAACGGCAGCTTTTCATCGGAGAGCAGTCGTGGATAAGGTATTTCACTGGAAAGAAAACTAATTAAGAACAATAAACAAAAAAATAGATATTGGGCGCCAGGCATGTACAGAGAAAGAAAACAGTTGTATATTACTTAAAACTAATGACTATATTTATTCATGATGAATTCTGATGGTAAATAGCATTGTACAATTTTAATAATTATTATAGTGGCTATTTGTTGGGTAAAACTATGTATGTAAATAATATTAAATATGTTCTATGAAAAAACTATGAAAAAATACAATGCGTGTAACGTTATAGAAAATATAAGAAAAGTAGCATTACTTTATTTAAATTGTTAAATTTTATGCGGTGTTAAATCTGATATGTTGCAACCTGTAGATTCTAGAATCTATGTCTCGTTATTCATCTGTTAATATAGCGCAATAATAATATCTATAGAAAGTAATACTATTACAAGGCGTAATATAATGAAACCTATAATCTAAATCACATTTTAACTACTGAATCGACATAAATGTTCTTAATAATCTAACCACTAAAGTCCGTACGGTATTATTTAAAATGTACGTTACTGTTTAAGACTGAAAATATAGAAAATCTAAAACATAAAAACTAGAACGTAAATCTACACTTAGCTGTTCTTTATGTAATCTTGCTTCAAACAGTAGCAGCGTGAGGTGGTCTCGCATCTCTGTACTCAGCCATCCAACACAACCAAAGGGGCCAGCATGAGACACCATAAATTGGTACAGCCGTAACTAACTAGCTTACAGCTGGGAACGAAGCAGCATGGGACTCAAGCTACATCCACGCTGTGGCACTTATATGTAAGAAAAAATCGTTCTTACTGGAGACACTCGTGCACAGGACATCCGTACATAAGATAATGTCCGTACACAAGACACTACCTTGGACACAGTCCGTATCTTGGACACAGTCCGTACCTTGGAAATAGTCCGTACCTTGGACACAGTCCGTACCTTGGAAATAGTCCGTACCTTGGACACAGTCCGTACCTGGGACGCAGTCCGTACCTTGGACCCTAAAAATATGAAACTCTTGTTTAAAACCAAACAAGATCTAATAAACAAAATAAACCTACCTCGAAATACTTCCGAGGGCTCAATAAATAATAAACAACATGTCCTTTCTTCCATGTGACATTCTGGAGGACAAAAGAAAAGGGACGCCAACGTGCCAGCAAAACACAAATACAAGTTGGGAGCATCCGTAACTCTACCCTAAAAATATTCAATAATAATATCGAATCTAAAAGGATAATATCTCATCTTTACCTGTAGCTTCAAAATAGCAGCTGATTCAGATTACACAGGAAGATTTAAATAATCACCATTTCTCAAAAACTGGGACTAATGGCGTCTGACAGGCCAAACAGTCTAACCAAAAGTGAAGTTAAATCACAGAGAGTTGACAGAAGCGATGTTGACAGCGCGCGCCTCCACAGAGCGATAACAGGGTTGTGTCAAACGAAAACAGGGTTGTGGACTAGAGAACGTAAAAATTCGTCAAATAAATCATCAGGCCCGAACGATACGGAATCGGGTGACGATATGCCAGACATCATATATTATATATAAAAAAGACATGTAACGAACTAAAAACGTTACAATACCCATAAAGGATTTTTTTGGAGAGATGAATCCGCCACATAGGTATAGACATTTTTTATAGTGTTTATGTTTTTCATCAGCGTGTTATATTTTTATTTTTATTATTTTCTTTTTTGTAATAGTTCTATTTTTATTTGGGAATAGAGACATTTATTATTATATTTTCTCTCATTTTACACGGAACAGCAGTATTTAGGATCCAGTTTGAATCTATTACCATTTTTTTGTGCATATTGCTCATTCACAGCATAGTTTAGAAAATCAGAGTGAATCAAAAATGAAAATTTTGACCAAATCAATGAAAATTTTGATTCGTTGATGAAATTGAGTTAATAAAATAGAAGTAGACACATCCCTAGATTTGACTCGTGACATGAACCATTTTACTTTAATTGACCTTAATTAATGTTGAAAATTTGCATTTATTTTAATAATTGTAATTCTCTATTGATTGTTGCATGTTAAGTCTTACGGTACTTCATGGTATCATTCTTTAAAAGAGTGTTTCTGATGTTTATTGAGTACTGTTGGTAAGGTTGTTCATTCTTTATTAATGAAGTATTACTATTTTTAGTGTTTTTTCTCAAAATATACTTATAGTTGCCTAAACCGTCAAAAATTATGTGAATGCTTCCAGTCTTCTATATTTTTTTATACCTTTATAGCAAAATATGCAAAGCCATATTAATATGTCTGGAAATATTCCGTGAAACATTTCGTGAAGCATTTCTCGAAATACTTTCAGAAGTAAACTAAATGCTATCTTATGTTGCGGGGAATATTAGCTTGCCTCGGCTGCAAATTCCGAAAATGATCGAAATCGCCCGAGACAAGTCATTATTGGTTGTTTGTTTTTTATTGTTATTGGAATTGTTGTCTTCCGAAATGTTTCGACCAGTTTCGACAAAACTTTTATAACACGGGTTATAGACCCGTGTTATAAAAGTTGTTTGCGTGTTATAAAAAAATGTTTTCGTACTACCTCGCGAAATAATCAAGGTCAATCTTTGTGGTGGCTTCAGAAAAATAAGTAAACATAAAGTTTGAATAGATCATTAGTTTGTAATGGAGAGTGTAATGTAACACCTCTATATTACACTGCTATAAAAAATAAAAAAATAGTGCATTTACAGTTACCGATCGTAGGTTAAATTAGCCATTGTTCTAAGATTACTCGAGAATATTTAGTTTTAATCATTGTCTAATATTATTAATTACAATATAGTAAAAAAAATTATTTCCAATACTTAAAATCGTAAAATTGCAGGGTAGCAAAATGAGTAACTAATTGTGAAAAATAAAGTTCCAACCATAGATGCAACATCTTTCATAAACGCCTACTTCTGCGATTTGAAATTTTAATAAAAAAAATCCGGCAATACCGCATAGAAGAAATGTGTCGCATAGTGAAATGTGTGAAATATCATCGTAACAACAGATATTTCAGAAACGTCTAGGTTTACTTATTTTACTGATATTTATGAAAAAAAGTCCTTTGTCTCGGGTATAGAAACCGACAGATCGCGCGTCGTGGAAGTAGCTCGAGACAAAACGAAATTGAACGAGACAGGAGGGGACAGCCGAAAATCGCCAAACAAATCCCCCCATGCCCTTTTCCGCAAATTCACGGGTAGTTACTTTCACGATGTTTTTTAGAAATGAAAATAGATCGAGAGAAGCCAGAGGACAAGGTGAGGTAGACCGAGACAAATCGAGACTTGACAAATTTAGACGAGGAAACACGACCTTGACCTGCTTCGAGCTCTTTTCCGCATAGTGTAGAGAGTATAACAGTTTATTTCTTTGGTTATTTTCTATGGTGGTCAACTTTCTTCATAGTTGCATCGAGTAATTCTATGGAAAATACTTTTTATTTTTAGGTGTTTCTTAAAATACGCATAGGTAAACAAGTTAACAAAAAAAATCTCAAAATATCTGCTTATATTTATTTCTACACTTTATTGTATTCCATTAAAATTCCCGCAGTGTGAATTTAATATCGCACACATTGCACTCTAGCTGAACCTGGACAAACAAATAACTTGGAACGATAATATAGCGATTCCGGCTAACAGGTTCCGTACTAATGCAAGTATCCTCAGGGGCATCCGAAATGTAATTACAAGGAAATTCTGGCTCTTATACAGATATTAAACTATGCTAATATGGGTTCTCATAAGTGCATTAATGTATACCTAATATAGAGAATATTGAAATATATTTTAGGGTATTAGAAAATTTAAGTTTTAATTTTATATTTTTATGGACAGATAATGGTTTGAATTTGTGTCTTTAATTTACATATTTTAGCTATGTGATTCTATTCTAATGGTTAAGTTATTGTTCATTTTTTATTTCAATTTTATAGCCAATTGATTCGTTTTAAACACCCTCTACACTATACCCGAAATGTCTCACGAAATATTTCCAGAAATATTTCGCAAAAGATTTCTTGAAATACTTTCAGAAGTAAACTCAATGCTTTTCTTATGTTGCTGGGAATCTCGGCCGCAAACTCCGAAATAGATCTAAATAGACCGAGACACATGATTAGTTGTTTCTTTTTTATAACAGTAAAAACAACCAATCACGGCGTATCTCGGTCTATTTCGGGAAACATTTCGATCAACTTTTATAACACGCATTTATATTAATCGTACTGTAGCGCAAAGCAATCAAGGTCAAGCGTTGTGATGGCTTCAGAAAAATAAGTAAACATGGAGTATGAATAAATATAATTAGTTTGTAATGGAGTGTAATGTAATACCGTATGATCGAATAAAAACGGCGTCAGCGATGGTTATGAAATGAGGATCGATAACATTTCCCATATAATTTTACACATAAAACGACAGAGATCTTCATTTCATAGCCATCGCTGATGCCGTTTTTATTCGATCATACGCGCGCGGTACCACTATATTAAACTGATAGGTATGGAAAATTATAAACAGTGCATTTGGAAAACAGTTACCGATGGTACATTAAATTGACCATTACTCTAAGGTTGCACAAGAATATTAGTTTTAAACATTGTCTAATATTATTAATTACAATACCGGGTGCGTATCAAAAGTGGCTCACCCCGATAACTTTTTTATTTTTTCTGATAAAAAAAAACGAGATTTGGTACGTTAGTATATGACATAAATTAGGATCGATTAACTTATTCAATAATTGTTTTCGGTTACTTCCTGTTTCACCGGAAATGACTACAACTTTTGATTTATAAATGGCACTCTTGGTATTTTTTTACTTTATTCGATTGAAAATGACAATCTGAATCGAATGACATATCATATTGTAACGTTTTTAGTTCGTTACATGTCTTTTTTATATATGATATATGATGTCTGGCGTATCGTCACCTGATTCAGTATCGTTCAGGCCGGATATTTTATTTGAAACGCTTGGCCTAATTTTTACGTTCTCTAGTCAACAACCCTGTTATCGTTTCACTTCTCTGTGGAGGCGCTGTCAACATCGCTCCAAGGTTAGGTCGCTCTCCGCGCTTAACTTCACTTTTTGCCTCTGGCCAGACGGTCACCTTCAGAGCCTTGCTTAAAGAAATTGCAATTATTTAAATATTGCTGTATAATTTGAATCAGCTGCTATTTCGAAGCTACAGGTAAAGATGAGATATTATCTTTATTAGATTCGTTGTTATTATTGAATATTTTTAGGGTAGAGTTTTGGATTGGCCCACCTTTTTTGTATTTTTGCTGGCACATTGGTGTTCTTTTGCTTTTGTCCTCCAGAATGTTACATGGAAGAAAGGATAGTTTCTTTGTTTATTATTGAGCCCTTGGAAGTAATTCGGGGTAGGTTTATTTTGCTTATTAGACCTTGTTTGGTTTTAAACAAGAGTTTCGTATTTTTAGGGTCCAAGTTACGGACATTATCCTATGGTTGGATGTCTAAGGTACGGACATTATCCAAGGTCCTAGTAGTGTTCCAAGGTATGGGTAGTGTTCCTATGTACAGATGTCCTGTGGACGAGTGTCCCATGTAAGGATGGTTTATCTTATGTATAGAGTGCCCCAGCGTGGATGTAGCGTAAGCCCCATGCTGTTTTGTTCCTGTTTTAAGCCTAGTCGATAGTTACGGCTGTATTAGTTCATGGTGTCCTCATCCTGACCCCTTTTGTTGCATTGGCCGAGAGAGAGTACAGATATACGAGTCCCACCTCACGCTGCTACTCTTTGAAACAGGATTGCCTCAAGAACAATCAGCTAAGTTTAGATTTAACTGCTGGTTTTACGTTTTACATTTACATTTTCAGTCTTAAGACAATAATATACATCTTGAGTAATAGCGTACAGACTTTACGTCTAGTGGTTAACCTTTTTTATGTCAGTTTAGTATTCAAAATATGATTTAGATCTAGGTTTCATTATGAACATATCTTGTAATAATATTATTTTCTGTATATATCTATTGTGTGATTTTAAAGATGAATAACCGAACAGATTCTAAAATCTACGCTTGCAACATCTTAGATTTAATATCGTATAAAATTTATAACAAATTAATTAAAGTAATGCTACTTTTTAATATTTTCTATAGCTCTATCTATATTGTATTTTGCATAGTCTTTCATTGAACGTATTTAATATTATTTTTAACATAACTTTCTTCGACATAACTTCCATAATGTTGTGTTGTGTTAGTTTTAAGTATTATACAACTGTGTTTTCTTTCTCTGTACATGCCTGGCGCCCTATATCTATATTTTTTGTTTATTGTTATTAATTAGTTTTCTTTCCAGTGAAATTCCTTATCCAGGACTGCTCTCCGATGAAAAGCTGCCGTTCGCAGTGGTAGTGGTTTAAAAAACGCTATAATATGTCAACTTTTGACATATTCGCTCAAAAACAAATTGTATTTTAAATTTCAATCTAGAGTGCCATGACTGTGTTAAAAACACTAATTTTTAATCAAGGAGCTTTGGAAAACTAGATTTGATCGTCTAATGTTTTTAGTGTCTTGTCCTGGACGGTTAAAAGATGCCCAAATCGTATTTTTAATCATATTTGAATTTTGTCAAATGGAACGAGGGTGACTCATTAGCATATTTTGAAAAAGCATTTTTTTACGAATAATTTGATACCTCACACTTGGTATTGCGAGTCAAACCGTTATAAACCGCATGTTACAACTTCAGATAAACCATATGCGAAAATGTCAAGATTTGACGTATGATATGTCATTCTATTCAGAGTGTCATTTTCTATCGAATAAAGAAAAAAAAAAATATCGAGGGTGCCATTTAAAAATCAAAAGTTGTAGTCATTTCCGGTGAAACCGGAAGTGATATAAAACAATTGAATATTTCAATCAATCCCAATTTATGTCATATTCTACATACCAAATCTCGCTGATTTATCTAAAAAAATAAAAAAGTTATAGGGGTGAGCCACTTTTGAGACGCACCCGGTATAGTATAAAATTTTTCCCAATCAGCTCGATATATTGATGATGTTGCCAGTATTACTCATCACGCAATACCACTGTTATATTGATCAATTAAGACTGCGTAAACATAAATAACATATTATGCAATTTAGATACTAATTCATTGTAATCAAATTAAATAGTAAAACTATTGTAATTTAATTCCTGCAGATTAAGTGAAAAGTTTTGTTCTTAAATATCTACTATACATATTATAAAGGCGTTTTCAAATATTGCTCTTCTAGAATATATATAATACCACCATAAAACGAGATGTAATTAACGAAATATCATCGTAACAACAGCTATTTTAGAAACGTCTAAGTTTACTTATTTCACTGAGATTTATGAGAAATAAATCCTTTGCCTCGGGTTAGATATCGACACGTTTTGGAAATAGTTTAAAAGGAAGCGAAATTGAAAGAGACAACAAGAATTTCCAAAAAAAAACCTTCCACGCCCTTCGCCGTAATTTCATGGTTTAGTTTGAGGCGCTTTTAAGAAACGAAAGTAGCTCGAGACAAATCGAAATAGCTCACGACAACCGGAGATAAGCCGAAATGCGACACAGTTAGGTGACGAAACGCGATCTTGACTTGCTTCGAAGTATTCTCCGAATAGTGTAGAGCGTGTAGTAGACATAATATTATTAAAATGGAAAAGCAATGAAATTTTTCTATAGCTGTAAAATATCAAAAAAGCGAATTGTATATTAGTATATAATGATGATAAAGTATTGGCAAAGCAATGCATTTTCTGCATGGTTTTTCTGCTAGGTTGACATTTTTTATAGTCGCTTCAGTTAAATCTGTAAGATACCTATTTTTTTCTGCAAGTTATTCTATTCTCACGAATTCATCTGTCAAGGCCAAAAAAAGATATTTTATTTAATATTTATTTAAATTGTCTATAAATATTTAATAATATTAAACAGTTAATTACATAATAGACTAATAAAATGATACTTGTAATAAACAAATCCAATTGTCCCTAATTGTTCTGGACACTTTTTGAAATAATTCAGAAAATGCTTGAGAGCAAATATAATTTGGTTAAGGACTTTTCACGCCCATTCCACATTTATCAAAACAGATCGCTTTAAACTAATTTACGGTTGGCAAGTTTCACGCTACTCGGTGAGTCCCACGGGCACCTTTATTTCTATACAAGAAAGGGACTCCCGCTCCCCGATCCTATCGAAAACCCTGGGCACGTCTATTGAAACTCTTGGTGTCTGTACGTACCCTAGGGGAGCTCAGGTCCTATCAGTCTACAATTCTTTCGTAGTCACAGCTACTTTTAAAATTTATTTTTAATTCCATCAAAAACAAAGAATGTAAAAAATGCCAAATCTTCCAACACGATTCATTTACTATAAAAAGTTGTAAGATCTCAGGTAAAACCAAGTCAGTTTATTTTGTTTAGTTTCTCTTTGAGCATCTATTCAACAATTTTGTTATAAATTGTTAATATCAATATTAGACATTTTTATTTCTGTAATAATTATAATAACTTGGCAATTGCACGGCACCATAACTGTAAGAAGACTAATCTACAAATTCGATTACTAAGTAAATACAAACAGTGAAAATAAAGTTTTTTAATTAGTATAGAATATCATATCGTATATGTCCTCATGTTTAATAAAAATTAATATACTTACTTTATCCACAACGAAGTTATAGGGTGCTCAAAAATGCCGCTAATACCATCGATAGAAGGATGGTATGGCTGTGCTCGACTTGGTGGGGGCACTGTTGTGCCTCTTGATATAGATAGTAACAATAGTGTATAATCGATTGTAGCAATTTGTTTTATTTCAAATAGTACTTATATTGAATCCATAAATTAATAGAGGTGCCTATAAATATCTTAAAACTTGCTGCTTTAACTTTGTCACAATTGTTATTTTTTTTATTAGTGTGATTTACTATCATGCTAGTTGGTCCCGCATTAAATGGAGTGTCTTCCGAAATACACAGAAAGAGAAAGACGCTATTTAATTTCGTGCTAATAGAAAGAATAATTCTCAAAGTAATTATATAGTTACTCGCCCAAGAAGCATTTTTTGTTTTATAAGTGTGTTAGGAAACTTCCCAACACCATATTATACAACCTAAACGCATCTAGAATGGTTGTCGTGAGTTATTGGAAACCATTATATAACACTTAATGCCCTAAACGGTCCATTTTATAACTGTTCCTATGGTAACCCTTAACACTCAAGGTGTGCAACCAAAGTCCTCAAAACTTTCTCAACACCTTTATATATCCTATCGAGTTACCGCTATAAAACTGAAAAAGGGTATATAATAGTTATATAGTGGTGTTGAGAAGGTTCCCAGAGACTACCCCCAGAGAAATATCACGCATGCGCGTTTTTTGAAAATATACTTGTTTCTTTCTGACTAACTACTTTAATATTTGCCTCTTTTTTTAACATAAAAAGCAGATATGATCTTATTTCTCCGAGTTGTCCTACGCAGATAATCCAAAAGACAGAGATCCAGACCGAAAGAGACAAAAGAGACAAAATGACGCCATCCTTGTCATAGCCTACAAAGGCGTTTGTGTTATGCAAATGACTTTATAGAAATTACTGGTTTAATAACATCTATTGTGCCTATCCAGAGTACTAAATACATATGCGATATTAAATTTACTGTATGAAAATCAATTTTACCCCTAAAAACACATGCGCCCCCCAAAAGCAGAATTATTTAATACATTTTTTTATAAACAAAAAAAAATATAGTAAAATTTTTGTAATGAAAGTCAAATTTATTAATATAAATAATAGAACATACGACTTTTTTAATACATAGAAATAACTGGCAACTAGCCAAAATATAGTTTTGTACCAGTTTTTAACGTTATCTTAGAAATACTCATTGTAACCAAAAATGAAGACATCAATAATAATGGCGTCCATTATATTTAAAGTGCTATATATTACTTTAGGGTCTATAACATACTCATCAACCATAATATAAATTTGGTTGTGAATGAACTTAGTGTTTTATATAACTAAAGGTGATACAAATCACCATTATAAATGCCGGGGTGTTTATGGCTACTTTTAGTCACCCAGAAAACCTTTATGTAACCCATGGTGTCGACTGTAGCGATTCCCTGCAAACGATAAGTTTGACATTACAGCAATTTGACAGAAAATGGGCAGAAAACAAAACATAACCTCATAAAATTGAAATAATACTGTTTTGGTTCAATTTGACCCATATTTAAAGTGGTAGGAGTTTGCAAAAGAGTTCTAGGGTCCTTTGGTAGTTTGGTAGAACAGTTATGAATGAATTGACTATAGAAAAAAGCTCTTTAAGTGCAGAACGTGTAATGTTAAAGCGCATATCTCATTCTCTTATGTTAGAGAATGCCTTAACCAGGCACCTTCCTGTTCCTGATCGTTTTGGCAACTTTCTGTTTGAAATATCTCAGGTTGATCCTGATCTCTGCTTGTGGATGGTAAATTTGCATGTTGGCTTTCAATATTGGTAGATATAGTTTGAATGAGGTTTGAATTATTCCTATTTTTTTAAAATTCTGAAGAACCTTTCTTTTGAACGTAGATGTATTTTTGTGTTTTGTCCAGTTTATTTTTTTATTATTCATTATAATACCGAATTGCTTTGCTTGCTAATATATTATTTGTTTTAATTATATTAAAAATTTGAGGTTATGTCATTAGGTTTGATATTCGGTAACTACAGGTTATATAAAGTATGCAAACATTTGAAAGGTACAAAAAAACGATTTGAGAGAACAATTATATAACTTGTAGAATTATTGGTTACATAATGGCTCTTAATAACACCTTTAATTATATAGTGTATATCTTGCGTACCTTTATAACACCTAATACCAGAAGTTATATAAAATAGATGTGAAGACCTTTATAAAACCTTACTATGAAACCTTGAGTAATAAGAACCTCTAGTTTTATAAGGAAAGTGATAAACAACATTTCAAGGTTACTATTAGTGATAAGTAACCAACGCTACACTTATATAAATCAAAACACTGTAAGATACTAATGAGACATTTATTAAACCTTTATATAACTAACATTCAGAATATATAACCTTAAGGATCTTAAAATGTTACTTGGGCGTGTAAGATAAATCTTGACATTCTGATTCTTTCATAATGTGTTATTAGGTGATTACTTTATTAATGCCCTCCAAATCATATTGATACTTTAATTAGACACGATAATGACTTAAGACACGATATGTTGTAACGTTTTTAGTTCGTTACATGTCTTTTTTATATATAATATATGATGTCTGGCCTATCATCACCGGATTCCCTCTCGTTCAGGCCGGATAGTTTATTTGATGCGTAATTTTTACGTTCCCTGGTCGCCAACCCTGTTATCGTTCGACACAACCCTGTTACTATTCTGTGGAGGCGCGCGCTGTCAACATCGCTTTTGTCAACTCTCCGGCTTAACCTCACTTTGTTTTGACGCTCTGTTGTATCCCAGCTTTTGGAAATGGTGATTATTTAAGTCTTGCTGTATAATTTGAATCAGCTGCTATTTCGAGGCTACAGAGTTACGGATGTCCCAACTTGTATTTGTGTTTTGCTGGCACGTTGGCGTCCCTTTTCTTTTGTCCTCCAGAATGTCACATGGAAGAAAGGACATGTTGTTTATTATTTATTGAGTCCTCGGAAGTATTTCGAGGGTCCAAGGTAGGGACTATTTCCAAAGTACGGACTGGGTCCAAGGTACGGACTGTGTCCAAGGTACGGGTAGTGTCTTATGTACAGACATTATCTTATGTACAGATGTCCTGTGGACGAGTGTCCCCAGTAAGAATGATTTTTTTTCTTACATATAAGTGCCACAGCGTGGATGTAGCTTAAGTCCCATGCTGCTTCACTCCCATTTCTAAGCCTAGTCAGTAGCTACGGCTGAAGTGATTCACGGTGTTCTCAATCTGGCCCCTTTTGTTGTTTTGGCCAACAGGATGGCCGACAGACAGTACAGAGATGCGAGACCACCTCACGCTGCTACTGTTTGAAGCAAGATTACATAAAGAACAGCTAAGTGTAGATTTACGTTCTAGTTTTTATGTTCTAGATTTTCTATATTTACAGTCTTAAACAGTAACGTACATTTTAAATAATATCGTACAGACTATATTTAGTGGTTAGATTATTAAGAACATTTATGTCGATTCAGTAGTTACAATGTGATTTAGATTTTAGGTTTCATTATATTACGCCTTCTAATAGTATTACTTTCTATAGATATTATTATTGCACTATATTAACAGATGAATAATGAGACATAGATTCTAGAATCTACAGGTTGCAACACATCAGATTTAACACCGCATAAAATTTAACAATTTAAATAAAGTAATGCTACTTTTCTTATATTTTCTATAACGTTACACGCATTGTATTTTTTCATAGTCTTTTCATAGAACATATTTAATATTATTTACATACATAGTTTTACTCAACAAATAACCACTATAATAATTATTAAAATTGTACAATGCTATTTACCATCAGAATTCATCATGAATAAATATAGTCATTAGTTTTAAGTATTATACAACTGTGTTTTCTTTCTCTGTACATGCCTGGCGCCCAATATCTATTTTTTTTGTTTATTGTTCTTAATTAGTTTTCTTTCCAGTGAAATACCTTATCCACGACTGCTCTCCGATGAAAAGCTGCCGTTCGCAGTGGTAGTTGTTTAAAAAACGCTACAATGTATGTATTTGTATAAGTTAAATAAGAAAGTGCGGGGGCAGTAATAATTACAGTTGAGGGTTGGAATCTTTGGTGTTAAACAGCAAAATAAAACATTAATTTACCACAATATACCAAAACCCCTGTTTTTTGCACTGGATGCGCGTTTCGCTAACCATGTTAGCATCATCAGCAGATGATTAAAACTAAATTCATGAAATGAACATTTACATACTCGCTCAGTTGGCATCGAGTGGGCGTAGGAAAACTAGCCAAGCGTGTCAAAGACAACCAAGCGTAACCATTAATTACCGAACAAGAACAATAGGAACAGAGAACTGAAAGAACTTGGACCGTTGTTTCTGTTCATACTATCTTTACATTTTTTTATTAATTTTGACGCTCTCATATGCATCTAATAGCCTGTAATTTGAGACTTGTTTTATTAATTTTAAATTATTAATATTAAATATTATAAATTTTATACAACGTTCTTTATCAACAATATGGTGAGCAACGCAAGATTTATCCTGTCTGCCGTTTCCCTTATCTGAGCCCATATATTCTTTATATCTAGTTAATATTGATCTTCTAGTCGGCCCAACATATTTCTGATGAGAATCTTTACACGAAATTTCATAAATACCCGACCTTTCCAATGGAGGTGTTTTGTCTTTAGGATTACCTAATAATTGTTGTAATTTATTATTAGCACTATACACAATACACAAGTATATTTATAATTGACATTCTTAAAAATTATTTTTAAGCCAGTAATAATACTTAAAATAAAACTATTTAAATGGTAATCTGATATTCTTATTACATTTATTGATGATAAAATTGAGACAAGTGTAAAATATTGCACATGTTAATTTTTACCAAAATTTATGCGTTGATATTAGGTTTCTTTTCATAATTTTATAGTATATGATCCACATGAATTATACAAATGCCCATCGAATATCGAATCTTTATAAATCTATAGTAATAAGTGCATTTTTAATATATTTGACACAAAATAACCTCAAAAAAAAAATTGGGCAGATTTATTCAAGCTTTGGCTTGTTTACTAAAACAGTTCACTTTAATCTACTTCGTAGGTTCCACGGATCCTTATAATTATGTATTACAGATGCACTCTTCGTTTACTGGTACTATTAGACAAACTAGAGTATGTTTTATAAAAATTTCCGGTGTATCTCAAAAATAAATTCAGAATTTGTGTAATTGCCTTTCTTGCTCTACGTGTTTAGATTTAAATTTTAAAGCCGTATTTTTTATTTTTTTTTACCTTTGTAACCAAGAACTCTAACATTATGTTTATGAAGAAAAAATATAAAAGTTGAAATTAATATTCACCTATTAAATAAATAAGAATTTAGTTTCACACGAGCGAACTTCAAAATTACTGTAATAATTTATTGGTTTAATTTAGTGTAGAAGTTTGTTGCTCTGATTTCAATATAAGCATTCAGAACATCAAAATTAGTAGTAGTACTTATGCATTAGTATTTAACTTTTTCCACTAATTGTAACTGAAAACGCTATTGCGTACGTATAATGTCATTTTTGAATTTGATGATGTCAAGAGAATTTGTTTTTTGAATAAAAAGTTTATTGCTTAATTACGGAATTATTAGATTTCTCTTTGAATAAAACTGACTACCGTTAGTTGCTGCTAGAGTAGTCAATTTTAATTATTTTTTTTAACATTGTTAATGATCAAAAACCCTTAAATATAAAGTATAATTGAATTCACTAATGCATTCCATCAATGTTGAGCTTTTCTGAATAAATCATCCTTAAATTTTAAAGCGATTTGGGTTTATACATTCTGTATTTTTTAATTATTTTTGCTTTGCTTCGTAGCTACAGGGTGTTAAAGTCTTAATATCCTTTCGATTTATTATAATTTTCTTCCAAGTACTTTTAGTAATTCGAATTAAATTTTGAGGGTAAAAGTTACTATAAGTGCTACATATTTTAGTGCTAAAAAAGTGTCGATAAATTCACGTGCATATGGGTTATCACTGGATTTTTTTTGATCGTCAAAATATGATAATTTTTTGATTTTTGATTTTTTCTTTTGATCATCAGATATCAAAATTGTAGAGGCCGTCTAATGCCAATTAAAAGTTATCTCTCGATATTTTGTCGAATTCGGCCTCCTTCGTGAGATAAACACAATTTTATTAATCACCAATAAAATCAAAATAAACATAAAATTAATAAATTATATATTTTACCTAATTTATTATTAAATATTACTATTAGTTATTATTACGATTAATCCAGCCTAGAGCAATTTCAAATAAAAAAATAATGCTATTTAAGACAATTACAAAAAACCTAATAATAAAAAGTTCTAACATCCTATAACACCAAACTATGCGTTTCCAAACCCATGTTTATAGGAACTTTTTTCCTATTTTTTGATGGGGAATCAATGAGTACTTAGTTAAAACTTTTGTAAGTTAATGATATTAACATTTTTTAAATTCTATTATGGCTATTGGAATTGGATCAAGGCAAATTAATAAAATTGCGTTTATCTCATGAAGGGGGCCGACAAAATATCAAGAGACAACTTTTAGTCGGCATTAAACTGCTTATACTATTTTGCTAACAAAAGAAGAAAGTCAGTGGCGTACATTCTTTTTAAAAAAAAAATATTCCAGTGATAACCCATATGCACGTCACTGGTGAATTTTGAAAATTTCATTCGAAACGCTAAAGGTGCTTGGAAAAAAATTATAATAGATCAAAAATATATTAAGACTTTAACACCCTGTAGCTACGAAACAAAGCAGAATCGGACCTATGTTGATATGAGAAATAAAATCTTGAAGAATATCCATCTGTCGTGGAGAGGGCACATGTTTTTTAAAACACCCTGTATATTATATTTGGGTTATTATATTGATTTTAAGTTTAAAGTAATGAATGTATATAAATATATTTTTTTCTTGTTTCAGGTGAGTTTCTAATTTTTTCGACCATTTGAGGGCACGTTAAGGGTAAGAAATTTATATTATAATTAATGAAAAATGGCATATATTAATTAGTTTTATTCTGAACTACATGAAATATCTTCGGATATATCAAACATTAGTTCTTTTTTGACTAAAAAATAGTGTTAAAATCAATTAAAAAAATATTTTAATACAGTATTAATAAATTTATAATGGTTAGTAACGATGAATAATCGAATTCTAAATGTCTTCACTTACTGTGTAATAATATTCACGAATATATTGATATTAAATCTCGTGGATATTAAAAATATTCAATAAAGTAGTCACAATCTCCAATAACGTTTGCTGGTTTTATATATCCAATAAAATAAAACCGGCTTACCCGAGATTTAAAGATTTACATCAAGAATAAGCTTCTTACCTTCACTTTAATACAGTTTTTGCTACATTTGCATATCTGCAACAAGCAAAAAGAAGAACAAACGGACGGGAATACTAAAGAGGGAAACTTTAGTGTAAGATCTGTTAGGGGTACTTTACTCCAGATTTATTTACCGATCCTTGTTAAAACAGCTGCTGCTTTTAATTAGTGCACAACTTAATTATCAGTGAAATGGTTTTAGTTTAAACGTATGCTTCTACACGGAAACTAATAGTTTTGAAGCAACATTTGTAAAACAGGTTCTACCAAAAGTTTCACATATACAGGGCGATTTAGAGTTCACAAAAATCTTCAAAAACTTCACTTATTTATATTTAAAAAAATATTGGCGTATGTTTTATTTATATTCTTGTAGAGAGAATTTTTGCTTTGTTTATTGGGTAATATACATAGTTTCATAAAAAAATCATTATTTCTAGTTCAAAATTAAAGGAACACATGGTTGCTGTCTTCTTTGACCTTAAAGGGGCATATGATATGACATGGAGATATGATGTTGTAAAAAATCTGCACAAATATGGCCTGAGAGGAAACTTACCCGAATTTTTCTCTTCCTTTTTAACAAATCGCTCTTTTTATGTTCGTCTCTGTGATTTTTTATCTACCAAAAGGACTTTGGAGAAGGGAGTACTACAGGGGTCTACACTGAGTTGCACATTGTTCGGATTGGCTATCAATGAAATAGCCGACAACTTACATAGTGATGTAACTAAGTTTCTGTATGTTGATGACTTGGCGATTGTCTGCTCAGGTAAAACAATTGGTGATATCGTACGTAAGATGCAGCCATCAATAAATCAAATTTGCAAACAAGCCAGATCAGTTGGTTTTACTTTCTCCGAGGAGAAAACAAGCTGTATGCATTTCTGTAGGCTTAGAAGACCTCATTATGACCCATTACTGTACTTAGAAGAAACACCTATTAGATGTCCTAGAACTATAAAATTTCTTGGCATAATATTTGACTCCACGCATACATGGAAACAGCACATATTATCACTTAAACAAAAATGCATGAGATCCCTAGATATCTCACACAAAATGGGGTGCAGAACCAAAGATGCTTCTCACTTTGTACCAGTCGCTGATTTTGTCACGAATTGATTATGGCTGTGTCGTCTATGGATCAGCCTGCAAATCTAGCTTAAACATACTGAATAGTATTCACAATGCGGCCTTGAGGTACTGTTTAGGTGCATTCCCAACAAGCCCCGTTGAAGGTTTGTATTGTGAAGCAAACATACCCTCTTTAGAAGATCGAAGAAAAATACGGTTGTCAAATTACATGACAAAAATATTAGCCCTGGATGAACATCCTTATAATAAAATATGTATGAGAGAGGCTGAAAACCATCCCCCCTTCAGTAGATCAGCTTTTGGAAGGTATAGGGAGTATCTGAGAATTAGAGAAGTAGACCCACCTCAATTATTACGCCTTGAGTCAAGTGAAATTCCTCCTTGGAAGTGTCCTCCGCCTGTAGTAAATTTCGAATTGGCGCAATTTAAAAAAGGTGAAATCTCAAATAAACACTGGCAGCAGAGCTTCCTCGATATTAAGAATCGAGAGAATGTAGATTTCGTTATCTACACGGATGGATCCAAAACTAATGATGGCGACGGGTGCGCTTTCGCTACCGAGGACAAGATTTTTTCTTGGACCTTAGTAATATCTCCACAATTTATTATGCAGAGCAATATGCACTTTGGCAGGCTCTGCTTTTCCTTACCTTCTGGAATGGTCCCTCTAAATGTCTAATTGTTTGTGACTCAAAGAGCGTCTTAGAAAGTCTCTTAGATATATTTACTAAAGATCCTATGACACAAAATATCCAAATATTGATTCATGGTCTAACAAGGACAGGTTATAAACTCACATTATTGTGGGTTCCAAGCCATGTAGGAATAGCTGGTAATGAAAAAGTGGATAATGCTGCACAGGAAGCCAGTTCAAAAGATGTAGTAGATATTACAATGGTTAAACCTTCCGATTACCAAGCTTATCTAAAATCTATTATTCTGAACGAATGGCTAAAGGTGGCAAAATCTAAACAAGAACTTATATAGGATAAAGCCATTGGCTTATGGTAAATATCTACGTGTTGAATTAGATCGAACCAGTTTAACCAAGACTCACAGACTTCGCATTGGTCATACCGCACTGACGCACAAACACCTACTTACTGGGGAAGATGTACCTCTGTGTGCGGATTGTCAGGTTAGACTGACAGTCGAATACATTGTTTATGATTGCCCAAGGTATGAACCCCAAAGACACCTGTTTAATCTTGTGAGACCATACGGAGAAAACTTAAAAGATAAACAGTCAATTGCTAATTGTTTAAACTTCTTAAAAGCTGTAAATCTGTTTAACGAAATTTGAAAATCTAGAAATTTATGTATCTATGCAAATGATTTATTTGTTTGATTATTTGTTTGTCTGTTTGTTCTATTTATTTATTTATTAAATTGTGCTGTACCCTATACACTTACCTGTTTGTTTTGATATTTATATTAAGATGTTTATTTATACATTTATACCTATATATTATTTATTAGATTATTTGATTGTCTCTTTGTTTTATTTATTTATTTATTTATTTACTTGTGCGCTTTCATATTTGTATATATTAAGTGTTCGTGTTATACTTAAAAAATTGTGCTGTACCCTATACTCTTACCTGTTTGTTTTTATATTTATATTAAGATGTTTATTTATACATTTGTACCTATATGACGTGTTTTTGTTATTATTTTACACTTACTGTTGAAGTAATGTCTCTATAATAGGCTAAATGACCTTGGATGTCGAAACCTTATTAATAATAAAAAAAAATCTACGGTACTTTTAACGGGCCAATCCCACTTCTGATATAAACTAATCGACTAAAAGACAACTACTGGTATGATTATTTTATTGCTATCCATACTCTAGACTAGTATACAGAGAACAGCTAAAATATTCAAAATCTAATACCGAACGTCAGCTATGAATTTACAAAACGAGCGTAATCCCGCCCAGAGTGAATCGCACAAAACAACACACACACACACAATTCTAGCCGATAATTACCATCAGTAAAGATGGTAATATTATTTAACGTTATTTAAAAAATATATTTGAACATTTTATAACACTACTAGTAACTAGTAAGGTTTTTAGATTAGACTAGGTAGATTTATTCGACATCTCAATGAAATTTACTTCTTCTGTTTCTGCTCTTTCGGAAAAGCACTAATAGAATTAAATTAGAAAACCACTAATACAATTAAATTAAAAAACTCGAAGCGTCATCGGCATTTCCGGTCCGAATTTAAATATATCCCATCGACGTATATATTCCCGTCGAATTAAAAAAATCTACGATCCTGTCCGGTCCTCCTAAACCGCGGAAGATGGATGGGATCATTTGAAGTGGAGTGGAACCCGGTCGTTTTCTTTCACTCGTTAGCCTAATTGAAACGAATAGCGTTAATATCTCTTCAGGTAATCCGTATTCGCAAATTGCAGAACGGCCGCGCTTAGTAAAATTTTCGTTTTACACTAATTAAAAGAAGCCGTTGTTTCAACTGGAAACGGGAAATAAATCTGGAATAAAGTGCCCCTAACAAATTGTATTCCAATGTTTCGCTCTTTTTTATTTTTAAGTTTGTTTGTCGGACTAGAGATATGCAAACGATCGTTTAAATTGTGTTTTTAATTATTTTGCTTAAATAGGGTCGAATATGTTTGATTTCCGTCCACTAGCTGCACTTCTAAAAACTACCTTATCATAAACACGTATTGTCATATGAAAGAAATGAACTATAAGCTTTTGATTTTTATATTCAGAATTGATTGTATCAGCGCAGTTAACTCTATGACTGGCACAGTCAGTAGGATAATTTCAAGGAGAGCATAACTCTCTAACTTATACAGGGTGAGTCTTAAATAAGTGCAAATATTTTAAGGGTAGTATATTTTGACCCCAGAAACACTATTACGAGGTTTTCCTTGCGAAAAAGTGTTTTTGAAAATTTGGAATTTTTTAAAGAAATTGTAAATTTACTACAGCTTGTAGTTAAAAACATAATTTCTTGATAATATGGCAACATAGGAATAGATTAAATTTACAAGAAAAAAAAAACAGAAAAGATCCAGTGGTTCTCCAAATTTAAAAAAAAAGTATTTTTTTGGGAATTTTCAAAGTAAAATAACTCGGTTATTTTGGAGTTATTTCAAAAACGGTAAAGAGAAAATAATTCTTTTATTGAGATCTACCAGCCGTGAAAATATTTGCACTAATTTAAGACTCACCCTGTAAAACACAAAATAAAATAAATAAATAAATATAAGTTTATGTTATCTACAAATACATTTCTGGTCATTTTACAACACAGCCAGTAACTAGTATAGATTATTAGGTGAGACTAGGTAGGTTTGTTCGATATCTCAGTAAAATTTACTTCTTCTATTTCTGTTATTCCGAAAACGAACTAATAGAATTAAATTAGAAAACCACTAATACAATTAAATTAAAAACCTCGAAGCCGCATCAGCATTTCCGTTCCGAATTTAAATATATTCCATCGACGTATATTTTCCCATTGAATTAAAAAAAATTACGAGCCTGTCCGGTCATCCTAAACCGCAGAAGATGGATAGGATCATTCGAAATGGAGTGGAACCCGATTGTTTTCTTTCACTCGTTAGCCTAATTGAAACGAATGGCATTAATATCTCTTCAGGTAATCCGTACTCGCAAATTGCAGAACGGCGGTGGCGCTTAGTAAAATTTTCGTTTTACACTAATTAAAAGAAGCCGTTGTTTCAACTGGAAACGGGAAATAAATCTGGAATAAAGTGCCCCTAACAAATTGTATCCCAAAGTTTCGCTCTTTTTTATTTTCAAGTCTGTTTGTTGGACTCGATAGATGCAAACGATTACAGTTGAGGGTTGGAACCTTTGGTGTTACACAGCAAAATAAAAACACTAAATTACCACAATACACCAAAACACTTTTACTTTTACACTGGACGCGCGTTTCGCTAACCATGTTAGCATCATCAGCAGATGATTATAAACTGCAGATGATTATAAACTGACAGTTGATGACTGATTGATGATGCTAAGATGGTTAGCGAAACGCGCGTCCAGTGTAAAAGTAAAAGTGTTTTGGTGTATTGTGGTAATTTAGTGTTTTTATTGGACTGGACGCGCGTTTCGCTAACCATGTTAGCATCATCAATCAGTCATCAACTGTCAGTTTATAATCATCTGCAGTTTATAATCATCTGCAGTTTATAATCATCTGCTGATGATGCTAACATGGTTAGCGAAACGCGCGTCCAGTGTAAAAGTAAAAGTGTTTTGGTGTATTGTGATGATTTAGTGTTTTTATTTTGCTGCAAACGATTGCTTAAGCTGTATTTTTTAATTATGTTGCTTAAATAAAGCCGAATATATGTTCGTTTTTCGTACATTAGCTACACTTCTGAAAACTACCTTATCTTAAGCACGTACGAAAAATCTGTCGACGACAGTAATTTTTGGTATATGAAAGAAGTGAACTAGAAGCTTTTGATTTTCATATTTAGAATTGACTGTATCATCGCAGTCAACTTTATAACTGGCGCAGTCGGTAGGATAGTTCCGGGGAGAGCATAACTCTCTAACTGTATAACACAAAATAAATTAAATAAATAAACATAAGTTCATGTTATCTAAGAATAAATCTTTGGGAATTTTACAACACTACCAGTAACTAGTATACATTATTAGATGAAACTAGGTAGATTTATTCGACATCTCAGTAAAATTTATTTCTCCTATTCCTGTTATTTCTGAAACGAACTAATAGAATTAAATTAGAAAACCACTAATACAATTAAATTAAAAAACTGAAAGCCGCATCGGCGTTTCCGGTCCGAATTTAAATATATCCCATCGACGTATATTTTCCCATCGAATTAAAAAAAACTACGAGCCTGTCCAGTCCTCCTAAACCACCGAAGATGGATGGGATCATTCTGAGTGGAGTGGAACCCGGTCGTTTTCTTTTACTCGTTAGCCTAATTGAAACGAATAGCGTTAATATCTCTTCAGGTAATCCGTATTCGCAAATTGCAGAACGGCGGCGCTTAGTAAAATTTTGCGTTTTACACTAATTAAAAGAAGCCGTTGTTTCAATTGGAAACGGGAAATAAATCTGGAATAAAGTGCCCCTAACAAATTGTATCCCAAAGTTTCGCTCTTTTTTATTTTCAAGTCTGTTTGTTAGACTAGAGATATGCAAATGATCGCTTAAATTGTTTTTTTAATTATTTTGCTTAAATAGAGCTGAATATATGTTCGTTTTTCTTCTACTAGCTTTACATCTGAAAATGATCTTACCTTGAGCACATACGATAAATCCGTTGACAACAGTAATTTTTGTTATGTGAATGAAATGAACTATAGGTTTTTGATTTTTATATTTAGAGTTGATTGTGTCATCGCAGTCAACTCTATAACTGACACAGTCGGTAGGATAGTCCTGAGAGAGCATAGCTCTATAACTTGTATAACACAAAATAAAATAAATAAATAAATATAAATTTATATTATCTAAAAATAAATCGAAATTCTGAATAGACTGACATTTCATATGTCAGCTTTTGACATTTTACATAAAAAAGCGTATTTTAAATTTTGATCTAGAGTGGCATGGCTGTGTTAAAAACACTAATTTTTAATAAGAATTGAATGACATATCATATGTCAACTATTGACATGTTCGCTTAAAAACAAATTGTATTTTAAATGTCAATCTAGAGTGCCATGACTGTGTTAAACACACACAAGGAGTCTTGGAAAAATAGATTTGATCGTCTAATGTTCTTAGTGTCTTGTCCTGGCCGGTTAAAAGATACCCAAATCGTATTTTTAATCATATCTCGATTTTTGGAACAAAAGTTGGTCATTAGCATATTTTAAAAAAGCATTTTTTACGAATAATTTGTTACCACACAGTTGGTATTTCGAGTCAAATTGCCGTTATGAACCGTATGTTAGAATTTTAAATAAACCATATGCAGATGCAGAGTGTCATTTTCTATCGATGAAGTAAATAAATACCTTGGGTGCCATTTAAAAATCAAAAGTTGTAGTCATGAGCCGGTGAAACAGGGAGTGACTACTAACAATTGAATACGTCAATCAATCTCAATTTACGTCATATACCTACTAACATACCAAATCTTGTCTGTTTATCTGAAAAAATAAAAAAAATATAGGAGTGAGCCACTTTTTGAGCCACGTATCATCCCATAATTTTCTTTCAATATTGCTCCCAAAATTTCCTTTTATACTAAAGGCGCGAGTTCACGGGTCGATTGTACTTGAGCGACGGTTGAATCGACAGGAGATCGAAATCAAATTGAACGTGTAAACCACGTTTCGACTTGGTCGTTCAATGAACCAATTCGATTCGATCAAAGTAGAAAGGGTTTCTACTTTTGCCGAACGACTTTGGCTGAATGTATATTGAGCAGCCTAAGTCGAAAATGTAAACACCTTATCGGCTTGCCGTTACAGCTGTTTCGTGGCGATATTCGTTGATTGTTTGTGTTTTTTTATACCCTAACCGCACATAGCTCAAAATTCTAATTCTAATAGTGTTTCTTGATTTTAAAATGTAAGATAATGTTTTGTAAAGGTTATTAAACTGCTCGTTATGCATTCTTAAATGATTTTGATACGATTCCGGATCATCTGCAACTAATTCTCTTAATAGACAGTCTGATGCCCCGTACAAATTTCGTTTGAGAATCCAAGGTCTAGTCCACCAACGCAACGTCGCGTCGTCGTCGTCGAGTTTTTTTCTGTATCTTTTGTAGCTGTTCTTGTAACATTGAACATATACGTTTCACCCCCATAGTACAGATAGTTGCTATAATAAATTTTCTGGACGCCATTTTGATTAGTACGATCGAATCAATTATAGTCGAAATGTAAACCTGTTTCATTCAATGCGTTTTCAATCTGTATCGAAACGGTTCATATCGTTCAACCAAAATCGACCCGTGAACACGCGTCTTAAATTTCACAGTTGTTTTCCATGGAGTTCTGCTTCGTATGAGAAGCATTGGTCTAATAATACCAAAAAATTATTGATGATTGTGTTTAAAGGAACCATTTTATATAAATATAATTTACTAAAACTATTAATTACTAGCCCTACAATTTAATAAAACTTCTAACCTCTTACACTTACCTTATCCTACTTATTAATCGTAAGTTTATGTATTCATTCTCCCGATATTAAATTGAAGAATTATTTCAAAGCAAATTGCTACACTCGCCGAATCGGTCCATACACTTCAAACCGGCATTCAGAATGGGGAGCAATAATCCAGCTCCGGCGCTACGACGTCACATCAATCCCGCAAAATCTCTTACTCACCCAACCTCCACTCTCTCACACCCTACCTTCTTCCCCTAAGAAAAGAAGTCTTCGGCTAAAGCTTATAAAAGCTTTGCAGTGTAATTTCGCTGAGAGCCCGCCACCTCGCGAAGTACCAGTTGTCAGCGGGACTTTGGGCTGTCGCGCGGGCCGCAGGGAAAACTGATTGGGCCGTTGGCGTTCCGTGAATATTAAATGTGGCAACGCGGGATCGGCTCTTTCGATTGTGACAGGAGATTCGGCCGAATAAGTTCTTAAAAATTGTTATTAATTGTAGAACTTATGCAGGCTTCTCTGTACAGGGCGGTTCGGATTGTATTAGGGAAATTTTGGCAGCATATTCTTCAGTTAAAAATTTCTTTTTATATAATTTCTGAACTACTACGTCGTTATTTGGATGAAAATTGGTATCTGGATGTTTTTTGACATGACCAATTGGATTTGAATGTCAATATTACCTCTACTTTTAGGGGGCGTTACCTAGATGTGTTTAACTCTTTGAAGTATAACATTTTTTCATCAGAACTTGTATTACACAACTGAGTGAAAAAATAGACATTTTCCCCTTTGTTTTTACGTAAAAAGTGTCTTTGTAAGAAGAGCTACGAGTAATAGCTTTCAATATATTTCAATATTATGATATATATTGATAATTTTCATTCTAAATATCTTGAGAACGGAAAGAAATTTAAAGAATTAAATTTTTAAACCCTGTATCTCCGAAACAAAGCATTTTAGTACATAAATTTATGCGAACTTTTTTACTTATTTTTATCTGCAGAATATGCTGCTGAAGTTTCCCCTATACAATTCGGGCCACCTTGTATAATAAAATAGAAAAAAAGAGTTTCAATTTTATTTTAGTTTAATGCTTATTTAATATTGTCAGCATCTTAGAGGTCACAGATCAATGTCTGGTAATGATTTACATCGTTTAAATGTACTTCTGTTAAAAAAAATTGAGGTGGTTTGTGGAGAGGCAAATTATAGTAGCAAATTATTTGCCATGACAGTATAAGACACACTTCTACTCAACTGTTCTGAAAGAAAGATCCTGAGGAAAATAGTTTGAGCACTCTTGGATCTAGAGAATTGCATTACCGGATACGCATGAACAAAGAAGTATATGAACATAGTTGTCCTGTCAAAAAACAAATGCCATCTCCTCAACATTGGTCCGATTCTGCTGTGTTTCGAAACTACAGTGGGCTAAAATCTTTTTATCTGTATATTATAGATGCATATCCAAATTCTCCTTTCATTTTCGATTGCAATGACATTTTGAGGGTGAAAATTGCTTTAAGTATTACATAACCTAATGCTAAAAAAGTGTCGACACAAAAATAGGTCGATAAAATATCAAGAGACTTTTTTTAATTGATATTAAACGGCGTACATAATTTTGCTAATAACAAAAAAGAAAGTCAGTGATGCGCGTGTGTTTTTTTTAATTATGGCAATGATAGCCCATATACCAAATAAACAGAGCAATGGCCATGTCAGGATGTCTGAGACAAATAGTGTTTAAAAATTAAAATTAAAATTTACCAGACCAATAAAGACATATGGCATAGAAATTCGAGAGGAAACAAACAAAACCAAAAGCATGTTAAGAGTTGCTGAAATGAAGAACCTAAGAACCATAATGGGGAAGACTAGAAGAGACAAAATTAGAAACACAAATAATCAGACAACAATGTGGAATACAGGACTTAGTGAGATGGGGTAGGCAAAGAAAAAGACATGGTTCGCACACGGAAAACGCATGGACGAAAACAGGCTACCACGTTATAGCTCTTGAAGAGAAATCCATTGGTAAATGACAACCGGGAAGACCTCCAAAAAGATGGAAAGACAGTTGGCAGTCCATCTCCCAAGAACTTAAAACCTTACTTAAAACAGATCGACTAGATGTCATATAAGTAGAAGAAGAAGTTTGTGTGTTTAGCGTTGTAGTAAATATAATCAAATAGGCATAATTTTCGTATCGTTCAAGAAACAGTAAATTTTCTGATCGCCTAACCGATAAAAATAACTTTCTAACGTTGTTGTTCGATCAGGACTTACAAGACCTTCGAACAAGCTATACAGTCCGTAATTGAGAGAAATAGATATGACGCAGGCAGGGCAAACACAACAAATTGCCGGATTAATTTGACAAGCTGTCGATTTGTGTAGCGAGCTTTTTGAGGCAAGGCGCTAATCCGATTTGCTCTGGGGGATTGACCCGATTTGTGAGAGCGCAAACAAAATTACACGAGGCCTCGATGGTCCTCCAAGGAAAAACTATCGTATTCAAAGTGGCGCTGCGGGAGAGATAAAAATCTATTAGGCTGAGTGGAGGCGGTTTAAGGATTACTGGAGATGTAATGGAATAAATAAATGTTATTTCGTTGTTTATATAGAAGATGTATGTAAGATCTAGATGTTAATCTATCTGAAGATTTGTGGAGGTTAGCGCAGAGCGTTATTTTAATAACGCTCTGCCCCTGCTCTTAATAACGCTCTGCTCTGCCTTTTAAGGTAAATATTAAATAGGGTAATTAAACATATAAACAACTCTCTTTTTTTTACAACATTTTTACCATGTTTAACATAAACTTCAGAGAGAAAACAATAGAAGGGCTTACTCAAGAAATCCTATGAATATATGATCATGCACTTAAAGAACTCATGAGCCCGAAGGTATCATCGAGACTCCTCTGGAGATTCTTGAATGAAATATGAAATCTGGCAGAAAGAAAAAGAATAAATTATTCCGAGTGTCGGACCATAGCAGCATAAAAGAATTAACAGGTGCGGACCATCGTAGTCCTATTTCTGCCCAGAACATGCACTGGAAATACTCAAAATGTATAATCCGTAACCAGATGAAGAACTTGTTCAAATAATGAGAAGGCTGAGTACAGTGCGGAACATGGCCTTATGTTGAACAAAAAGAAAATGCAAGTTATGATAATAGATCGAAATCCTACTAATATCAGGGAGAATGGTGATTTTGGAATAGTCTAAAAATTCAATTACCTCGGATCCCTCATAACAAGGGGACATAAGGTTGCAGACATAAAAAGGGGAAGAACATGGACAAATACAATATAGTTCAGCAACATAGCTCTTTTTATTTGTTTGATGGGCACTCCCCCAAAAAAAAGTAGAAAGCGACATTAATTTCTTCTTGGGCGCTCTGCTCTCTATCTGTAGATTTTCGTAGAAATCTTACCTTGAACTGAATCTTCTCGAATAATTCTGACGTATTATAAGTTCAATGTAACGATTCGTTCTTGTATCATATCAGGACTTTAATGGATGTAAGGAATTGTCGGTGTATTCTGACACAATCTGCGAAGTGATCAATTACACATTGTCAGGTAATAAAATCTAGCCCTTTTAATACAGGGTTTTTAAAGGAAATGTTGATATTCGCCAAGTTAATATCATTGACTAATGATTGACTGAATTATTGAGTTGGTACTTGTTAATGACATTTTGAATATTGAATGATAGATAGGTGATAAGTACTATCTACCTTTCACATCTGCTTTTTTTTGCTAATGCACGACAATGTCCACCCTCGCATAGCTCGTTGTGTCTACGACTTTTGAATGTCTTTGTAGTAAGAACGATGGATTGATCTGCATGTATCCCAGATCTTAATCTGATCCATGCTGACTTAATTCGTTTGTTGGTATCTGCTAGTTGTGCTAAATATAAATATTCTTCTACTATTTGCAGTTTTGTGATATTTATTAGAATGTCTTTTTTTTTTCTACTAGTTCGTACATTACTTTAGTTTTTGCTAAATTCATTTGCCGCGTCCTTTTCTAATTTGAAGTTCAATAAAACACAAGTTTACTTAATCGGGATGAGTTGCATAGAGGCCACTAGCTTTTAATTTTAACAGCCGGGTGGTCGGGGTTCAAAGATCTTAATAAAAGGGCGCCACGAGATTATACTCCATGAATTCGGCATAAAAGATGTTACTATTAAGTAGACTTCAACACTAACCTCGAACTGTTGAGTGCAACTACCATGAACTTCAAATATTACTATAATTATTTGAACTTAAGTGACTTTAACTTAACTATTAGACTAGACTGCAAATAATACTACTAATAATATTTAATCAATTTATTGAAATATCAAAAAGGTTAAATGTATATAAAAAAATGAGCGAAATGTAAAATGTAATATGTTAAGAAATTTAAATCGAAAGGTTCTCGATCAGGGTGGTTTATACCCATAAATCAAATCTAAAATTATGCTAATATCTAAACGATCTTACTCTACAGTCTTGAAATTACTCGGAAGTTCCTCCGGCTGAGCTACGGTGTATAGCTATGGGGTGGCTACAGCAGGGTACAGCAGCTCGGTGTACACTGGAGCCGATCAGCAAATGTACAGGCAGGTGTAGGACTTCAAAAGGAGAACATAAAAACCCTAAATAATATTGGTTGTCTTAGAAAAGAGCTTTAATTATAGAACAAGGACTAGCACGATGTGTAGGAGTTAATAAAGGTAATAAAGAAGGACTAATCAAATCTGAACTTTACCTCAACGAGGGTTTATGATGTCCAACGGGTACCTTTACACGGGCAACAGGATGGAGTTCTGGACTGTTCTGTGCACTACGGTCTGGATCGGTCTTCTTGCTCTACAATTAGGAACAACCAAATAAGACTTAAGAAAGATAACACTCAACTGATCTTTCTACACCACGTGGGCGTGGGAAAGTCGAAAACCAGACAACAATATGAACAAAAATCAGTTGAGCATTAACTTAGAATAGGCAGAAGATATATAGCATACCTTGAAACTCTACTCGGGGACTTCTTGAGCGCCTGGAATCGGAATATCGATCGGTCGAAAAAAATAGGCTATTTAATCCCTTACGGAAATTGGTCGGTGGTCCATGTAAACTCAATAAAATCCAACCACATCTCTGACCAAATGTGTTCCGGAAGACTTAATCCTTCACTACGAAGACCTGCTATTCACCAACAGGGAATGCTTCACGAAACGGCAGCCAGTTCTTCACGACGATATTCTCGGTCGGGGAGTACACAAGAAGTGATGCAAGGATTCGATTTCCTTCACAGAATCAGATTTCAACCGGAAATCTTCCTCCAGGATATAGATAGAGAACTATATATCTCGACTAGTCCAACTCACAAAAAGGCATAAATAAAAAACGATGTTCTAGAATATTTTGCCACTGCCATATTCCACATCCGGTCAATGAACGAACTTAACTCAGAAATTCACACAATTAAATAAACGAATTGCACACTGCGATCCACATCAAAAATAAACAATTTAAGTACGAAATTTTATCTGATAATTATAAAATTTCAATAACCAAAACAAAGGATAAATAAATCCAAAAACATCTGATTTGATCTGACAGTGACAAGTGACGGACAGGTGATATCAAAGATAAAGAGAGCTCGACAAAAAGTCTACTGCTGGGCGGCCGTATCCAGTGACAATATTGTGTAGCTGTAGCTGTATAATATCGCGGTGTATATCGGGTTGCATAATTGTAAAATTTAAATAACATAATATTTAACAATAAAATTATAGTAAACATGATGCAAAAATAATAGTTATTTGCGATAATTTATGAGCTAGCACAAAGAGGTCGCCGGTCGTAGCGAGAAAATTTGACTGTTTTGAGACTTCTTTATTGCTGGCTGTATTAAGTAAACTTGTTTAGTTCGTTAATTTCTGCTTGTATTTTTTAGGACTATTGGCAATTAGGAATATGCCATCAACGAATCTCAGATGATTAAAATATTCTCCATCTATTTTTAATCCTTTGTTGGTCCGGTCCAGTTGACGGAAGATTTCTTCTAACGTTGCTCTAAGCAGCTTAGGGGATATCGCATCTCCCTGTGGAACTCCTTTGCCAGTAGGGAACTCTGGGGTTGCTTAAAAACCATTACCCTTGCTTTGGCTTATAAGGCCTGTCAATGCAATTGTTTTGCTATGGTTTTTATTATTGCCTTAGGATATTGTTACGGTTCAAAATTTCACCGTAACTTATTTTACTTATTTTGCTTATTTTTAGGAATAAAACTAAAACTTACTTGAATAACTTGAATAATAACGTTTAATTAGCTTACTTCTTAACTGTACATATAACTTCTAATAATATCTTATCTATTAAGTCTCTTCACCACAACAATTTCTTGGGATGGAGATGTCTCCGATAACTGTAATATAAAAACCTCATTAATAAAATATGAATTTGTCTGTTTAAAACCTACCTTTCTTTCTACAGTGGTTACTAATTCTTTATTTAGACTTATGCTTGTGTTAGGATATTTTCTTGGCATATTTCTTCGGAGGATTCTTGAACATAGACTTGATGTGATTATCTTTTTTCTGTTTCAACGCAACAAGTGGGAATGTTGGGTCTACAATATACATATGGGTTAAGGATTTTATTATGTATTTTTTCTGTGTGTAATCAATTGGTTTTACCTGATTATCGTTGATTTTTTCCTAAATTTCATCTTGTTTATATTACGATTTACAGACTGACGTTTCAATTGTTTGTCAGCTGATCGTGTGACACCAGCGTTGAAGTTTGACAGATGGATCTTTGGAAATTAGGTTTTCGATCTTTTTAAACGGTTTTATATATGATCATGATTTAAGATATTATGTTCATATAGGGATTATTATGATTTTATTATGATGTAATAAAATGTTTCACTCAATCCGTATGCATTAAATAAAATTTTACATCGAATTTTATTTTGGGTCTTTTGTTTTACTGGTTGCCAGTGTTGGATTTTGGGTTGGTATCTTGGAGTCCAGCGTCTTTTGCGGATTTTGCAAACACGCGTCCTTTTTCGACTTTGAACCATCTTGGTGAAAGCAAGGGAAGCCTTCTGATCTCTGCCGAAAATAAAAGAAAGAAATTCTAGTGAAATTTTGGCTGGTCGCCGTTCCATATTGGGATTGTTCAGTAGAATTACGGTCTTGGAATTCATTGAGGGTCGAGAAGACCGATTGGCAAGAAATTGAGCTTGGCCTGTGTAGTTGGAATTCCGGGAAAACCTTGAAAAGGGATATCTTTGTTGGTTGGGTAAGAGACATTCTTAGGTGTAAGGTTCTCTTCTACAACTATTTATTTTAGAGGACAGCAGCTGTAGATGGGTGCGTGGACGTATTGGGATGAGTACGAGGACAGTTAAGGAACCCTTTTCCATGGAGTAACATGCGTTGAGACGCCATCTTGTTTTGGAAGGTCCGCATGGTGGAAAGGTCCCTTACTATGTCCAAACCAGAACATGTCACTAAAATAGATCATATTTTAGGGTTCTTCTTCTTTCTTTCTTCTTTCTTGTTCCTTGGCTATTACTCCTTAGTGATGATTACGGTTTAGCTTAAGATTTTTATCAATTTTTTTTGTACTGGATTTGGTACTGCAACTAATGCCATTGTGACGTGAATGCCACTGTGACGAGGAATGCCACTGGGATACTGAAGACCAGACACCTGGATTTTCTCATGGACTGACTGGAACGACCACTGGATGTCAGATAAGACTTTAGTCATCTCTTATTTTATTGCGTTTATGATTGATTGAAATTTATTACATTAAATATACGATCGTATGTGAACTTGGTATACCAGGGGATTTTTTACCTCTAAATTTCATTTTATTCTTTACAGTCATTTAATCATAATCACAAATACGCATCAGGGTTGTTCACAGTTTAGTCACAACAATATTTTGTGATACTATTCATGATTTAATTCATTTTACGGATAGTTCATTTTACTAGTATATATATATTTCATTATTTCGTATTTAAATATTTGCTACATTTTATGATAGATCTTGGTAATTTGTTTTAACTTTAAATTTAATATTTATTAAACGAATCCAGTACATTTTAGATTTTTCAGTCAATACACTTTTTCCATACACCTCCCTTTTGATATCTCTTGTTCTGTGCATATATATTTTACTTAATTATTTACTGAGCTAGCTGGAACCTATTTGTAACGGAACCTGGTGAATCTGAGTTCCCATTATAAACTTTTTCACCCAAGGTGGCGTTATAATTGAGTTGGAAGCCTTCTCAAAGTATATTAAATTAATATCTCCGAAACTAAAGTTCCAAGAAATGTCGTAATATATCTACAAATTCATTTACCCACTAGTAGATATAAAAAGCATTTTTGGTAAACTCTGTCTCAAATAGTTTCTGAAAAATAAAATTATTTTTTTTAAAAAGGTCCGATTAAATTTATATCTCCGAAACTAAAGTCAAACGAATTTTAACTTATCATAGTCTCGGCGCTTTAACAAAGCTAGTATCTGAGACGGCTCCACAAATGCCAAAGCAGCTTCTAAAGTCTGCTTGTTCTTATGGTTGGGCAGCGTCTAGCATGTGTTGTAAAAATATTTTCCCTTACTTAAGACTCACCTTGTATAAAAAGGATATATCCTAAATCTGAGCAGATCGTTGCATTTTAAGTCTTAGTCTATTCGTTTATAAAGAAATAATCATAAAATAAAATAACCCCTCATCGTTTGCGAAATCCGGTTAAAAAAACGACCGTCGGCGGTCTCCAGAAACAGGAACGGACTTAACAGTATCTTAGGGAATTAATAATTGCCTATATAACGACGTTGCGGTGCGGTATCCCCGTTTTATAACCCTGTTCTTACCGCAAAATTATCCAGAAATTAGTCAAGAAAGCACGTTTAAAAAAGATCAAGCCGAGGGGACCCCTAAATCTGAGATACTGCGTGTAATTTGGAGTGTGCTCGTCGAAGAAAGGGGTCGTTTCATTTGGGGTCTCATGGGACAGTTTTATCTCCTTGCCTTCTCCTTCTTTTCACGCCTTTAATTGGTTTTAATATTCGGAAGGCGATGCTGTAGCGTTAATTAATAAATTTATTGTGTTATACGTCTGTAAAACGCGCAATTTATTTTCGTTACTGGGGAAAGGTTGAAAAAGGTTCTGTTATGACTATTTGAATTTTGATTTGTACAGGGTGTCCCGAACAAGTGGGTCCAACCAAGGTGTCTATAATAAGTGCCTCTATGTCTAAATCTAAATGATGTTACCATAGAAACAGAAAACCAAAAACCAAAAGAAAAATAAAAGAGGCTATTTTAATACAATCTAATAAAAATAAATGTTGCTCATGCATCTGTTGATGTTAGTAATGTATGGCAATCGCCTTCTTTGATTTTAAAGAATATAACAGAAATAAACATAACATACGTAAAAATTAAAAATAATCATAGAGAAAGTTTGGGGCTTTTTGGTTTTACCTTATTAAGTAATTGTTATCAGGTAGTAATTGTTAATTTTGAAGTTTAACTTGATATAATGTCATTTTAACAGAACGTCAACGGTTTTTGTAGACGTATCTGTTTTAAAAAACTAAAGTGTTTTTGAATAGTTAAATTTAAATATTTTAAATAGTTTTTTTTCTTTATTCTTTCTATCTTTTTGCTTCCGACGACGGAAAGTGATAATTTTTCCGAAACATTAAGCATTTGTTCGTTAGACAAATTTGTATATCTGTAAAATAACTGCTGACAATGAGTCTTTGTTGGATTAACGCAGCAGTGTTCACAAAAAATAATTTATTTTGTAGATTTTCTTGCAGTGGCAAAATACCCATATAGGATTTTTTGGAGATTCTGTATATTATATTATAAGATGATGATATAAGTTACAATGGTTTCTTATTTCGGAATATATAAAAAAATAAACTCTCATTATTTGATACAACAGTAAACTATAATAGCTTTTAATATCTTGATTTTCAATGGTGATACAAATAGTGTTATCTTCTATTAAGTTTGAAATTGCAGTAGCCGATATATCTTCTACGTTGTATTGTAAGACACCCTGGAGAATCATTAAAGAAACTTGTCTGGGGAGAATTAGATTAATGCAGATCAGATAGAGGTGAAAGATCTAGGGTTACATTAGTTTGGAATTACTTTGGGAACGGGTTTGCGATTTATTATTTTGCTTTAAACAAGTAGACTTTTTTATAATCATTTTGCGTCATGTCGAGGATAGTTTTTTTTCAGATTGTGTCTAGTTTTAATTTGTTTGTGTCAGTGTCCTTCTTATCTGTTAATTATCAAACAATATATCAGTGTAATGATACATGTACGCAAATGAAAGAAGTGCATGCAAGCGATGCAGCACTGTAACTACTGTGTTAATAATGATAATACTAAGGGCTGGCAAAGGTTAGTCTTGGGTCGAGATTTCCGTATGTAAGAAGAGTACAATGGCGTTTATAATGTACTGAACAAAGAGAGAACAGTAAACACGTTGCCAAACGTATGAAATAAACCGAGAAACTGTGCACATCGCTAAGAGACGTGGAAGGGGATATCGCAGATTTGTCGCAGTTGACCGGTCGTCCCAAACAATACTTCTGTCGGTACTTAAAGTTCTAGGGAAAGGTGTACGTCATGCGTTCAGCTTCACGATTTAATTACGTCTCGTGATATTTGATTTGTTTATTTATTAACGAATCCCTATAGCTTGAATTTTTTTAAGTGCAAGCTAGAAACACTTGCAAAATAAGTGGAATTGAGTTGGTGTTCGATAGTGGTCGCGTTATTAGAACTCTGAATTCAAAAATCGATATCTCGAAATCTATTAGAAATAATAGATTGTAGTTTTTTCAAGAACTTTGTTAATATTTCTGCTGTATTTTCTTTGTAGACAGTATGTGAAAATCTTTATCAATAAAAAAAATTACACGATTGCTGAAAATTGCTATGCTCTAAAAGTAAATGGATGGATTGTTTACAATTTTTGAATGGAAAAAACAACCTTATCGAATTTTTCTTATGTAAACATTTTGTAAAATATCCGATCTTGAAAATAAAAAAAGTTTCAATATCTAAAGTGGTTCTTGAGTTATGGCGTGTTATGTGTTAAAAAGTTTGGTTTTTAAATTATCGCGATTACTGACGTTTTCTCGTTATAAAAAAATGACACCTTAACGATATCCTTATAATTCCATTTCAGAAGCTCAGAAACATTACAAACCTAATGATTTTATCTAATTATGTCTTGAAAAATAAGTCTTCTAAAAATAAGCGGCTTGCGATCGTGATTTTACTTTACTTGATAGGGAAAGGCGCATCGGCAACGCCGCAACAGCACACCGTCGGTCGGTCGCATTTCTCTCACTCCGACTTAATAAGATCCTTATGCGATTTACTGCCACACATGTAAATGCGGACCCAAAAGTAACAGTTGCCAGCACGGTATATAATAATGAGCTAGTCAATTCAGAAACTGTGAAAAATAGTGTGTCAATAGTGATTTAAAACCCATAATTTTTGAAAATAGTGTATTTTGTATAAATCTTAAGGTACATTCAGGCTGAGAGCGTCGAGCATCGCGCCGCGTTTGCGTCGCGTCCGCGTGTCGAAATGGAATCAATTCACTTAACTTAAATTAGACCGTTCAGGCAAACAGCGTCGCGTTTGGCGTTGCGCTAGCGTTCGCTGAGCGTCAGGGTTCGAGTTCAATGGCGCGGACGCGACGCTCTCAGCCTGAATGTACCTTTGATCAATTTCTACATAGTGCAATATACCTGTTATATAATCATATTACTATAGAGGAATAGTAAAAAATACAACACAAAAACTGAAAATAGAATATACTTTACTTAAGTGACTGATAATTACATACAGGGTCGTGCGTTGGACATTTGTAGCTCCTATAATAAAAAGTTTAAGAATTTTGTTTAAGTGTAAACCTAAGCTATGTATTAGGATGTATTTCAGGAAAATATCTTAACTTCTACAGGGTGGCTCAAAAAGTGTGAGTGGATCGGAATTATTTTTTTTAATGGAACACCCTGTATATTATTGCATTTTTGACTTCCTTTTTGATAATTACTATTACATATTATTTTTTACATCAACCTAGGGTATTGTTAAATATGTTTTGATAATTTCAAATATATTAATAAATAAATAAATAATTATCTTTTTCAGCCTATCTTAAAAAAATTATTACTAGATAAAATTCAAGAACTGTCCTGAAATAAAAACTATATCAGATATTTACTTTAGATTGTCTACCGGGTGTTGCATCGTCGAGTGGGACATAGGAAATCCCATGTCAATTTTAATGGAGTCAATTATTGGCTTCCCTAATTATTTTAGAGAATAATTCTATTTAGGTTTATTGAAGAGCACTAAAACCCACATTCAAAAGAATAACTTTAGATATTTTTGATTAGCCCGTTTACGAGTTATCGCCGATTTCTTTTTAAATATTTCTCCTTTCTTATGGCCCTGTATTTACTTATGAGCACCAGTCAAGGTAAAAGATAACTGTCAAATGAAGTTTTCATTTCAGAAATTTATCTATTTAGTGCTTTATTATTATTATTAAAAACTCATACCTACATCGAAAATATTAGCCATGAATTACACTACCGAAGAAAAAGTATTGATGATTAAATGGTATTATCAAGGAAATAGTTATCAAAAGGTGTCGGTCATGTTTGCTGCTCTGTATCCGAATAGACCGATACCTGGAAAATCTACAATCGCAAAGAATATCCAGAGATTTGAGACCAAAGGTACCCTAATAAATAACTGCAGATGTGAAGCAAGGCAGGAACAAAGAGAAGATGCAAGAAATGATACCGACTTGGAAGTTTTATTGTGCGTGGAAGAGAACGATGGAAAGATCAGCACAAGGAAACTTGAGGATGAAATAGGAATAGATCACGCTACAGCGTTTCGAATTTTGAAACGACATAAATACTATTCCTTCAAATATGAAAAGCACCAAGAGCTACGAGATGGGTACGAAATACGACGGCAGGCGTTTTGTTTTGATATGATGGAAAGAGCAAACACGGATAGGGAATTTCTAAAAAACTTATGTTTCACTGACGAATGAACGTTAACCTTAAATTATGAACTCAATGTTCAAAATTATCGATATTGGATCAAAGAAAACCAACACAGGTTTGTCGAAACAAGGACGCAATATCCACAGAAAGTAAATGTTTGGGCAGGGATATTCGGACACAATTTTATCGGGCCATTATTTCTTACGCGAAATTTAAATGCAGCATATTATTTGGAACTACTCAAAAATCATATTTTACCTGCTTAACATGATGACGCTAGGGAAAATCAGGAAGTTTGGTACCAAATGGATGGCTGCCCGGCACATAGTACCCTGGCTGTTCGGGAATATTTAGACAATAGATTTAACAGAAAAGTTATTGGCCTAAATCATACAGTAAATTGGGCAGCAAGGTCTCCTGATATTTCGCCAAATGATTTCTTTCTCTGGGGCCATTTAAAAAACAGGATATACAAGGATAAAAATATCCAAATCTAGACGAGTTAAAAAATGCTATTTCTGCCGAATGCAATAGAATTTCAGCTTACCAACTAGCGGATGTAAGAAGAGAATTTTATGATCGCCTGGGTTATTTTCTAGCAGTCGATGGAGGAATATTTGAACATCTTCTTAAATCCTAAAGTTCTAACAATTTAATCGTACCTAAATTAATAAGTTATTGAATATTGTAATAATACTATAATTAACCTTGTAATTGATTATTTTATTTTACTTTAATTCAGATTAATTTGGATTTATAAATACATCTTTAAGATTTCCGATGTAGGAATGAGTTTTCAATAATAATAAAGCACTAAATAGGTAAATTTCTGAAATGACAACTTCATTTGACAGTTATCTTTTACCTTGACTGGTGCTCATAAGTAAATACAGGGCCATAAGAAAGGAGAAATATTTAAAAAGAAATCGGCGATAACTCGTAAACGAGCTAATCAAAAATATCTAAAGTTATTCTTTTGAATGTGGGTTTTAGTGCTCTTCAATAAACCTAAACAGAATTATTCTCTAAAATAATTAGGGAAGCAAATAATTGACCCCATTAAAATTTACATGGGATTTGCTATGTCCCGTCCGACAATGCAACACCCGGTATACTTACTTTGCTATAAATATCGTAATCTTATATCATACAAGGTGTTTAAAATTCTACGCCAAACTTTCTGAAATATAAAATTTCTCTTGTTTTTTAATGGAACACCCTGTATATTATTTTTTTAATGAACATTTTTTGGATTTATAGTATTTTAAAATTTTTAACAGTTTTACAGATACTCGCGTTATTATTTCATATGTTTTTTCAACGGTAAAATACGAGAGAAAAATCATTGGGTAGCTTTCATAAAAATTTACTGTGAAAAATGCCATTTGAATTATAAAACTGCAAATATGTGTGAAACCGTTAAAAATTTTGAAAAATTCTAAATACAAAAAAATGTTCATTTTTTTATTCTCCATCTATTAAAAAATAATATACAGGATGTTCTATTTCAAAAAACGATTGTAGAAAGTTTGGCGTAGAAGTTTAAAATGTGGCGGAAAAATGTGTTATGATAGATTTTTAATGGTTTAATTCAAAGACAGCTTTTGAAAATTTTTATTTTTGAAATAAGTAACGGCTTGTCTTCTCTTTGAGATACACTGGTTTTACATGTGAATAACTTCGTCCTTTAGGCTACATGGTTTTTCTTTCATGGACAAGTTTTCACCCAAATAGAGTTTGAGTATTAGAAAAAAAAATAACCTTTTTTCTATAGAATGGCCGCTATATTGAACATTATTTAATGTGGGATTATTAAAAAATATTAATATGCAAAATATACACACATACATTTTTGAAATTACAGGTATTTTAGCAATTGTTTAATTAGGAATTACATATATTTCCAGTAACGTAAATATAACAAGTGAATTTAAATTTTGCGTTAATAAAAATAAATTTAAAATGATTGTCTATGCGAAGAACATATTTGGTTTAATTTTGTTTAGAGTTCTCTATATAAAATTAATTTTAAATTTATTTTATACTCTTTATTACAACTGGAAGCAAAATATTTAGCATATCACAAAAATAAATTTATAGGAAAACGAAATTCTTTAAATAATCGAAAATTTCAGTTTGAAAATTAACAGGTAATGATGGAATATTTAACATGTTTTACCTAACATTTCGTAACGGATATTTGATAGAGAATATATATTCTAAATTCGGCTTTACAATATTTATTTGGGACGTTGAAATTGTTTTATTTGCAGTTATGTTTTTTTATTTTATAATGTACGTTCTTTAGTAATGAATATTACGTTAATTCCAGAATGATTAATTTATCGTTTATTTAATATAGAAATATTTAAAATTAATTTGATGTTTTATAAATAAATCAAATTTTTGTGCTAAAGAACATGTATTACAGATATATTTGAGTGTGAGACGTTTATAACTTATAAGAGTTTTTTTATAAAAAAGATACCATATGATCGAAAAAAAAACTCCGACCACTTGGATTGGAATTGAACATCGATTATATTCTCCATACAATTTTACATATGAAATGACATTGTTGGCATAGAGAAGCTCTCTGCAGTGATTGCAAATATATATACAGGCTGTTTTACGAACTCACGTAAAAATATGATTTATTTTTCTTGCTTCTAAAGTCTTAATATTTTTCGATTTATTATAATTTTCTTCCAAGTACTTTCAGCGTTTCGAATGAAATTTTGAGGATAAAAGTTACTATGAATGCGACATATTTTAAAGCTAAAAAAGTGTTGACATATTCACCAGAGACGTGCATATGGGTTATCACTGGAATATTTTTCTAAAAAAAGCATGTACGCCACTGACTTTTTTTTATCTTGTAAACGAAATAGTGTAAGTATATTAATGTCGTTTAAAAGTTGTCTCTTGATATTTTGTCGATTTCGGCCTCCTTGATGATATAAACGCAATTTTATTAATTAGTCTTGATCCAAGTCTAATAGCAACCTTTAAAAAATGTTAATATCATTAACTAATAAAAGTTATAAATAAGTACCCATTAATTTCTCATCAAAAAATATGAAAAAAATTACTATAAACATGGATATGGAAGTGCATAGTTTTAGAGTTACAGGTTACAGGATGTTAAAACTTTTTAAAAATTAGTTTTTCTGTAATTATCTTAAATACCATTATTTTTTATTTGAAATTGCTGCAGGTTGGTCTAATAGATTTAATACTAAATTAGATAAAATATATATGATTTATTAATTCGGATTAACAAAATTGCGTTTATCTCATCAAGGAGGCCGAATTCAACCAAATATCAAGAGATAACTTTTAATTGGCATTAAACGGCCTACCCAATTTTGATATCAAAAGAAAAAAGTCAGTGGCGCACATGTTTTTTTTTTGAAAAATATTCCAGTGATAACCCATATGCACGTCCGTAATGAATTTATCGACATTTCTTTAGCATTAAAATATGTAGCATTTATAGTAACTTTTACCCTCAAAATTTCATTCGAATCACAGAGGTACTTGGAAGGAAATTATAATAAATCGAAAGATTATTAAGCCTTTAACAACCGGTAGCTACGAAACAAAGGAGAATGGAACCAATGTTGATATGAAAAATAAATCTTATTTTTACTTGACGAATCTTCCCACGAAAGACGGCACATGCTTTTTGAAACACCCTGTGTATGGAAAGGTTTAAGACCCATGCCACTAGTACCGCAGTCGCCAAACCCAAAATCTGGCTTCGATATGTTGACGATATCTTTATAATCTGGAATAGAACTGATAGAGTGTTGGAGGTCCTTTCTCAAACACCTCAATTCAGAATTCAGATTGAAAAAGAGAAAAACTTCTGTCTACCGTTATGTTCACACATACGAACAATACTTAAATTCTCAGTCGAACCATGAAGAGGAACTGAAAGCAACCAAAAGAGGTATAGTTAAAACATTATATCACCGAGCAATCAATATACAGGGTGGACCATCGAAAACGTTCCGCAAGGCATAACGGCCAGGGTATTTCTTTTTTCAAAAAATCCAAAAACACGTCAATTTTGTTTGTGAGGGGGACAACTTTTGCCCCAAAAATGATTGCAAGATCTTCAACCCTCTAAGCGGGGGTGTCATCCCCCAACTTTTTTCAAATGGGAAGGGGGTTCAAGTGGCACCGCAATGAAAAGAGCTCTACATATTCTCTATACTCTCCCGCCTCGTTTTTGAAGATCGGTCCAGTCATTGAGAAAATATGAAGGATTGAAATTTGAAAAGTTTATTTATAATTTATCAGAGTAAATGATAAGGATAAATTTCTTCGACCAATTTGCTGTTTTTTCTTATTATTTCTAGATGTTTACGCATTTTTTCACTTGCCACAAGGTTGAACGATCAGATGCGGTAGTTGCTAGATAGCTGTTCTGTGACTTGTGCGTTGAAGTTCTTCTCATTCTCATTTCGTTCATTTCCAAAAATACCACCAGCCCACACGTTCAATATGAGGGGGTTTTGTGTGTGCACTTCGTGAAAAACCCTGGGGTTGTCCTCAGCCCAGTACCGACAGTTGTGCCGATTAACTACACCGTTCAAAAAGAACGTACACTCGTCCGAAAATCACACATTAAATAGGAAATTATTATCATTCGCCACTCGTTCACTCATAGTTTCATAAAATTGCAAGCGACGATCAAAATCGTCTTCGTTGAGTTCTTGTACGAACTGAATTTTGTACGGGTGGAACTTTTTGTGTGGTGGTTTTTTTAATATCCTTTGATGGAGACTTGTACGATTCACGCCGGTCTCATTAGCTAATTTTCTTGTATTCAGCGTACTATCCATGGCAACTTGGCCCAATACGAATACCTCCATAACTTCATTTACTACATGATTTTCCCTCTGCCTCTTTTTATTCATAACGGAACCAGTTTCGCGAAATTTTGCTACTAACTCGCGAACAATTTTGCCATAAAGGTGTTTGTCGGGATGGCGTTCAATGAATATCTGCGCAACCCGATTGCCACATTCATTATTTTTAAAATAAAGTTCGATTATTTCCACTTTTTCTACAAGTGAGTACACCATAATTGTTAAAAAGTTTAACGATATTGAGAAGAACTTTCGACGCACAAGTCACAGAACAGCTATCTAGCAACTGCCGCACCTGATCGTTCAACCTTGTGGCAAGTGAAAAAATGCGTAAACATCTAGAAATAATAAGAAAAAACAGCAAATTGGTTGAAGGAATTTATCCTTATCATTTATTCTGATAAATGTTTAAATAAATTTTTCAAATTTCAATCCTTCATATTTTCTCAGTGACTCGACCGATTTTCAAGAACGAAGCGGGAAAGTATAGAGAATAGAAAGTCCTTTTCATTGCGGTACCACTTGACCCCCCTTCCCACTTGAAAAAAATTGGGGGATGACACCCCCGCTTAGAGGGTTGAAGATTTTGCAATAATTTTTGGGGCAAAAGTTGTCACCCTCGCAAACAAAATTGACGTGTTTTTGAATTTTCTGAAAAAAAAAATTGCCCAGGCCGTTATGCCTTGCGGAACGTTTTCGATGGGCCACCCTGTATGCAGTGACTAAGAATTGAAACCGATTTGCTTCAGAATGGTTAATCTGTAAAATTTCTCGACAAAATTATATCCAATTGTCTGATCCTTCAGCCAAGTCTGACTCATTGGTGTATTATTATATCGCCAAGCAGTATAAAATTAAAACTGTTTTTGAGTCTGGGACAAAGAAGCGTCCTAACAAAAACGAAACTGGAATTATCAAACCAAGCCAAAGAGTGCATCTACCAGGTACCTTGCGGGTGCGATGTGTCATATATTGGAGAGACAAAACGCCCTCTACATGTATGACTTGACGAACATAAAAAACATACGCAAAGAGGTGAAATAATGACGTCCGAATTTTTTTTAGTTTCAATTTTTAAATGAGTTTAATCCTATTATAATAATTTTAAAAGTATGTCATATTTTAACCTGAGAATACAATTTGACTATCAAAGTAAACTTTGTTTGGCACTTCAGGCGATGAGAAAATTGGCTATAGAAGACGAGTACACTGTAGCTAAGCTAGAATACCAAGTACACACGGATATCTAACTATTCACTCGAGAATCTAACATGCCTCTTATCCACTTGCTGTTCACTTACAGAGAGTCGGCACCCAACTTACATAACGACATCGTTTTGACAGTATCGCGGGACACGAATATAAATAGCCTTAACAGAGACGTCCTCTCGAAAATAGAGGGCTTATACTACTTACTTACTTACTTACTTACTTACCACTTACTTAATGATAATTGGTTATCAAGCAGTTAGAGCAGAATAATCTAATTTAATAGATCACAATTTCTAAATATTTTATTAATTAATTTAGGATTTTTTTTAAATTACGTTCTTTAATCTCATCTCGTTTTTTTTCTGGATAACATTCAAGATATTATTGAGTTTAAATTGATATATAGTGTGGTCCGCACTGTATTTCGAAAACTTCGGCAGCATATCCTGCAGATAAAAATAAATAAAAATGTTTGTATAAATGTATGTCCTAAAATTGCATAGTTTCGGAGATACAGGGTGTAGAAGTTCTATTTTTATTTCGATTTTTTCCAAATAAATTCTGAAATATCGTCAATATTTCGATGGAAATTGGTGTCTGGGAGTTTTTTGACATGATAAATTTGATTTTAATGTTAATATGACTACTACTTGTAGAGGGCGCCACCTACATATTTTTTTAACTGGTTTGAAGAGTAATAACTTTTTGTCCGTACCAGTATAAAACTACCGAGTAAAAAAATAAATTTACGACGTTTTTACGTAAAAAATGTTTCTTGGTAAGAATCGCTACGAGTAATGGTTCTCGAGATATTTGGAATCGAAATTATGAATGCCTGTCTTCATTGATTTAAATTAAACATGTTGACTAAATAGTTATTAGACTGAAATCATAAGAAAAATTTATTATTGATTTAAAAAAAATAAAAAGTTTCCAAATTTATTATTTCAGTTAAATAACTATCTACTCAACATGTTTATTTTTTTTGTCATTAATAACATGTATTGACTATTTCCATTCTAAATATCTTGAGAACGGTTGCTCGAAGCGATTTTTACCAAGAGACCTTTTTTACGTAAAAAATTACGGAAACGTATATATTTTTACTCAGTAGTTTTATACAGCAAAATAAAACACTAAATCACCACAATACACCAAAACACTTTTGCTAACTAAGCTAATAGCTAAGTAAATGCTAACCATGTTAGCATCATCAGCAGATGATTATAAACTAAAGTACAATCTACAAGTTGAGCGTTTATATACTCGCTCAGTGGGCACCGAGTGGGCGTGGCAAAATCTAGCCAACCGAGTGAGAGCCCATTGAGCGTAACAGATTTCCGCCACTAGAGTAGTAGGAACAAAGAACTTGAAGGAATTGGACCGTTGTCTCTGTTCATACTATCTTTACATTTATTAATTCTGATGCTTTCATATGCATCTAATTGCCTGTAATTTGAGACTTGTTTAATTAATTTTAAATTATTAAGATCTATACAATGTTCTTTATCAACAATATGTTCGACAACGCAAGATTTATCCGGTCTACCATATCTTATCTGAGCTAAATGTTCTTTAAATCTAGTTAATATTGATCTTCTAGTGTTTTATTTTGCTGTGTAACACCAAAGGTTCCAACCCTCAACTGTAAGTTTTATACAGGTAAGGACGAAAAGTTATTACTCTTCAAAACAGTGAAAATACATGTCGGTGGCGACCCCTACAAATACGAGTCATATTGACATCAAAATAAAATTTCTCATGTGAAAAAACTCCCAGACACCAATTTTCATCCAAATATTGACATTACTTCAGAAATTTGAAAAAATTGAAAGAAAAATGGAAATTCTCCACCCTGTATCCCCGAAGCTAAGTAATTTAGGACATACATTTATAGGAACTTTTTTATTTATTTTTATCTGCAAAATAACCTGCCGAAGTTTCCGGAATACAGTTCGGACCACCCTGTATATTGTAAAATAATCTTATACCGTAACTACATGTAGCATATGTACAAAAATGCAATAACAAAATTTCCCTATCAAGAATTTAATTTAAGCTTATAATTAATAGAGACCTAATTTAATTCAAAGGTGCTTTAGCTTATTTTGCACATTGAAACGAATATTTAAATAACAAGTTAATTAAAGCTACATCTTTGAATAAATACACCATAAATAGGAAAGTAGCTATTTAAATACTCTAAATATTTGAATAGACTGTCGTAGTTACTCGGATATTTTAGTAGAAGGAATAATAAAATACAGTAAGGAAAATATTAAAAACAACACGACCTCTCGACCGGTGTATTTTCCTACATTCCGACTAAATTGAAATATTTCCTTCCAGAAATAAGAAAATGAACTTAGAGACAATTGTTAATATATTTCTGCCCGTTTGCACAAACACAAATATAGCATAGAATAAATACCGCCAAAGATAGACCCTAGATAGAGTAGCCAAGGGCTATGTAGCAAATAATACACAGGGTCGCTATCAGTTGATTATTCAAAAACGGAAAGAAACATATTTTATGGATATGTGTAGAAAGGCAATGTGCATAATTTAAAATTGTTTTGAAATGTACAGAGTATGTCAGAACAAAAATCCACACTAAAGTTAAATTTTTTCTTTTGGAATACCCGGTATTATATTTCATATTTGAGGGCATTTATTATGAGGGTTAAATATGCTTACAAGCTTTGGTTTTTGAGATATTTATAAAGGTACTTAAATATGCATGCTATAATAATAAAAATTGTCAACACCCTGTACATTGCTTTTCAGAATTAATTCCAAAAAAAAACAATATAACAAATGCTTTTCTACTGAGAGTAAAATTCAATTTTTTGAGTCTTCCTGAGCCACAATACAGTTTTGCAGCTGCATTAGATGGTTTCCGATGTGATAACCACTCACAAACAACAAACATAATTTTCTGTTAATGTTTATTAATCAATTTTGTGTGTACTTTGTGTCGATACTGTGTTAGAGGGTATTAGGATTAGTTATTGGCACTGATACTAAACGCAATTATCAATCGAAAAATTTTAGCAAATTAAGTCAATTCATTAACGTCAATTTTAGTTGGATTTTCTTTATCTTCTAGAAATTTTACAGGTACCGACTTTGTTATTTGTATTATCGATATATCTTTGAATGTATGTACCTAAAAACATATTTTTTTTCAATACAGCCAGTGTTCAACATGGAAACGGAATTCTATTATTTACAGTTACGGTTATTTCCATCCCGGCATTCAAAATAAAGTTGGAAATTAAACGAAATCCGCGAACCAACTTTAAATCAATACAAAATCGCAATTTTGAGTACCTTTTAATAATTTATTAAATATCAGAAAGGTATACTAGCACAATTTTAAAATACTGGTAAACAGGAAGTATGAAGCGAAAATGGAATAATTTGAAAACCTCATATAAAAGTTCATTTTGCCTTTTAAATTTATAAAACTATGTAAAAATTCTTCCTACTACCAATTGTTTTCTACTACCAATTTCAAATATATGTTATTGCCTTTCCGGCATAGAAATAGTTTATGATGTAGAATGTAGAATGAATGGATAGGGATGGAATGAGTGGATGAAGGGGGGTTAATCACCGCATCCTTGAAGGTCTATTGCGTCCCCATTTCTTGATTTTCATCATACAGTCTCTAACCTACATTCAAGGGTATCTTACTGTTGCAGGGGGACAGTGTATTTCTGTGATAACAGATATCTATACTCCGAGGAGTGGACATCTACCTCCTACGTGGTATACCCTACACCCTTCCACGGTTGGGGTTTGGCTTTCCATGCCATTCACAGTTGAGAGCTTGTCTCCGGCTGAGGTACCCGTGGAGGTTGGAGGATCTGTCTCCATTTTCTCCACCTTATTAACTTGGACTTTCCTTAAACCTCATACCGGTGTTATGTCCCGAATCTATAATAAAGGTTATGTCCTGAATCTATAATAAAATCTCTCTTTCTCTATGACCTTCTTGGATTTGAGGTCAAATATCAATTTTAAGAACCTGACCATCCTTACTGACCATCTTTAAGAACCTGATCCTCCTTCGAGTTGATGACTCGCCAACTCGATGTCCTTACATTGAAGTTTCAACAAAAATGGTGACACGTCCTCGCTTGCCTCCCAGTGTCGGACAGCATTTGATCCTGGCTTTTTCTCTTATTGCCGGAGCAGAGGTGAGAGGTTCTAATGTCCATTACTCGTGGGAACTTCAAAACCTAAGTGATGAGTTTGCAACAGACAAAGCGTTAAGGGTATACCCCACTAATCAGCAAGTAAACAATCACAACGCTACTGTTTTAAATCTGTTCCGAAATAAGGGATCTCGAATTTATACCATTAAAGCACAGGACCAACTAATTGACGCCACACGAAATACAGATAATTTAAATTTAGCAAATATAATACCAACAGATATAAATAAGACTGGAGGCTTACCATCAGTACTTGAAATATTTGTAGGTAGCAAAAGTAATGTTGCGGTCCAACATTGACGTTACAAAAGGATTGGTAAATGGTGCTATAGGCCACATTACAGAAATTGTTTGGCCTCAGTTCCGTCGAACCCAAATGTACGAAACAGATGTACCATCAGTTTGGATTGACTTTGGCAGAGACGGCATACACGTTATACACCCGAAAGCCATACAGTTTCCAGCAAAATTCAATTATGGTACGGCTGAAAGAAGGATGTTACCCTTAATTTTGTCATGGGCATCCACCGTCCATAAAATGCAGGGCAGCACAGTCGACCCTGCAGTAGTGTATTTGGGCTCAAAATTGTTTGAGGAAGGGCAAGCATACGTGGCTCTAAGTCGAGTCAAGTCTCGGGAAGGGCTATGTATTGAGGAATTCGATTGTAATAAATGATCAGGTAAAAAACCATGTAATAATGATGCACTAAATGAATTAAATAGAATGAGGAATATTCCGTAAGCATTTCCGTTAAATACTAAAAACTAGAAAATAAAAAATCGGTAAAAAAACTTTTAAGTTAAACGGTTTTATCTTATGTGCACTGAAAACTAGAAAATAATAATAACAATTAGGTATTTTGAACTTCTAGTTCAGAAATATTTTAGTACTAGGCAGAATAGCTTTTAGGCATATTAGACTAAAGTAAAAACGTGGGGCCCATTAACTATTGCTGTAATACTTTCTTCTTTACTAAGTGTGGATTGCATCGACTTACTATAATCGTAACTGGAGATTTTGACAATCAATAACCAGCCGTGGCGGCTTCACCAGCGAACGCCGAGCTCATGATCTACCAAAGCATAAAGATATGACTTGCCATAGGTAGGATTTCAGAGGGGCCCCATGTTTTTATTTTAGTCTAATATGCCTAAAAGCTATTGTGCCTAGTACTAAAATATTTCTGAACTAGAAGTTCAAAATACCTAATTGTTATTATTATTTTCTAGTTTTCAGTGCACATAAGATAAAACCGTTTAACTTAAAAGTTTTTTACCGATTGTTTTTTAATTCTCCATCTATTGAAAAAATAATATACAAATTTATTTACTCTTATCTTAGAATTATGTAGAATGATTTGAAAGGAAGCCAAAAATGCAATGAACACAGGGTGTTCCATTAAAAAAAATCATCCCGATCTGCTATCTTAATAAATAGAAGATAGAAGTTAAAATATTTTCCTGAAATACATCCTTGTACATATTTAGGTTTGCACTTAAACAAAATTTCCAAGATTTTTATCCTAGAAGCTACATATGCCCGACATACTATTGCCGGACGCTGTATGAACACATTGAAAAAGATATAATTATTATTAAATACATACAATAATAAAAGCATTGAGCATATTATCGTGAAAGTATGTACTGTACTAATTACAATTTAAGTTTACTGTTTGCACCGAGTTCAACACTCCTAACGCAAAACACACAATAGCGTATTTTTGCGCAACGAGTCCCTATCGCTCCAGATCACGTACGGAGAGATTTCAAGTGAGACAGGTGTCAAGATATACTACTTTACCGCTCCAAATTTTCTTTGTTTACGGTTAATTTATTTTCTGTTATTTACAAGGTTACGTAAATTTCTGCAATTTTTATTATGCTCACGTAGAGAAATGACAGGCCAACTCGACAGGAAACAACTCCATGAAATAGGAGATTAAATTGCGGTTAGAACGAGACAGGTTGCTTCGCAAGTTGATTTAGTTGCATTACGTATGTATAACTTAATATAATAAATATTTGTCTGGTGAACAGTTGTTTATTTTTTTTATATAAATTTTTTTTTATATAAAAATTTTATTAAATATTTTCTATAAAAATCTAAGAAGAATTATTGGAATATCGACTCTGAAATTCAGCACAGGATTAGCAACGCCTCAAGAGCATTCTGGAAATTAAAAGACAGGGTTTTCTACAATCATGACTTGAGTACAAAAACAAAACTTGCAGTGTACCGAACACTTATAATCTCCACCATGTTATATGGGAGCGAAACCTGAGTTCCGTACCGCCGACACATGAACGCATTAAACAAGTTGCAACAGAGACACCTTAGCCAACTCTTAAGAATCCGGTGGTTCCATCATGTCTCAAACGTCCCGGTTCTTGAAAAAGCTAACTGCTAGAGTATTGGAGTCATGGTTACAAAATCCCGCTTAAGATGGGCTGGTCACGTATTCAGAATGCAAGAAAACCGCATACCAAAATCTCTGCTTTACGGTGAGCTTGTAGACGGTAAGAGGAGGCCGGGTGGACAACTCAGAAGGTACAAGGACATTTTCCACGAATACTTAATGGGGATTAACATGCAGAATCATTGGGAAGAAGCAGTTCACAATAGAACTCAATGGAGAAGAATTGTAAACTCAGTTAACAGCGACAACCAAAAAGTAAAGAGACAACAAAGCAATGAGATTTTTGAATGTACGGAGTGCGATAGGCAAATAACATCACGTATCGGGCTTTTCATTCATAGAAAAGCTCATCAAAGAAAACGCCTTGCGTGACCATCTTTTGATGCGTGTCGAATACTCGTCAGCAAGTAATGGCAGTATGTATGTATGCATTTTTTTATGTTATTATTCTGACAAAAATAAAAAAGATATATTATAAATATGAACAAAATACACTTTTTTTAAGCGTCGTAATCAAAAGATAAACCCCAAAAATACCGTGCGATTGAAATAAAACGGCGTCATAGACGGCTGGTGAATGATAATTGATGATGGTTTTGGAAAGGTCAAGCGCTAGATATCATTTCTTTTTTTCTTTCTTGATTAGTTTTATGGCCTATGCTGCCAGGTCTATACGGTCAAGTAGACATCAGTTACTTGGCCCATATTCTTCTTTATTTTTTTAGTGGCGCTTAGTTGGCTTGAAGAAGTATGTAATTTATTTTTTTCCATAGCAACTGTCAAAATTGCCTTATATCTATCAAAAATAGTAGATAAAATAGTACTTTAATCGCAAGGGTAGATTAAATGATACTTTAACAGCGAGGATAGGTTAAAAACTTTATTTCCTCTCGCACGTTTTTTAATTGTTTCCATTTTTGAAAATGTTTGTATTCCTTTTCAAAAGTTATTCCGGATTTAAATGGAAGTAGTTTGGATATGGCGTTTGTCGCTTCAGACTGAATATCTGTTGGTAATTTACTTATTTCGTTTTGAGCCATTTCTGGCTCCAAGTCAATCAGCAATCGACAAGAAAGAGAATTAAAAAATATTGACTCAAAACTAACAATAACATGATAGAAAACTGACATAGAAACCAACGTCAACCCAGCACAATATTTTTTCTACTCGTAATAAATCCCTTGAAATAATAATTTCTGAATCTTTTTTAAACCGTAACTCACTATGGAAAAAATATTGTTTTATACACGACGACAAAATTGCATTATCGTCTCCCGAAATTAATTCACTGGCGATTTCATCGCTCGAGAAAGTATCCAAGATCAAGCAAGAAGATAGGGAATTTTCCAGAGAAATCAAAAAAGCTGTAACAACAACATCTCGCTCAATACCTTCCGTGTCTCAGTGGTCGCATGATTTCTCCATGGATGACCTAAATAGCGCCTTAAAGAAAATGAAACAGGGGAAGGCTCCTGGCCCGGATGGCGTGTTTCCGGAGTTCCTAAAAATTTCGGAAATTTAGCTAAACAATGGCTTTTGGACTTCTTTAATGACCTCCTTCGGACAGGCGAGATCCCCAGTGTTTTCAGACATTCGAAGATCCTTGCCATACTTAAACCAGGAAAACCGGCTGACGTCTCTTCAAACTATAGACCCATTGCATTACTTAGCATGACCTATAAACTGCTGGAGAGATTACTTTATAACAGAATCTCGCCATCAGTCGAAGACGTTCTTATCCAAAAACAGGCAGGTTTCAGAGCCAAGCGCAACTGCACTGATCAAGTTCTTGCTCTTTCCACTTTCATCGAAGCAGGTTTCCAGACGGGGATGAAAACTGCATGCGCATTCGTTGATTTATCATCAGTCTACGACACAGTGTGGAGAAAGGGTATGATGTACAAGCTCCAACAAATAATTCCCTGCAGAAAGATCACAAACCTCATACAGAACATGCTGAGCAACAGAAGAATAACAGTGCATTTGAACGATAAAACTAGCTCCCCTCGCACATTTAATAATGGTCTCCCACAGGGGTCAGTACTCGCTCCACTTCTTTTCAACGTATATACAAATGACGTCCCGCCAACTTGGGCTCATAAATTTATATACGCAGATGACATGGCACTGGCTACACAACATCAGTCCTTGGAAACAGGCGGCAACCAGCTTACGCGAGATATTGAAATACTGCATGCATATTACAAGAAATGGTGCCTTAAGTCCAACCCGCTAAAATCGGAAACTGGGGCATTTCACTTGTCGAATAGGTTAGCTAAAGAGGAACTGAATGTATATTTTGGGGGAGAAAGAATTAGACACAACCAATGCCCAACATATCTGGATGTCACGTTGGACAGGACTTTATCCCATAATCAGCACATTACAAAAACCGCACAGAAAATTAAATCCAGAAATAATATCTTGAGTAAACTCGCAGGAACTTCGTGGGGTGCGGATGGAAACACTCAGAACTGCCGCGCTGGCTCTAACTTACTCGGCGGCAGAGTACTGTGCACCGGTATGGTACAAAAGTCACCACACGTATAAAATCGACGTGCAGCTCAATGAAGCTATGAGAGTTGTAACTGGGACATTAACCCCAACAGTATGGCCCCGATCCTGGCGAATATTGCCCCCCCTTAAATTCGCAGAACAGCTATGGCACAAAAGGAGTGGATGAAGGGTTCCACCCAAGACGGCTTACCTATTCAACTGTCTATCAATCCTCCTCCTTCTAAGCGCCTCAAATCTCGCAACCCAATCTGGATGGACGACGAACTTAAGAGCGAGTACAATATGCACTCCAAATGGAACGAGCGAGCTTGTGGCTAGCAGTCTGGGAATACGCAACTTGAACTTAGTTGCCGATATATCGGGTGCCCTCCCGGGCATGGACCTTCCTCGTCATACCTGGAGTCGTCTAAATCGTTTTAGGGTGGGTCATGGCAGATGCCGTGATATGCTTCATAAATGGAGAATTGAAGACTCACCAGCTTGCGACTGTGGCGCGCCACGACAAACGATGGAACACATTCTGACCGAATGTCCACCCAGAGCCTTTCCTGGGGGCATCCAGAACTTATTTTGCGCTACTTCTTCGGCAATTGACTGGATAAATGACCTCAATATAAATGTTTAATGTAAATTTTGTCCCTGGATACATATATGTTTTATATATACTTGTAATATTTTTAAGTCCTTATATTTCTCATGCATGTTTTCTTTTTTCTTTTAGAACTATTTGTTTGTTTATATATGCTTATCTCTGTGTATGTTTATAGAATGTATTCACATATCCTGTATTTGTGCTTCTCATACGAAATAAATAAATAAATCATCTTGTATAAAAAAAACTATTTATGTTGAGTGATTTTTAAATGGGGTAATTTAAACTTCCAGAAAAAATAGTAAATAGATACGAAGACGGTTAAATTGGGCAAAGTTGCGCCTTGGGATGTTCGCCAACACGTTATAAAAAAGTTTCAAAGATTTCAAGGATTACTCAGTTTTTTAGGAAAAACGGATTTTTTTGAAGATAGATTTTATTTTTTTCCTGTCGTTACTTTTTAGAAAATCAAAAAACTAATTGCACATTCTCGTAGACACTTTGTCAGGGCTATCTGATAGTATCTTTAGATTCTTAAAATCAGCTGATAATTTGTGAGATACATAGGCTAACTTAATTTTTTCAAATGCGGACCTACATTCTGTATTTCGTGTTTTGAAAGGATTCGGTCTCCTCAGTACGATGATATGCAACACTTATTTTTTTTTTGTTTCGAGCCTCTAAAAATTTATTTAAACTAATTTCAAGTCCACCTCTGATTTTTTTTAATATTTAATCTATATGAGGGTCTGCGGGATCTGAAGATCTGAGTATCTGCTTTTTCTCCAGTGTGTTTTTATATCTAATTTGTAAAATTCGTAACAAAAAACGTACAATTAAATTTGTACGAATAAAAACTGAGTTTTATCTTATTTCGCAAAATTCTATTTGCGCCATTTTATCTCGTAAACCGAAAGTACGATTTTAAAAAGGCTTTTGTACAAACACCATTAAAAGCACGAGTTTTAATGGACCTTGAAAGGCAGCCGAAAAATAAAAGTAACAGTCTGTAATTAAAGGCGTAGTGTGTGCCCATTGTAAAAGTTTAATTAGAAATTAAAGCAATGGTTTAAAAGAGTTAAAATTTGGTTACGATTCCGTTATGTTGATTTTGCTTCTTTTTGTAATAACAAGCTTTTCCGTTAATTTCTTTAATATTTTTTTGTATTCTCGAGAGCCATAAAAATTATAATTAATGTAAGTGGAAGGAAAATTTTAAATATATTATTTTCTAATAAGTACAATAGCAAACAATATGAACAAGAAAAAACGAGGTCAGCGACGGCTATGAAATAAACAACGCTGTCATTTAACATATAAAATTATATGCCGAATCTCATTGGTGTTCATTTCCAAGCCAACTGGACGCCCTTTTTTTACATCATATGGAGTATGTAATGGGTATCATTTGGTTTATATTTATAAAATAATTTATATAATTTTATTTTATTATACAAAACAAGTTAAAATATTTAAAAAGAATAATTTTATTAGTATAAATTTATAACATATAATAATAATCTAACAATATAATTCGTGTTTGTAATTATAATAAGAGAAGTGACATATTTGTGATAAAACTATTCTTAATATTATTCAGTATTTAAAAACTAGATTTCTATAAAACACAAGATAATGGCAATTTTTAAACGAGCATATTGAACAATACGATATACTTAATCCGATAAATAAGTTTGTAGACAAGAATTATGAGTACACATCCCATATTTTTTTTAATTTATAATTATCTTAATTATTACTTATTTTAGAAAGAAAAATAAAAAAATGTATGAAAATAATTGTTAAAGGAACGTAAATCACTTCAGTAAACCCCGTATGATCGAAAAAAGGCGTGGCGTTCAGTTGGCTTGGAAATAACGATCGATGACATTTTTATTTTATAGCCATTGCTGACGCCGTTTTTTCGGTCATATTGCCCTTAGAATATATTATACAGGGTGGTCGGAACTGTATTCCGGAAACTTTAGCAGCATATTCTGCAGTTAAAAATAAGTAAAAAAGTTCGTATAAATATGTGTCCTAAAATGGTTAGTTTCGGAGATACAGGGTGTAGAAGTTTCAATTTTATTTCGATTTTTTTCAAATAATTTCTGTAGTAACGTCAATATTTGGATGAAAATTGGTGTCTGGGAGTTTTTTGACATGAGAAACTTGATTTTGTTGTCAATATGACTCCTATTTGTACAGGGCGCCATCTATATGCGTTTTAACTGTTTTGGAGAGTAATAACTTTTCGTTTCGGCGTGTCAAAAAACTCCCAGACACCAATTTTCATCCAAATATTTACGTTACTTCAGAAATTATTTGGAGAAAATCGAAATAAAATTGTAACTTCTACACCCTGTATCTCCGAAATTAAGCATTTTAGGACATACATTTATACGAACTTTTTTACTTATTTTTATCAGTAAAATATGCTGCCGAAGTTTCCGGAATACAGTTTGGACCACCCTTGTATAATGATGAATACGCAAGAAAGTGAGAATCATGTATTGATATATTATGACTGATTTAGTTGTGTAATGAAATATTTTTTTAAAATCAAGTATAATACAGTTTACTTGCTATAAAACATACATTCTACCTCATAAAGTTCAAGGATAATAGATCAATACTTCAGAAAAGATAATTCTTCATTCTTCATTCAGCACGTCTAAATTAGTAGAATAAATTAGTGGTTTCAATTAGCTTAGAAGTTTGTTCCTTTAATTTCAATATAAGCATTCAGAACGTCCAAATTAGTGGTAGTCATTTTCAAATTAGTAGAAAAAGTTAACAAACTTTTAACGTTCCCACTAACTAAACTTCAACATTTGCGAGTAATGCCATTTTGACTTTTGATTATACTCCGTCAAGAGAAATTGTGTTTAGAAAGCTGATTGTTTTATAAGCTAAATATTAGGTTTTCTTTATGGATACAACTGACTACCGCAAGCTGTTGCTAGGATATTCTATTAATTTTAATTGTGTTAACATTTTGAATGATTGTAAACTATAAAGTATAAATTGTAATTGAAACCACTAATTTTTTCCATTAATTGCGGGGTTTTGAATGAAGCTGAACAATTCATAAATCATTGATATACTATTCTTCACTAAATATTCAAATGCATGCTTTAAAAAAAAATACTAATAATTGTTATTTAGACCAAGAAACTGAGAATCGTATATTAATATATTATGAGCGATAATAAAAAAACTTGTGATTTTATAAATTAAAATATTTGAAAAGTATCAAGTAAAATGTAAAATTAACAATAAATTCTAAATAATTTATTATTTTTTAAGAAAACAATAAAATACAGCAACATCCTTTAAACGCTTATAAAATATAAAGCAATGAGAAGTTTTATACCGAGCAAAAGTCCGAAACAACAAAGGAAGCAAAACAAAAGAAAGAATTAATAAACACTGCGAAACAAGGCGCTCGTTCATAATTTAGTACGGGTATTAAATAAACCGGGCGATTAATTTTTACGTAATAAAATACTCTTCGTAAATCAAATACAACAAAATTTATTCGCAATAAAACACAGATTCCGCCCCAGAACTGCCGTGGATTGGGAAATAAATGACATGTTGTATATTAACTTTAGAATAAATTGGAGTAGGCTTTGGATTCCAGGTGGGGGTAACGCCAAAATTTTCAGTGCCGTAGGTTGTAAATTATGAGGATAAATATAAGGTGTGTAAAATAAATTTATATTGTATAATGCCTTGGTTAATGGATCGGAATAATTGTTATACAGGGTGTTGTAGTATTCCGTGGACATAGAACTACTACGTATTTTTGGAATCAAAATAAGTTCATTGAATATAATTTACCTCTATACAAAAGTGTTTCGTTTGACCTTTAGAGGGCATTAACCTTTAAAAAATAAACACATTTTTTTCAGATATTTTAAGAGCTGTTATCCCGATTTGAATCAGATTTGGGTGTCTATGTTTTACTGAGTGCTTTAGCATTTGACGCTCCGGATTGTACAACGCCCTTAGCGCGTGGCCGCAGGCAGCCCAGTAGGCAAGCGAGACAGCGACGCGCCGATTTAACAAAATAAATAATTTTAAACCTGCCGTCATTTCGTTAATAATAATTATCGTAGCGTGTTGATTTTTGAAAGAGATGAGAAATACTCATGAGTCTTTAGCGCTTCCGACAAGCCTAAATAATTGGATTATTTTTTATATTTTCGATTTGTTTACATTGCCTGAGCATATTATAACTTTGAGATAAAAATCTCTATATAATTTATATATTAAATTATAAATTTTAAAACTGACAGATATGAATACTATCATTTAATTAGTTATACATTTATCTAGTTACGACATATTCAAAATTTAGGTCTATCGGTTTATGCTAGCAGTAATAACGAGTATAAATAAAAAAATGGTCAGTACAACGCTCGCCGTTTTTAGCGCATGTTCAGATTTGGTTTTAGTTTTAGGGCTATTTTTACATAAAATAAATTCTGAACTTTGATCAAATGACAAGAACATTATCATTGCCGATATCTCCTGGTTATAGTGTAGTTTTTTTTTTTTAAATATTGCATTGTTTTAGCTTAAAAAAACTTGAATTATGCGGCTTTTTTGCGAGAGCTACCGGCGCTGCGTTAATAAAGAGATGGCTATGTACGTCAATCGAAAGACAGTATTTGCGATAGTCTTTTGTTTACACGAAGTATAGAAAATTTTTGCTACAGCTTGTTTACTACCAGTAGTATTTGTGCGTTTTTTTTTAATTATTTATTATTAGAGGGAAATGCGACCGAAAAGAAAGGTCAAAAGTTAGTAGAAATCCGGATAAATGGAAGTGCAATATTTCCACAAAATCTCGCGTGACAAGGTAAAATTACAGTCTATTGTGGCTATGATTGACGTACATAGCCATCCCTTTATTAACGCAGCTCCGGTAGCTCTCGCAAAAAAAAGTCGCACAATTCAAGTTTTTTTAAGCTAAAACAATGCAATATTTTGAAAAAAGAACTACGTTATAACCAGGAGATATTGGCAATGATAATCTTCTTGTCGTTTGATCAAAGTTCAGAATTTATTTTCTGTAAAAATAGCGCTAAAACTAAATCCAAATCTGAACGTGCGCTAAAAACGGCGAGCGTTGTACTGACCATTTTTTTATTTATACTCGTTATTACTGCTAGCATAGATCGATAGACCTAAATTTTGAATATGTTGTAACTAAAAGTATAACTAATTAAATGATAGTATTCATATCTGTCAGTTTTAAAATTTATAACAGAGATTTTTATCTCAAAGTTATAATATGCTCGGGGAATGTAAACAAATCGAAAATATAAAAAATAATCCAGTTATTTAAGCTTGTCGGAAGCACTAAATACTCATGAGTATTTCTATGCAAAAATCAGCACGATACGATAATTATTAACAAAATGACGTTTAAAATTGTTTATTTTGTTAAATCGGCGCGCAACAACGCGTCGCTGTCTCTCTTGCCTACTGGGCTGCTCACGGCCACGCGGCAAGGTCGTTGTGCAATCCAGACGCTCAAATATTTTCCACCTCAACTGGCGACACACTTTTTGTTTCGTAAAATGGTCCTTCTAGTATTTACTACATTTTTTGTCTCTTATAAAAAACGCCACCTCGCATGCTTTTTGAGGAACAAATATTTTTCCGAAGCTAACCTCCAAAAAATGTTTTTTGACACATCAAGTTTTGGAGGCAAATAAAATCTATGATGCTCTAATAATTCTAGTTGGCAAAAATATGGAATTTTATGTTAGTACCGAGGTTAGTACCATAAATAATTATATTTGCAATAAGCTTCATAATAAGCTTAAAAAATTAATAAATTTTAAGTTAATTAACATTCGGGTTTATTTCTTATTGATCCCTTCTAACAGACAAACGAGGCCCCTATATAAAGGTAAATTATGTGCAATTAACATATTTTGATTCAAAAAATATGTATTTGTTCTATGTCCACGGAATTTTGTAACTCTCTGTATATTTTGTAGGTGTGCTTTAGAAAAATAAATTCCTCAAAAATGTTTTTCCCAAAATTTATGCGATGTGGCGTTTTGTTACAAGAGACAAAAAATGTAGTAAGTACTAGATTGACCATTTTTCGAAAAAAAAACGGTCGTCGGTTGAGTTGGAAAGGAATAAAAAGGAAAGAAAGTTTGGGAATAATAACAAGAGTCTTACATAAGTGTAAATATTTCCAGGGCTGGTAGATTTCAATAAAACAAACATTTTTTTCCGTTTTTCAAATAAATCCAAAACAACCGAGTTATTTTGCTTTGAAAATTTCCAATTTTTTTCCCGATTTTTTGTTTTCCTGTAAATTTAATCTACTATCTATATTGCAATTTTATCAAGATATTATGTTTTTTAACTATAAGCATTTCCAAAAAATTCCAAATTTTCATAAAAAAATTTCTCGAAAAATACCTCATAATCGTGTTTCTGGGGTCGAAATACTACTCCAAAAATATTTGCACTTATTTAAGACTGACCCTGTATATACCACGACCAGCGGCGGAAAATTCAAAGAAGCAAATATTCCAAACTAATTAACGTTTAATTATTAAAAACGTTACATTCTATTTATGAGAGACTGTGCAAGACTTGCAAGAGTCTTGCAGCAAGACCAAGATGAAGACCAAGCGAGTCTAGCCCAATTTAATTCGGCGGAGATTCACTTTATGCTCTGTTATGTATCTCAATATAAACAGACCTTACAATGCATTAATTGCAACTGAGGTGTCAAGGTGCAAAACCTGTCTTATTCTAAAAACGTTGTTTCGAGATAATAAACAAAAACTGTTTTAGCAAATGTTTGAAGCGTTAATTTACAAAAAATGTGTACAGGGTGGTCGAAATTGGTCTGTTTTAACAGAGAAAACCTATTTCCTGACTACATAGAGCATAAACCGCCTGTTGATGTTTTCACTGCCGACTGAGATACGGGGTCTTTTTGAATTTTTTACCATTTTGAAAATTGCCCATAACTTTTTTATTTCGCTGAATAATAAAATTCTGTAAAAACGTTCTTAAGGCACTTTTTTAAGAACAATCCTGTGGCGTGGTCAGTTTTTTTCTATGCTTGCTCTTTTTGTTAGAAATAATAAAAAATATAATTTTTTAAATAGAAATCATAGTTGGCTATAATCAGGCTATGAACTTAAAAAAATGCTGGCGTTTAATAATTTCCAACAATATAAAGTTATGGGTATTTATTTCTAAGAATGAGAGAAATATTAGGGTTTTTTATCTTTATATCGAGGCGGGCCTTGATTTTGTGTTGACCTATTTGCCTAATTATTTTTTAACAATTTTTAATTGTATATTATTATTTATCTGCATAATCAAAAACTTTTGAAAAGGCAAATTAACATTCTATATTAGTATTAGTAATTACAATTGAAATCGATACAATAAACAAAGAACAAAACTAAAAAAACGTATTTTTTGAGTGGCGAATATAGTTTTCTAAAAAAAATCATTAAAGTTGTTCAAACTGAGCACCTGCTTGTTAAATACACAATGAATATCTTTTACGCACAGAGTTAGAGCGATTTATTAGGGCGAACTGGTGTAATAAGTCCAAAAGCCTGCCTAGTATTCAAGCTTTCTGTAATTCATCTCTCGCCCCAATAGTTTTTATATACTAGGTCTTTTAATTTCCTTCATAAAAAAGTCGAATAAAGTTAAATCATAGGACCTAGCAGGCTATGATATGGGGCCCCTTGTTCCAATCCAATTCTCCCTAAATTCTCCATTTAATAGTTCAGTTGTAACCATGGCGTTTTAATTGTAATTGGTAATACTAATATAGAATGTTGATTTACCTTTTCAAAAGTCTTTAATTATGCAGATAAATATTACTATAGAATATTAAGTTGTGATAAAAAATAATTAGACTACTAGGTCAGCACAAAATCAAGGCCCGCTTCGATACAAAGATAAAAAACCTAATATTTCTCTCATTCTTAAAAATAAATACACATAACTTTATATCGTTGGAAGGGATTAAACGCCAGCATTTTTTTAAGTTCATAGCCAACTATGATTTCCATTTAAAAAATTATATTTTTTATTATTTCTGACAAAAAGAGCAACTCTAGAGAGAAACTGACTACGCAAGTGGATTGTGCTTAAAAAAGTGCCTTAAGAACGTTTTTACAGAATTTTATTATTCCGCGAAATACAAAAGTTATGGGCAATTTTCCAAATGGTAAAAAATGCAAAAAGACCCCGTATCTCAGTTGGCAGTGAAAATATCAACAGGCAGTTTACGTCATTAAACGTGCCTCAGAAATTGAACCCATGACATCTATGTCGGTTTTGCTCTATCTAGTCAGGAAATACTAATTTCGACCACCCTGTACATTTAGTGAAATCATTGTTTTGTATCAGGTTTTTGTAGAAACAAAAATTAATATTTAATTTTTAAACAAAAAAAAACATAAAAATAAGTATGATGTATATTGGTTATGAAATGAAGAAAGCTGTCATTTTATATGTAAGTTTTTATGGGAAATGTCAGCGATCGTCATTCTCTAGCCAACTGGACGGCGTTTTATTTTCGATCATACGATATTTGCATCCTAACTTGATTTATTAAATATACTATTTTATTAAAACTAAGTAAGGATTTGAAAATAAGTCAGTAGTAATATTATACTTGTGTAAATAGTGGAGTGCTTTAAGCCCATACAAACCTCGGAATTCATTTACTGTGAACGAATTTTTATAAAACTTTTTGCATTGTATTGTTAATAAGATATATTACAAAGTTTACCGATTTAAATTCGTTGCTTTCACTTTAGTATTTAAATAAACACACACACATATACAAATGCATACATACAAGATGGCTCCGTTTTCCGGAAAACCTCTGTATCGGGATCCCAATTTGAGATTTTCACTCCAAACCTTTTACAAAATATATGTTTAATAGAAGTTGACATTTCAAAAATATATTTATAGATATACAGGGTGAGTCAAATATATGTCATTTATTTATTCGAGTCTGGTAAATTTGCTATAAAATTCTGGTTCGAAAAATACCTTAATATCATAGAGTATATTAAATGGTCTTTGAATTATGACCACGTCCATGAGGACGTCAATATAGATGTCCAGGAACCGTCGTATGAGAACTTCTAATTGAGACAATCGACTTATTGTAAGTTTATCGCTAAGAAACCGCCGTTTGTCACCTTTTCAAATTGATAATGAATTGCACTTAAGAACAGTACATATTAACTAACGGACTACAAGAAGAAGATTAAATGAAGCAAATCTTATGTCAAGAAGGCCTGCTTCGGGCCCAGAACTTACTAGATGTGTTGACTAGGCCCAAAAGCAAAGGCATGGTCTTAATGTAACAATTACGAAAAATGTCAGTGCTTTCTTTAAAACCGAATATTTCCAACAAAAATAAAGCTAATGAGATGAACCAAAAAACAAACCATCGAGAAAGGATATATCTAGATGATAATATAATTTTTAAAGTTCTTGCTGTTTTAACATATTTCACAGGGTGTGAAAAAAAGTTTGAAACTTTTATCAAAAATATCAACAATTTGTTTTCCCTCGTATAATTAACAGATGGGGAGTTTCATTTTTAATTTAGAAAAAGATACTAAGAAGTCAAATAATTTGGCAAAACACTGCTTAAAAAATCATCAAAATCGGCCCATTAAAATAAAATATATTAACCTTTAACATACATCAAAGTTTTAAGGTGCCCATTTTTTGTGCCGGTAAACGTATTTCAAAAACTATACATTTTAGTCATATACTTTTCTAATGAAACAAACCTTTATTTTTTTACTAGTATCCAAAAATCAATTAATATATAGGGTGTTCCATTAGAAAAAACATAACCTTGATGTGTAACTTTTTTTGGGGACACCCTGTAGAACCCTACATAGTTTTAAAAAATACTCTAAATTGACTTACATAAGCTCATAAAATTTCATTTCAATACAAACATTTGTTCGTCTTGCAAAAACCGCGTCGTATATGACGCGCCACCCTGTATAATTCGATTTTAATCAAAATTTAAATGATTAGAATATAAGCAGAATAGGTATAGCTTATGTATTTGATTTATTTATTTCAATAAATTTACTTAGGAAAAGAATTAAAAAAATCAAATTAAGAAGGAAATAATTAAGAATTTACTAAAATTACTAAAATAAAAAATTAAAAGCAAGGAAAAAAAAAAGTAAACATTTTAGTATTTTATCTATAAAACACAATACAGAAGGTTTCACATTAATACATTGACAGTAATTGAATTCCGAGGTAAAAGTCTCTGGGCACTCCACTAAAAAAGCTTATGAAAAAATGCCGGATTTGTGAAAATAATAATAAAAAGCAAATATAAGCGGATAAGACGGATTTTGCTACAGTAACTTAATTTGTAGTGAATTTTATATAAGAATAGGCGACTCTTACTGCAGTTTGAGATTCAGGATCCACTATTATTATGTCATTATGCCATTTTTAGCCGACCATACCAATAGGTATGGTAGGCTATTAGGATCGGCAAAAAAAAAGTTTTTTTAATTTCACTCAAAATGAGTTACTTGGGTCATAAATGAAATAAATACAAAATATTTTCATGGTGTCTGTCTGTCTGTCTGTCTGTCCGTCTGTAACACGATACCTCAAAAACCGCTGAACTGATTTTAACCAAATTTGGCACAAAAATACAGTGGCACCCGGGAATCTGGCCATTAGTTTTTGGTGAGGGTGGGGGTTATGGTTGGTAGGTAAATTTTAAAAAATCGTAACTCCAAAATTACAGTAGCTAGCGAAACGCGGTTATCAAATTAAGATTAGGAATAAATTTGCAACAAAATTTATAATAACATCAAAATGAGCCAAAGTCGCAGTTTTCGAGATATTAACATATTTTAGTATGGGCGGCTTGTTAAATGGATAAGGCGGGTTTTTGGAACTTGACGACCCAATTATATTTTTAAATTACGATAAATAAATATTATTTTCCTTAATGCCCAATTACAAATTTCAATCTAATTCTATTTAATAATAATCAGTCGTCCTTGTTATATCTACGCGGCTGTTCTACGCTAGTGAACGTTATTCGAGGGAATTTATTCCGCCAGACGAGATGAGTTCTGCTCTTCAAATAGGTTTTGCGACAAAGGGGATTATTTAACGGGCTTAGGTTAAAGTTTGAAGGCGCCCCGAGCGAAAATAGCAAAACAGTGTTTTATTGCCAGGATATTGCACGGTTTTTGGCAAACCCTTCAATTCAATAAAAGCGTTAAGTACGGGAACGCTACCAGAGACAGCTACGGAATCTAGTTAGTAATTTACGCTGAAGTGAGTTCCGGGCCATAAATAATGAATTGGAACACAGCAGGTTACCTATTTATTGTTTTAAGTATTATTGTTTTTCTATGTTAAATTTTACAGAGTATAACATAGAAAACTATTGCCAAAGAGCAATATAAACCAAGAGCTACATCTTGTGTTCGTGGACCTGCAGAAGGCATACGACAGCGTTCCCTTTGTGAGACTTTGGGAAGCTATGGAAAAAACCAATATAAATGTAGAGCTAATAAAAGCAGTGAAATCATTATATAAAGAAACAAAAACTAGAATAAAAGTCGGCAAAAAGTTAACAACAGGATTTAATGGAACCAAAGGTCTGAAACGAGGGTGCTGTATTTCACCAACACTGTTCAAGATATATCTCGAACAAGTTCTCAAAGATTGGAAGCAAAAATGTAGAAATATGCGAGTACCCATAGGGGATAACATGCTATACACACTTTGCTTCGCGGACGATCAGGTGATCATAGCACAAGATTACGATGACATAAATTATATGACACGTAAGCTTATAGAAGAATATCAGAAATGGGGACTCGAGATCAATACTAACAAAACAGAATATATGTGTATCGGAGGAGAACAACAAGATCTAATACTAGAAGAAGGTGAGAAAATTAAGTGCTGCACAAAATACAAATATTTGGGTATGCAAATCACAAATGATGGACTGTTGGATACAGCAATTAAAGAACGAAACCAACTTGGAAGGAATGCTATCACGGCATTGAATGGGATACTGTGGGACAGAATCATAAACAACAAGAACAAAATTCTAATATACAATTCCATCATAAAGAGTATAACCAGGTACGGCTGTGAAGTGTGGCCCATTAAGGAAACAACAAAACGAATGCTGGAAGCTACAGAGATGGATTTTTGGAGAAGATCAGCAGGCAAATCAAGATTCGAGCGAATAACTAATGAACGCATAAGAGAGATTATGGAAGTTAAACATACGATAGTGGACGACATAAAGAACAGTCAATTCATATGGTACGGGCATGTCCAAAGAATGGCAGAAATAAGAATCCCAAAGCAAATTATAAACTGGAAACCTGCAGGAAGAAGAAAACCGGGTAGACCGAGAAGAAGTTTGACACGTTTATGGAGGAAAGATCTCTCCGAGACGGTGCATGGAGAGACAGACAGGCATGGAGAGATGGCATCGGAAGACGTAGAACGTTTTAAACCGATTAATATATATATAACATAGAAAACTGCTATCTAACAACCCACTAAAACTACTATACAAGCCACTGAGTAATAACTAAAACTAGCAACAACTAAAACCATTATAGAAACACTAAAAACTACTGAAAAAAGTAAACACTACTAAAACTAAATCACTAGTAAAATAATCAGTCTCTAAAAACAAATTTATTTGTTCTAGGAGTTTTAGATCTCCTTAAAGTACCTTTAGTAACTCTCATACTCATTTTCCTATTAATATATCAGGTTTTGTTGGTTTTTAGTCAATATAACGATAAAATATTGTAACGTTTTTAGTTCGTTACATGTTTTATATATGATATATGATGTCTGGCGTATCATCACCGGATTCCGTATCGCTCAGGCCTGATAATTTATTTGAAACGCTTGGCGTAGTTCTAACGTTCTCAAGTCGACAATCCTGCGCTGTTCTGTGGGCATTTATTGTCAAGGTTTCGCTCTCCGCGAGGTAACGTCACTTTTGGTTTGGCCTTGGTTTGGCCGCTCTGTCACCATCTCATCAACCTGGCTTTCAAAAATGGTAATTTAAATCTTGCTGCATAATTTGAATCAGCTGCTATTTCGAAGCTACAGGTAAAAATGAGATATTATCTTTATTAGATTCGTTATTATTATTAAGTATTTTTAGGGTAGCGTTTTGGATGTTCCAACTTAACTTGTATTTGTATTTTGCTGGCACGTTGGCGTTCTTTGGCTTTTGTCCTCCAGAATGTGTATTGGAAGAAAGGACAATTGCCTTTGTTTATTATAGGGCCCTCAGAAGTATTTCGAGGTTCACTGAAAAAAAGGATCTCTCAGTCGAAATGAATATGACTTTGACCCAAAAGATTGGCGCTTTTCAATAGGGCCAAGAACGACGTTTCTTTGCCCAAAGCATTAACTATCTTTTCATAAGCTTTAAAAAATTACTTTAGTGAATAGAAGAATTCTACCTGTCCAAAGTATTTCACTCTTGACCGAAAATGAATATGCAACGTTCTTGCTACAAGAACAATAGTCTCTTTGACTCATGCAAAAATTATTGATTGAAAAGGGACCATTTCTTGATTAAAGAGACACTTTTCTTAAACCTATAGCGAATACTATTGACTCAACTAAAATTAATTTTGATCTAAGAGAAGTCTATACATCATATACAAGCATATTACGAAGTATATTATTTTCTGATAAATTTAGGTTTTCCTGGTCTGTAGTAAGTAAAGTGATAGTATTTTCCTCGATAGTAGTTATTTCTGCTTATTCACTCCTTGGTATTTTTTGGGGTGGTTCGTTACTCTACAAATTACAAAAAATGTTACATCACGATTAATCAAAGTAAAGCAAATAAATTATTAAAATTATAAGCTTTGGTCAGATTTTGAATTTTTTAATACGACGACTTGAAATTCTAAAATTTTTGTAATTATTTCCATAAAAAAATCGATACCTATATTCTTATTCTATATATAGTCACGCATGCATTATCTAAACAGGTACAGGGTGGGTCAAATTCGACGCTTTTAAATGGAAACACCCTTTTCTATAGGAGATAAACGAAAACTAATATCGGTGTCTGGAGCCCAATTTTTGTCAAAAACATGATGGTGAAAACCGCATATCGATATCTGTTACCGTTTCGAAGTTACGGGGTGTTTTTCAAAAATATGCATTTTTAACAAATCGCTGTAACTTTTTTGCTATGGAAAATTTTGTATTTTTATGAATACATTTCCAAAGCACCTTTTTACGTAGAATTTAATGGTTTAAGTATAATTTTTTTAAAATAAATAATTTAAGAATTATCAACAGAAAATTTGATTTTTTATATGGGACAACCTGTATATTTTTAATTTATTGAAAAGAATTTAAAATTACCTTTCCAAAAATATAACACACTTGATATTTTGCTCGATTCCTCTTCGAGATATAGAGCATATAAAAATTCGGCCGTTTTAAATAAGTAGGCTTTGAACGGCACCGGCTGTAATAAAAAACTGAAAAAAAATTCTAGCTGTGAGCATCAATCAAAACGAAAATAATATTTGCTATGAGAGATGCAGAATTTTATAACAATTTAAAATATATTTAACCAACATCAACACATTTAAACTATATCTAATAACAATAAAAATAAATAGCAAACCAAGACATGAGATTTTGCTACAGGTGTTCGACATATCGACCGTCTTCTGTAATGGACAGACGGGGCAGGTTTTTGAAAATTTCTCGCGGAATTCGTTTACTCAGTGGGGGTAAAAGATACCCTCTCATAACTGCTAAGTATTTCTAATTCTTATCTAGATTATACGGAAGAATAAGGAACCTCTATTCTTCAGCAAATATATCATTAGCACATAAGATTAGATCCATGGGCACTAAGTCAGGCGGCCTGGACGGCCAACGGCTGGGATCTTGGTTAGCTATCTAATTATTTTTCAAATTGGCTGCAAAAATTTGCTGATAACTCCAGCGTTCAGAGGCGGTGCGTCGTTTTGCTGGAAAAATATGTTTTCGAGTTCCATTAAGGGCATATCATTAATAAGGGGTCCAAAGCCTACTAGATAAAAGTGGCGAACTTTTAAAAATTCTGTATTTCGAAGGGGATTATAACAAAATATCAAGTGTGCTATATTTTTGGAAAAGTAATTTTAAATTCTTTTCAGTTAATTAAAAATATAGAGGGTGTCCCAAATAAAAAATAATTTTTTCTGTTGATAACACTTAAATTATTAATTTAAAAAAAATTATACTTAAACCATTAAATTCTACGTAAAAAGGTGCTTTGGAAATGTTTTCATAGAAATACAAAATTTTCCATAGCAAAAAAGTTACAGCAATTTGTTAAAAATGCACATTTTTGAAAAACACCCCGTAACTCCGAAACGGTAACAGATATTGATGTGCGGTTTTCCCCATCATGTTTTTGATGAAAATTGAGCTCCAGACACCGATATTAGTTTTCGTCTATCTCCTATAGAAAAAGGTGTTTCCATTTAAAAGCGTTGAATTTGACCCACCCTGTACATTAGGTAAATGTCTCTTACTTTCAAATACAGCAAATAAATGCTCTAATTTCCATTTTTTCAGAAACTCCTTTAAAGAATCGATATATCCTAAAATTTGTCCATAAAAAATGACAAATGCCTGTTAATAACGATCACTAATTTGTTATACAATATGCGTTTAAAAAGCAAATTATGCAAAATTCCAATTGGAAAATTCCAAGCAACAAAACCCGTGCGTACTATGATGTGCGACCTATGAAATGCGACGTACGACTGATCGGACTGCCGACTGATTGTATATACAGTTCTTCGTCATCGTCTTTGCGTGCCGTTAATATTTTTCATCAAAAGAGTATTTTAGCTATTGAAAAAATGGCCATGTTTCTTGAATGAAGTACTTCCTAGCGTATTTTTCTTATTATCTTATAACAAAGTAACTTGCACTTGGTTGAATGAAAATAGATTCAAGAGAAATTTTCGAATTTTTCAAGAGAACCAGTTTTCTTCAGTTAAGAGAGTTTTTCTTCAGGCAAAATATTTTCTTTTACGCTAAAATAAATTCTCTTGCCACTAATTTTTTTTTTCAAGAACGATGACGACTTTAAGTCTATCTTTTTTATCAGTGTAGGTTTATTTTGTTTATTAGACCTTGTTTGGTTTTAAACAAGAGTTTCGTATTTTTAAGGTTCTATGGTTGGATGCCCTATATACGGGTAGTTTCCCTATGTACAGATGTCCCATGGACAAGTGTTCACTGTACCCATAGTTTATCTTATGTATAGAATACCTCGGTATGGTAAGCCCCATGCTGCTTTGTCCCTATTTCTAAGCCTAGTCAGTAGTTACGGCTGTATTAGTTCATGATGTCCTCGTTCTGACCCCTTTCATTGTATTGGTCAACATATTAGCCGAGAGGAAATGCAGAGATACGAGTCCCACCTCACGCTGCTACTCTTTGAAACAGGATTGCTTCAAGAACGAACAGCTAAGTTTAGATTTAAATGCTGGTTTTACGTTTTACATTTACATTTTCAGTCTTAAAACAATAAAAAAAATACATCTTGAATAATATCGTACAGACTTTACGCTTAGTGGTTAAATTACTTGTGTCAGATTAGTATTTAAAATATGATTTAGATCTTAGTTTCTTTGCGAACATTACGTCTTGTAATAGTATTACTTTCTATATATAAATAGCGATTATTATCATATTGACAGATGAATAACCGAGCAGATTCTAGAATCTACGGCTTGCAACATCTCTGATTTAACATCGTATAAAATATAACAAATAAAGTAATGCTACTTTTTTATATTTTTAATAGCTCTATCTGTATTGTATTTAATACTATTTTTAACATAACTTTCTTCGACATATAACCCACTATAGTTGCTAGTATTCTACAATGTTATTTACCATCAAAGAACATCATGAATAAATATAGTCATTAGTTTTAAGTAATATACAACTGTGTTTTCTTTCTCTGTACATGCCTGGCGCCCAATATGTATATTTTTTTGTTTATTGTTATTAATTAGTTTTCTTTCGAGTTTTATTTCCAGTGAAATACCTTATCCACGACTGGTCTACTGATGAAAAGCTGCAAACGTTATAATATATCTAATAATAACAGATTTAGAAACATTTAACTTGGATATTTCAGCTAATTTTTTAAAGGATTTAATGTGATAAAAAAATCTGAACCCCGTTTAAATCCTCAGTGTAAGTGTTTTCTTCTGCCTATCGATCTTAAAAATCTATAGGCTAAAAGACGATAGCATTAGTGGGAAATTCAGCGAAGAGAGCTAAATTTTTGTATCAGATTTAATCTATCAATCATTAAGTGGCTGTGTTGGCGTTCTTCCTTTTCGAAATATTTGGGAAAATATACTGTAGTTAATTATTTTAAATATTTATTTTCACGTTCATTTTGGTAACAAGATATTTTTGGAATGTTTGTTTTTGTTAATACGGTACGTAAATGAATTGATCAGTTCATCAAGTTCTTCAAAGTTGATCAGCGTATCTTCTAATAAAAAATATTTATTTATATATGTTCAGCATTAAAGCACCATTATGAATTTTACGTATTTTACGTATTAAGTTACGTTTAAATTACGTATAAATACGAGATAGTGAGTTAAGAACTAAAGAGCAAGTAAGTTAAATCCTTACATTTTTTTGGAAGATATTCATTTGTCATATCAACGATGCTATTCATTTTACATTTCATTGACATTCTATATTGTGACTTAATGTAAAACCATCGATTGAGTAAATCAGCAATCTTACAAATAAAATACACACACCGGAAAAGTCTAGGGATATTACAATTTTATCCAGCCATATCGTCAGTAATTTTATTATTTGCATTTCTGATATAATAAAATTAAAATAAACAAATAGTTTACAGGACGTATTGGAAATAAAAATTTACCGAATTTTTCAAATTTACCTTGATTTTTATTGAACTCAAAAAAATACACACATTTTTTTTATTCTAAACTGTGAATTAAAAAAAAGAGATAAAACTATTTTTACTTAATAAAGGGTATGGCCTCCTCTACTGTTCATTACAGCCCTACATCGTCTCTCCATGCTCCTGATCAGGTTGTCGATCTCTTACGAGTTTCACGACGCATACCCATTCTCAAAATTCTTCTTTGGACCGCGTCCCATACGTGCTCGATGGAGTTGAGGTCAGGAGATTGTGCCGGCCAGGGTAAGATGTTTAATTGATGAGCATTGATAAACTCACTTACCACTCTGGCTGTATGAGGCCGTGCATTGTCATGCTTGAGAATGAAGTTTCTCCCAAAATCATTGGCATATGGTAACACGACAGGCTCAAGAATTAAATCACGATATGTGATTCCTGTTAGAAACCTTTCAAGAAAAACGAGATCGGTTTTTCGGCCTAACAGGACTCCTCCCCAGACCATAACTGTTCCACCTTGATAAGGGTGCACTTCCTGAACATGATCCAACCGAATAAAATTTCCCGGTTCTCTCCATACCCTAAGCCTTCTCGAATCCGGATGAATTCCAAAGCGTGACTCATCCGTGAAGAGAACATTGGCTCATCGTTCATTCGCCCACTGAACATGATCTTGAGCTCTCCAGGGGCGTCTGCTTCTTAACTTGACCTCTCTTAATCTATTGCAAACAGTGTCAGGACTAATGGTTACATTATGTGTTTCCTGGAGAATTAAACTAAGCTCTGGTGCTGTAAGAGTCGGTCGGCGTCGAGCATTTAATTGTAAAAAATGATCTTGCTGAGGGGTAGTAATGCGATGTCGCCCTGTGTGCCTTTCAGCAACATCACCACTTTCACGGTAGCGTGCACTTAATCGCGATATTACACTTTGCGTTGTATTTAATGCTCTAGCTACGTCGATTTGGCGCATTCCAGCCTCGAGCATACCCATGGCCCTTAGCATTTCGTCTCTGTTAAGATGTATACACTCCATAATGTCGTTTAATACTAAACAGAGTTATTTGAATGAATTCTGGCCAGTTATCATAAAAACATAGCCAGTACAGGTTAAATTCGAACAATTGATGCTAGATGCTTTTTATACATTTGACAAAACATGCACAAACACTTCTGTAAATATCCCAAATTTAGAAATAACTAGTGTGACTACTTCGTTTCAATCGAAGTAGAAAGAATCGGCCTACAAATGTGTGGTTGTTTATTCAAAACATTTATTTTTAACTTTAATAAAATGATATCCCTAGATTTTTCCGATGTGTGTATGTATATGTTAGAGTAAAAGTCGGAAATCAGTGTAGTAAGTAAAAGCTCACATTCACTGATTTGCTAACACTACGCCAGTAAAAGTTTATCATCTATTTTTGAAATCAACTTTTACTAGTGAATGTGAATTAAGTGGAGGAGAACTCGAGTGAAATTTAAGAGTTGGCCCAAACCATAGTTTACAGTTAATATTCCCTGCCTAGAGTTAAAGTTTGTAAACCATCTCGTATATGGTACCAAAAACTGGAGTATTTGTAAAATAAAATCACACGATAGGTAAATAATAAAATTTAGTACTGCAGAGAGATAATGTCAAAAGATACTGGTTTAAAAAAATTAAGATTAAAGTTAATTAACCTACTTTTAAGGTATAAAATTCAGTAAGTGTTCAATTTTGAGCTTGAAAGAAAGACATCTTTTTTATATTTTATTTGGTATACATGATGTTTTGTTTAAAATGCACCCTTGTGTTAACACATACCGTAATTTTTTTTAATAAAATAACTCCATTAAATTTTTTTCAGTTTTATACAGTTTTTTCACAATATTTTAAAGTAATCACTTATCACTCAAATCTTAAATATATTATTTTCTGGTATGACTTCCAATTGTACCAACTTATTTCTTTGTAAAACAAAATAAACTACTTTGATATTAAAATGACAGACATATCTATCACTGTCAAGGAGTTTGTCGTTGGACAAACTATATTTTATAGGTCTGTTGACTAGGACAAAAAGCAAAGGCATGTTTTTAATGTAAATATACGAAAAAATGTTAGTGTCTTCTTCAAAAGCGAATATCTCTAAAACAAAAATAAAGCTACTGAGATGTATCAAAAAACAAACTATTGAGAAAAGGTACACCTAGATAATAAAAGTATATTTAAATTCCTTGTTTTGTTAATGTACTCCACAGGATGTTTCAAATTTTGACAAAAAATACCAACATTTTGTTTTTCCTCGTATAATTGACAGATGGCAACTTTCATTTTTAATTTAGAAAGAGATACTAAAACGTCAAATAATTTAGCTACAAATTGCTTAAAAAATAATCAAAATCGGTCCGCTAGAACACAATATATAAAACTTTAAAATATATGAACATTTTAAGGTGCCCGCTATGAACATTTTAAGGTGACTCAAGTTTCGTTTACTTGAAATCAGTTATGTAAAAAATATTTAGTATTTGGAAGCTTTTTCGAATAGTATGCCTTAATTTTTTTTCTGAAGAAATACATCACTTTCAGTTTTTAAGTTTAGAATAGCTGGAAATCAAGTTAGTTTAGTACTTGGAAGGAGGGCCTTTCCAAATAGTAAGTCACTAAAGTTCTGTTACTCTAGACATTTTTCTAAACATAGACACGCAAAAGGCGTCTTTTGGAAATTACATTTACATTTATTGATAAAATATTGTAAAATATATCAAGATTTGAAAAGTACTCGGTAATTGGAATTTGTAAACAGACGCGTTTTAGTTTACAGCGTGTTTTGATTGCTTTGGTTAGGTTTGTTTTGGTTTGGTTTGTGGGTTCATTTTTTGTTTATTTTCGTTTTTTTTTCGGTACGGTATTGATGTCTAAATTACAGTTTCTACTAGGTTAAGTTCATACCTACACAAGTAAAGTGTTAAGAATGTAAAGCAGGAACATGTTTCATGTAACTGATTTCAGTTATTCTAAAGTCGAAAAAAAGGGAATGATGCATTTTCGCAGAGAAATTTTTATGATTTTGTGTTTGGGGAGGCCCATATATACAGGGTGAGTTTCCTACGATGTTCTCTATGGGTATCTTGGAAACTACTGGAGATAGAGAGTCGGTTAAATGGGGAAAGAATTGCAGTTTTGTGGGGTCATAAACATGCGCCTTTCAGATTTATGAAAAAATTCATGGCTTACTAGATATTTTGAAAAAAACAAATTTCGGCTATTTTAAAAATTGTCCCTAATTCTATTATAAGCTATTTTAGACAAAAAGTTTTCAGATAAAAGTTGTAGATAATCACATCCTTAATGAGATCGTGTCCTCTGTTTTTTTCTAAAGCCTGTCATTTTTGACATAACACACAAACATGTTTTTTTAAATGGAAACCATAGTTGGCCATGACTTCATAAAAAGCGGCATTTTTTAAGCTTTTTATCGATATAAGCTATAATATGTTTTCTTCGAACAATTACTGAGTTATAGCTAATTCTTATCATTTTTAAACAATTTCACTTAGCCATGGAAACAAGTTCAATCGCCGTAACTCTCAGAAATGTGAAGCTGTCACATTCAAACTTTGTAAGTTAAAATAAACAAAAATTGTAAATATGAATTTCTCAAATGAAGAAAAGCGTGTAGATACTCGCGCATCAATAGAGTGCAATAGTAGAGTGCCCCCCCCCGCATAATGAAAGAAATGTTAAAAATTATTGATATCATAATAATATAAACTCAGGGATAGGAAGAGGTGGACTAATTGCATGGGCCTTCTCGATCACCTGACCTATTCATTTTAGATTTTTTTATGCGGTATGGTTAAAAATAAGGTTTACAAAAGAATTTATGAATTAAGAGAGGCACTCGAAGTGGCGGTACGAGAGAAGTTTAATTAAGTCAACCGGTCCTTTTGTGAGAATAGGTAATAATTCAGTTTTAAAAAGATGTAACTCAAAACAATGGCGGATTTTTTGAACATTTTCTAAAATAACTTAGTGTATGCAGTGACTGCAGCGATATTATTTTTTTAAGTTTTAGTTTGTGTAATGTAAATTCTAAAGAACCGTTTAGTAATATATTCTGACTTTTTATAAGTCATAAATCACCAAAGAATAAGAATGCCATGCAACTAAGTGAAATTAGTCAAGAAAGATAAGAATTGGCTATAACTAAATTTATCTTTTCTAACAAGTCTTGAAAATCGTTCTCTAAAAAGCACATAACATTCACCGGTCACCGTATCCTCGAAAATGTATGGTCAAGAAAAGTTGAACCAATAATCTTACACGCTTTTCTTCATTTGAAAAATTCATATTTACAATTTTTGTTTACTTTAATTTACAAAGTTTGGATGTGGCAGCTTCACATTTATAAGAGCAAAGACGATTGTTTCCATGGCTAACTAAGTGAAATTATTTAAAAATGATAAGAATTGGCTATAACTCGATAATTTTTCGAAGAAAACATATTATAGCTTATATCGCTGAAAAACTTAAAAAATGGCACTTTTTATAAAGTCATGGCCAACTATGGTTTCCATTTAAAAAAACATATGTTTGTGTCAAATGTCAAAAATGACAGGCTTTAGAAAAAAACGGAGGACACAATCTCATTAAGGATGTGATTATCTACAACTTTTATCTGAAAACTTTTTGTCTAAAATAGCTTATAATGGAATTAGGGACAATTTTTAAAATAGCCGAAATTTGTTTTTTTTTTGAAATATTTAGTAAGCGATGAACTTTTTTATAAATATGAATTTTTACGACCCCACACAACTGCAATTCTTTCCCCATTTACTCGACTCTCTATCTCCAGTAGTTTTCGAGATACCCATAGAACAAATATTAAGTAAGCTGAACGAACTAAGCTGAAATGTTAATGTAAGCTGAACTTTTTCAAAAATCTGAAAGGCGCATATGTATGACCCTACAAAACTGCAATTCTTTCCCCGTTTAACCGACTCTCTATCTCCAGTAGTTTCCGAGATACCCATAGACAACATCGTAGGAAACTCACCCTGTATATTGAATGTTTTGTTGTTTTTTATAAGTGATTTCAAGTAAAAAAAAACGTCACCCGCTTTTCGTGTCGGTAAGTGTAATAATCAATTGATTTTTACTAGTAATACTACTAGAGGTCAAATTATTTCGTCTTCGACTCGGGATAATTTTCAAAATATTCATGAGCTCGAAAAAATTTACGGATTTAATTTGACCTCGTATGGTATTCGGTAAGAAAATTCCACACCAAATTGTGTTTGAAAATGAAATAATTAAAATGTATTTTTCGATTTTTGGTCGATTTGATTATTTAGTTACTATGGTAACTAAGTGACACCCAAACCTAAAAACTATTTCAGTTTTGAAGCTGTCAAGCGGCACGACTTAAAAAATGGATTATTAGCCTAAACTGTTGATTTCTACTGATTGTAGTAGCTCAAAAGTGCCATTTTAGGACCTAAAATATTATATTCTTTCATTTTATAGTTACTTGGACTTACTACAAGTGGTCGAAAATCATAATTTAAAAGGTTTTTCGGAACGCGGTATGAACAGATCTACAGCGCGTCACAGTTTTTGCAGCAATTTAGACCTTTAAATTGTTGACTTCTACTCGTTGTAGTTGCACGAAAATACCATCTAAAGACACAACACAATATATTCTTTAATTTTACATAAGTTTTGAGAAACTACAAGTGGTAGAAAATTGCATTTTTGCATTTTCTTAAACGCTTTACTTTTCATAAGCGCTTTATTGGTATGGAATTCATAACCAGCGCGCAGCGTCAGCAAGCGTCAATCATAAAAGGCTGTGATCATCGTATTTGGACAGTTCAAAATATCAGAAAAACTCGCGTTTTGCTGTAATAAAGAATATTGTGCAGCTTGAAAAACCAACAAAATTCTTTGTTTTAAAAATGAATCGGTTTGAAAATCATACTGCATTCAAAATATGCGATGTAATGATCAATCATCGTGCGATGACTTATTTACCCGAATTAATAGAGGATTGTGGCTCCTACTTGAAGAAAGAAAATTTGTTTCGAATTGTTCACGAATATTGCATCTAAACTACTTAAAATTCAAAGTGCTAAATGGAAAATAGGTGAATAAAATAGTATGTATTATATATATTTCATTAGACATAGACATTTAATTCAGTCCATTCCAAGTCCTACATTTTCGTCATTAAGAAGAAAGGAGGTGTTCAAAGATATTCTTTGAACACCTCGTTTCACTTTCTTTTCTATATAGAAAACATCTCAGCTTTGTAACTGAAATGTATCAAAATTATCATGTAAATAAATAAAAATCAGACTCTCAAAAAGATATTCTGTCATTATAAACGTCAAAAAATTTCCAGTATTATTCGCTGTTGGGTGCCTACAAGGAAAACATTTTCACTTATAATATCACAAGAGCTTAAATTATTTTCGGAAATTTTTTTGAGGGCACGAATATTTTGAAAATTATCCCGAGTCGAAGACGAGGGATAATTTTCCTAAAATATTCGTGCCCGAAAGAAAATTTCCAGGAATAATTTAAGCTTGCGTGGTATTCGGTAAGAAAATTTCACACCTAAATTTGAAAAAAATATTAATCCAACCTTAGTTACATCAAATGCTAAAACTCAAATGGGTAATATTTCAATATATAGACATTGTAGTTCATTCACATTATGATTGTAGATCTTATGTTTACCTTTTCAACTGTCAAAATTTCCACTAAAGTTTCTTTGGCGCCTCGAAAAATTTCTCCGAAATTTTTCAGTTGCCATGGTAACTAGTCAACATTAAAGCATGTTATTGGTTGAAAAGTAGAGGTGTGAAATTTTCACTAAAATTTATCCGTTGTCATGGTGATTTGTCAAAAAAAACACGTTTTGATTGGTTAAAAACTACAGGTGTGGAATTTTCACTGAAATTTTATAAAAAAAATTAAAAAAACTTGATTTAAAAATCTTCTTTTTCCGGAGAATTTCCCAACTGCTTTTAACCATATAAAGTTTCACTTTATAGGGATAATAGGCGATTACGTAAGGAAGTCACTCCCTCCGACGAAATCCTCCTTTCGCAATATATTCTATGGCAAATTCGGATACAATTTAGATCCTTCGATAGCGGCCGGGTCGAATTTCTTTTTTTACATAAGCGAATAGTTGGGCGCAGAGACAAAGGATTTCAGGCTCGACTTTTTTTCTTACTTAATTAAAATCTCCAGCGAATAATTATAATTTGATTGCGTCGTCGCTGGCTCGATAAAGGAACTTGAAAATGAACCTTTACCGATAAAAGAAGATCGATTTAATCAAGTGACTTTAAAGAAGTTAATAATTAGAGCGGATAATTAATTATGAATTAAGTGTAAGAATATTCAAAGTTAAAATTTGTTTCTTTTGCAAAAAGGTATTTTGCAATTAAAAACTATTTTTAAATTTAAAGTTTAGTACAGTAAAATAAAAACACTAAATCACCACAATACACCAAAACACTTTTACTTTTACACTGGACGCGCGTTTCGCTAACCATGTTAGCATCATCAGCAGATGATTATAAACTAAAGTACAATCTACAAGTTGAGCGTTTATATACTCGCTCAGTGGGCACCGAGTGGGCGTGGCAAAATATAGCCAACCGAGTCAGAACCCACTGAGCAAAACAGTTAGATTTCCGCCACTAGAGTAGTAGGAACAAAGAACTTGAAGGAATTGGACCGTTGTCTCTGTTCATACTATCTTTACATTTATTAATTCTGATGCTTTCATATGCATCTAATTGCCTGTAATTTGAGAGTTGTTTAATTAATTTTAAATTATTAAGACCTATACAATGTTCTTTATCAACAATATGTTCGACAACGGAAGATTTATCCGGTCTACCATATCTTATCTGAGCTAAATGTTCTTTAAATCTAGTTAATATTGATCTTCTAGTTTCCTCAACATATTTCTGATTACAATCTTTACAAGAAATTTCATAAATACCCGACCTTTCCAGTGGAGGTGTTTTATTCTTTGGATTACCTAATAATTGTTGTAATTTATTATTAGCACTATACACAAGTTTATAATTGACATTCTTAAAAATTCCTTTTAGACCACGGGATAACTCTCTATCAAACGGTATCGAAAAATATTCAGACGTATCTTTCTCCACTTGAAAAGTCGAATTTTCAGAAATCATTAACCTATACCTACGTTTTCTAATTAATTGATCAACTCGTGAAGGAGAATATCCATTACACTCAGCTACATTCCTAATGTAATCTCTTTCTATTTCATATCTTTCGTTGGAAAGTGGGAAACTAAGTAATCTATGAACTAAGAAATTTAAACTAGCCATTTTATGTTCAACACTATGATGTGATTCATTAGGAATATATCTGCGTGTGGTCGTATTTTCCCTATGATATCAAATTCCAGGCAATTATTAGCATTTCTAATAACTAATACATCTAGAAATGGTAATCTGTCGTTGTTCTCAGTACAGTCATCTGTGATTATTTTTATTAATACACTCAACGATGCAAAAAAACGCAACGGAGGAATTTTTGGTCAAATTTAAAGTGTTATTTTGTTATTTTTAGCCCTATTTTCATGAATTTTTTAGCAAGCTGTATATAATTATGTCAACTTTAATTCGTAAACTCAATTTTTTATAAATTTTAGTATTGGGCATATTATACAGGGTTAATCGAGAGGTTGCTTTTTTACCCTAATTTTAAAACACCCTGTGCAATAATTTTGTGTGTAGATTTTTCTAAATATACTTTTACGGTGAGAACCATGTCTCCTGAATTAGTTATTTTTCAATATGAAAAGGCGGCTTTGGTGACTTTTGTGAACTACATTTGCGCGCATAGAAATCGGCCCAAGGCAAACTTTTGAAGTTAACTATATATTTTCTAGAATATATTTGTCAGATTAAGAAAAAATATATACTGTTTGAAAGACAATTTTATATTCTTTGAAAAGAGTTTAGAGATATTAATTTGTATTTCGGTTTCTTTGGATTAAAATTATTAAATTAATGCATGAAACAAATTATCGTTTTTTGTTACTAAGATGTATGCGATTATTTATTTATTGATTGACAATTAACTAAAATAAATTTTCAATAATGGGTATGACTCCCTCTTGCTCTTACAACATCTCTCATACAGTTTGGCATAGATTCAATCAAGTTTGATATTGTTGCTTGCGGTATGTTAAGCCACTCTTCTTATACTGCAACAATGAGCTCTGGGATAGAGGTTGGGGCTCTTTGTCTAGTACGAATCCTTCGTTTTAGCTCATCCCATAAATGTTCTATCGTGCTTAAGTCTGGACTGCATGCTGGCCATTCCATAACCCGGAAACCGACTTCTGAAATGTAATCGTGTACGATTCTTGATGTGTGTGCTCTCGCATTATCATGCGTAAAAGTGAATTCGCTTCCAATGTAGTCGACGTAACGTACCACATGAACTTCTAAAATCTCCTCAATATCCCTAGCACCAGTTAAACCTCTTCTCCCGTGCCGACGGTCGTCCCAACGGATAAAAACTGAGTCGATTCGCGCAGTCATAGAAATTGTACCGCAGATCATGCAGAAACCACCTCCATAAGCAATTCGCTCCTCAATGCAGCATTCTGCGAATCGCTCATCTGGCCTCTGGAACACTTTTCTTCTTCGGTCGGTACCATAGAGGCATATCCTGGTCTCATCTGAGAATAAAACACATTCCCATTGTTCTAGTGGCCAATTCAGATGTTCCGTGCAAAAGGCAGGCGTGTTTGACGATGAGCTGGGGTAAGTTTTGGACCAATTGCGGGTGTTTTGGGGGTCATGTTACTTTCCTTCAATCTTCCTCTTACTGTCCTCTGACTAACAGTCTCTCCTCGTGTTTCACGGAGCTGTTGTTGCACCTGAATAGCATTAAGATGCCAATTTCTTAATATTGTTGACACAATAAAGCGGTCATCACGATCCGTTGTATATTTCTTTCCACCAGTTCCAGGTCGCCTACGAAAGGATCGTGTCTCCTCATATCATTCACACACACTTCGAACCGCTCCGTGTATCATATGCAGTTGCCGAGCTACAGCTCTGTTTAAGTCCATTTTCAACTAAAGCGATTACTTTGGCAGCTTTTTTCCGTGATGTATGCATTAAATTAAATCACTAATCAAACAATGAAACACAACAAATCAAACAATGAAAGAACAATGTGCAAATTTCTATTACAAAGTAACAGTAAAGTAGGAATTGGAATATTTGATAAGTTTTTTATTCTTATTGTCACCACAACACAAAAACCTCTTCATTTGTTTACCCGTTGCTACGCATATAAACGATAAGTACTTTGGATAAATTTATACTCATATTAAAGCATGTTAAATTGTCTTTGAAACAGCTCATATTTTTTTCTTGGTCTGATAAATAGATTCTAAAAGACACAAAGAAAGTCAAAAGTTTACTGTGCAGTGGATCGATTTCTATGCACGCAAATTTATATGCTACTATAAACTACCTGTCATGTTCGACGTTTGAGAAATGCTTGGAAGGAGAGTTAGAGGTCGCGAAGCGTTACCAGCTTTATTGAATGAACTTCGCTTGGTCCTTAAACGTAAAAAACATAACGAAATATGATATATGCAGCCTCAATGACACTATGAACGGACGTATACTGGCAGTTATAGCAGTCAAAGGAGGCAATACAAAGCATTAGGGTACTTAAAAAAATCTGTTTGTATACTTGTATTGTGTATTACAGATGTTTTCTTTAATATCGTTAGTCCTGTTATCGTTATTAATGGTTATTAATGATGGCTGTGTCGTTAGTCTTTAACATTTTTTTTAATTTAGTATATAGTATCCAACGCAGAGGTATTATGACGTTACGAGAACAGTCACCAAAACTATCTCGTCATATTAATAAAATTACTCAAATAAGTGAAAAAATGCAAATTGATCATGATCAGTTTATTTCACTCTTAAAAATTAACCAAAACATGTATTGACATGAATCAAAGAACAAAATGCTCTGAAGTCATGGTTCTAACCGTAAAATTATATTTTAGGAAAATTCACACACGAAATTATGGTATAGGGTGTTTTAAAGTTAGGGTAAAAAACAACATGTTCAAACGAGTTCAGACATTTTTCGGGAATTAAGTAGCGTGCCATCATTAGACTTTTTTTGAAAATCCCGAACGAGACAACCAAATTGATAGAGCTAAAAATAATACGACAAATAATTCTCGGAAGTACGCGAAACATCCGATGAGGTATTTAAGGTGCTGCCGGCGCTCCACAGTTCAGTTTATTTTTGAAAAGAATGTCTGTGAATCTGTGCAATAACGAATTGTGACAAATTCGCGAAGGTTTTTCGAATAATTAGTTTTGGTTCTATTTCATTAGTGTAAAATGAGTATATAGTTGGAAAATTTTGTTGTATCGTGTGGTTTAAACAGTAGTGTACCCAAGGAATTCGTAACAGTATTTAAAAAATACTTAGGTCTTTTGTAATTATCTTAAATACCATTATTTTGTTTTGATTGTGCTCTAGGTATCACTGAAGCCCTGTAGCTACAAAACAAAGCAGAATCGGAGATATATTCATATAAAATATGATTCTTATTTTCACTTCAGAAATCTTTCCACGAGGGATGGCACATCTTTCTTGATACACACTGTGGATGGTTTTATTACGCTTTGTAGAAACTACAGTAGAGGAAATAACTAGAATTAAGGAACAAATAAAAAAATAAAGAAAATTGAGATATAAAACATTCAACTGAATTAAAATATATTTGTTGTTGTCACACAAAAAGGAAATAAAAAGAAACTCATCTACAACATCAAAACAAAGATACTGATGGCAGATCGAGGTAACAACGGTGAATTTTTTTTTTAATTTTTTATCGCAATACCTACTACACTTAACTAAAATACACATACAATTTATATCATGCTTTTAGTAAACCCCATATTTTTTTTACACTGTTTGGTTTTCATTGAAAGGGTAAATACAAACGAAATATTAAACAGATTGTTTTTTACTGAAAATACTTCATAATATGGCGATGTTAAGAGTTATTTTTTAAGTATATGTAGTTAAAAAGAAATATAAAGATGTGGTATGCGTAAAAATAATTTATATGTGGTTTGTTTCTAGAATTATTCGTAATAGACACTGATATGATTAAAATTAATACTCGTAATTTTATGTGTAGAAATTTAAAATTACAGTGAATACAAATATGTTGAACATGGATAATGTAAGAGATGGCAACACTGCAAGGTTTAGATTCACCGTAGAGAAATCTCAAATGGAATAAACAAGTGGTACTAAAAAGTCTTTTAAAATTTTCAACAATTGTTTTTACAAAAAACCTCATATGAGTGTTTCTGGGGTCGAATTATATTAGCAGTTAAAATACTTGCTCTTATTTCTGATACATTTTCTATAACATAATAATAATAATAGCACCCGTGCACATAATAATAACAGGTTGCCATGCTAGAGCCGTTCGGTATACAAGGAAGGTAATGTGGCTAGCACCACGCTTCAACCGCCTATTATGACTTCAGGGATTGTGAATCCCAAGTACTCATTTAAGGCTAAGTCGACCTAGATACCCAAACTATTTTTATTTTATTAAAAATAGTTGGCTGATGAAATGCCGGGTGTAGGATTCGAACCCACAACCTTGGGACGAGAGCTGTACAGGGTGGGTCAAATTCGACGCTTTTAAATGGAAACACCCTTTTCTATAGGAGATAGACGAAAACTAATATCGGTGTCTGGAGCTCAATTTCCATCAAAAACATGATGGTGAAAACCGCACATTAATATCTGTTACCGTTTCGGAGTTACGGGGTGTTTTTCAAAAATGTGCATTTTTAACAAATCGCTGTAACTTTTTTACTATGGAAAATTTTGTATTTCTATGAAAACATTTCCAAAGCACCTTTTTACGTAGAATTTAATGGTTTAAGTATAATTTTTTTAAAATTAATAATTTAAGAGTTATCAACAGAAAAATTGATTTTTTATTTGGGACACCCTCTATATTTTTAATTAACTGAAAAGAATTTAAAATTACCTTTCCAAAAATATAGCACACTTGATATTTTGTTATAACCCCTTCGAAATACAGAATTTTTAAAAGTTCGCCACTTTAAACTAGTAGGCTTTGGACCACTGATTGATGATATGCCCTTAATGGAACTCGAAAACGTATTTTTCCAACAAGACGACGCACTGCCTCTGAACGCTGAAGTTATCAGCAAATTTTTGCAGCCAATTTCAAGAATAATTGAATAGCCAACCAAGATCCCAGCCGTTCGCCGTTGAGGCCGCCTGACTTAGCGCCCATGGATCTAATCCTATGGATATATTTGCGGAAGAATAAAGGTTCCGTATTCTTCCGTATAATCTAGACAAGAATTAGAAATACTTAGCAGGTATGAGAGGGTATCTTTCACCCCCACTGAATTAATGAATTCCGCGAGAAATGTTTCCAAAACTGTCCCGTCTGTCCATAAGAGTAGACGGTCGATATGTCGAACATCTGAAGCAAAATCTCATGTCTTGGTTTGCTATTTATTTTTATTGTTATTAGATATAGTTTAAATGTGTTGATGTTGGTTAAATATACTTTAAATTGTTATAAAATTCTGCATCTCTAATAGCAAATATTATTTTCGTTTTAATTGATGCCCACAGCTATAATTTTTTTTGCATTACAGCCGGTGCCGTTCAAAGCCTACTTATTTAAAGCGGGTGAATTTTTATATACTCTATATCTCGAAGAGGAATCGAGCAAAATATCAAGTGTATTTATATTTTTGGAAAGGTAATTTTAAATTCTTTTCAATAAATTAAAATATACAGGGTGTCCCATATAAAAAAATTATATTTTTTTTGTTGATAATTCTTAAATTATTTAATTTTACACAAAAATTATACTTAAACCATTAAATTCTACGTAAAAGGTGCTTTGGAAATGTTTTCATAAAAAATACAAAATTTTCCATAGCAAAAAGTTACAGCGATTTGTTAAAAATGCATATTTTTGAAAAACACCTCGTAACTCCGAAACAGTAACAGATATCGATATGCGGTTTTCACCATCATGTTTTTGACGAAAATTGAGCTCCAGACACCGATATTAGTTGTTGTCTATCTCTTATAAAAAAGGGTGTTTCCATTTAAAAGCGTCGAATTTGACCCACCCTGTACCTCTATGCCACCCGGCACCTTTCTATAACATTGCATGCAATTAATGAAACGTATTATGCTTTTTAATGCAATCCAATATAAACAAATATATTGCTCAAGCATCACCAAAAACAAACCGTATCTCGTAAAGGCTCGAGTAGCGGTTAATAAAAAATAATAATTTGGGTATTAGTTAACGTAAGAAATTGTGATCAATATTCTTTAGAAATTTATTTGATTAAAACTAGTTAGAAGCTAAATGTTTAATATAAAATAATACAGTTCGCTCGCTCCAAGTTAGGTTTTATGCGGAAATAGAAAAATATAAAGTTTAGTTTCATCTCTTTTATTTTCTCAATTATCTCTAGGCATAAGTTTTACTTACATCTTCCTCTGGAAAATTAGAAGCTGAACAAAACGCGCTTGGCAAAAGTTGAATTTTCTTTCTGCATTCTCTTCTGAAATGCAATGAAGGAAAATAAACCGTCCAGATGAAATTCTTTTAGAAAATTAAATTCTGGCCATTTTGTTTTTATAGTTCAAGTTAAATATCTATCTATGATATTTGTGTAATGATGTTTATTTCAGAAATTTCCTTGTTGTTTCAAAATACGTTTGACAAATATAACAATTTAAGTTCATTTGTAATTTATCAGATTAGAATTTTTTAATATATTTTTCTTTGTATTTTTATTGACATTCCTGTGAAACGAAAATGACTGCAATGCGAAACAATACTGTTCATGGCTGACTGCATCTTATTTAACTTTCCTTATATAATTTATATACTTCTTTATATATTTTTATTTTTTATTGTTTCATTTCTGGTAAGTTTTTTATAAATATTATTTTTTTTTATTTTATGAAATGTTTTTTTACCAAATCAAAAAATGAATTTTATTGAAATTTTATAATAAATCAAAAAATAACTGTAAGTTATAAAAATCTGTCTTAGAAAGCTATAAAAATATTTCTATAAAAGATATAACAGATAATAAATCGAAAAATAATTGTAAATTTTATAAAACTGTATAAAAATTAGTGTTGGGAAAATTCGAATTAAATAATACGACTAATTCGATAGTAAATTAAAACTAACTAATTCGAATTATCTTTTTCGATATAATCGAGATAAAAATTAGTAGTATTTTATATTATATCTGTGGTAACCGAATTACAAATGAACATAAAACATAACCTCTTATGGACGAATACGAATATTAGTAATTAGTATAGTACTATTAGTAGTATTCTTTCTTTCTGAACGAACTGAAAATTTTCACTTAAACTGATTTATAAAGGAAATCGACAAAGAAAGGAACGATCCGATATAGAAAAATCCAGAAATCATTGTTATTTCCTATACCACGTAGGAATAAATCAGTTTAAGTGAAAATTTTCATTTCGTTAAGAACGAAAGAATACTACTATTATTTGGTTCATTTCCATCTCACCCAAATTTCACCGAACACTAAAATTAATTTTCTTCTTTTATCTAAATAATTATTGATTGCAACTGATAAAATAAAAAGAAATACGAACCGCACGTAAACAAGGACATACTTATATCGTTTTAGAAGAAGCTTTTATTTTAGATATGAGCTTTTCAATAGGAATTGAAACCTTAGATTGAAACAATCATAAATTCGGCACCTTTAAATTTAAAACTTTAAATTATGGTTTAATTTATTAAACGGCTTCGGCACAGTTAATAGAATACATTGAATAAAGAATTTTTTTTTTATTTTTTATTCAGTGATAGAATATAGGTATGGCAATGGTTCAGATTTGTTTAAAATAGCCCCTAGACGAGCGCTAGCTGGGACGAATTTATTTTTAGGTTAAATTTATAATACTACTAAATAATTCGAATTATTAATTCGATTGTGAAATATGAATTATTACTAATTATTCGATGGTGAAAATAATTCGATTATTCCCATCACTAATAAAAATACCTATTCATCAATTTAAATGTTGAGCCGATTTTTAAAGTAATTTGGTGTGAATCCATAAGACCGCTAAAGGCAAGAATTTATTTTAAAATTTATGTATAAGTGACAAAAATTCGCTGTTCGAATACATATCATTCGCAGACTAGTACAGAACTACATAGGTTCTTCTGATATAGAGACTATATCTTCATACCCGAGAATCTATAATCGTTGTCAGAAAACAAAATGTTTTATTTTTTTTGAAACGGTTGTATGTTTCCAAATTCTTACCGACATTTTGATTTGCAGTAAGTACTTTACACTTTGACATTACATAATACTAATTTCATTCTCGACTTATGACTATTTCCGAACAATAGTGTATTGTTTTATTAAGAGTAAAAATTTCGGAGTTTTTTTATTTACTTGGTCTATTTCGAAGAAAAATGTCGCTTGCAACTTTCTCCTATCTAACACCATTTTGTCACAATTTAAAAATAAATAACTTTTTAGAGCGAATCTTAAATATGCGAATTATTATAACTACCTTAAACCTAAGAATTTTATTATTAACAATAAAAAAAATCTAGTTTAAATTTATAATTTTTTAAAAATTTATTTAAAGAGAAAAGATTCTCATTAAGAAATGTATTTATTTTTAAATTGTGACAAAATGGTGTTAGAAAGTTGCAAGATACATTTTTGCTTGGAAATAAATCGAGTAATTAAAAAAAACTCTAAACATTTTATTGTTTATAAGTGGCGTACTGTTTTTTTTTGCAAAAATTACCCGATGCGTATCACATCTACGCCACTGGTTGAAACTAAAACCTCTTCTTTTTACATTTAAAGTGTCTCTGTTTGGTAGACTCCTATAATAAAATTTTATAACGATACCTTTAACTATTAAAGAATATATTTAATTTTTCAAAAACTTTAACACCCTGTATCTTGCGTAAGAGGCATTTCCGACTCATAGTGCTATATCAAAATTAATATTTCGACGTCCTCTATCATTCCCCGAAAGCATGACCGACTTACAGGAATCACCCTGTATAGAACATTAATACGCTGTAACAGAGACTGATTTCTGTTTATTTCTTGTTATTCTAATTCTAGCCATTTGAATGAGTATATTCCGGCAAACCTAAATTTCAGTTCTATTCTCCTGATATTAACGCTAAACTGTTCAATACGTAGAAATTAATTAAAACTTATTGATAAATAATCCCAATCCAACCTACAAATTGCACTATTAATGCAGCGAGTTGGCCAAAGCCAACTTTGGCCATTGCTAAAACAGAATTTTAATGCCCAAACGGAAGTTTATATATCAATCTAAACAAGCTTCGGTGGGAGCTTTCAGAAGTTGTTCAGTTCGAAGTTTGCCATTAATTTACTATTAAACTTTGTATTTGCTAATCTCGGTTATATGTTCTACCTGATTTTCCTGTAATTACTTTTCAACTACGTTATTCTTTCTACTTGTTTGTACGGAAATTGGATACTTTGTTTATTCGGTTGTGTAAATACGTGTATCGTAGGTGGGACTAAAATACATGATTTTCGTTTATTCCTGTATAAACTTTTAACTAGAAATTATTGAACAAAATAAAGGAGCCATTTTGGAAAAATATTTATCAATATTTATTTTATTTTCTGTATAATTCGTATAATGCTGTCAGTTTTGTATAATATATCAATTTTATTAATAAAATTAAATACTACATTTAGCATTCCCAAGTAACAAAATTCCGACTAGTTTTGACTACGCGCAACGTTGAAATTGGTACTTTTCCCTACTCTATGAATACCCAAACCTCAAATTACTTAGGCAAAACGTCGCTACGACGTTGCACTTAAACAGTTGTATATTTTGACCCTTAACAACGTTGGTAAACGTTGTAGGGCACAACTTTGTTAGAAGTTGGGTTTTATACCGTTGGCATTACGTCGCTAGAAGGCATGTTTATTGTACTACAGAATAACAAACGTAGTACAACGTTGTGCAACGTACTTTTAAATAACGAGTGTAAGTACATGCTAACTACAACGTAATACAACGTTTCATTAAACGACCCAAAGCAACTTCAAAATTATAACCAATTACTACCTTGGATTACGGCGACGAGAGCGACGATATCGATTTTTGTTGTGGAAGGGGAATTATCTACACCTAACCTCAAAAAATTCTGTACTGTACTGTCACAGAGCAATTGGTTAGATATTTTTTCTGTGGTACTTACTGTGTAGAATGTAGAATGTTTAGGGGGGGAGTTAGTCACCGCGACCTTAAAGATCTATTGTGTGTTACTTACTGTGTAAAGCGAAAAAAAGATGTATACGAAAAAAGTATATAAATACTCTACAACTTTTTATAGAAAAAGGAAAAAGTATTTAGAAGAAAGTCAGCGAGCACCACCACCAAATAGATGACCCAGCTTTCTTCTTTATATTTATGGAGTGCAGAGTTAAGGAGAAATAACTCTTACGGGACTTTTATTGAAAAGGTGGTCACAAAATGGGAAGAATAAGGGTTCGCCAAATAACCACAGTGGCGCTAAAAACGCATGAATCTAAAAAATGAAAAGTAACCATAGATAAGAGAATAAAAATAAATATAACCAAACATTACCCAAAAAAATTTTGTTTTTATTTTTCCAGACAGAGTTTTTTGAATATAAAATAATTATTGTTTATCAATATTTTTGTGCTTTATTTATTATTTAACAATAGGTTAAAGTGTGTGTGGTGCAGAAGTTGATTGAATAACTGATCTAAAAATAAAGAGCAAAGGCAAAGCCTACGGTATGTAAAATACATAATATAATTCAGTATTGTATTATTTTGTATTATATGTAAAAATTGAAGTCAATCAAAAGTGTAGTAAACATTTTTTTCGTAAGATTATTGACATACATGTTACAAAGTATATTTTTACAATCCTTTTTTATAAAGTTACAACCTAAATAAAATTTATTTTTAATGATTTTAAAGTTTGACAGACATGCACAAATTGTTGGCATTTTTTTTAAACAAGTAAAAGTAGGAAATACATAAAATTGTAGGTACTTTCAAGAAATATAGTTAACTGTAAGTGCTGTATTTTAATAATCTATCAAAAATCAAAATCATCAGGATAATATTAGGTATTGATTTTCAGACAAGAATTAGATTACAGTGATGGTCAAAAGCATTTAGATATTGCTTTAAAATCTACAGATAAGGTATGGCAGTTTCATTTTAAAGAACAAGATGTTAAAGTTTTATGATAAAATTGTCATCAGAAATACTGTCCACTTCAGTATTTACATAGGAAAATATTGGAGGATGAAGCTCTACCTACTGCCTCAGGTTAATTTAAATTCTGAATTGCAACAACAGCAACAAGCAAGAAGGGCACCATTAAATGAATATTATACACATAAGTATTATACACAGAAAAAGTAATGTTATACACATAAATATTAACATTTTATAGAGCAACAACACAATAAAAAACCAAAATATGAACACCAGCAACTAAAACAGGAACCATTAAATGAATATTATACACGTAAGTACAATTTGATCAAATAAAAACGGCGTCAGCGATGCCTATGAAATGAAGATTGCTGTCATTTTATATGTAAAATGATATGGAGAATGTCATCGAGATGTTCATTTCCAAGCCAACTAGTTATGTGAGAGGAAATAGCATGGTTTTCCCACGAAGACGCGAGCGAAACCGAACTTATAAATATAACCAAGCGCATTAAAATTGTCATTCTGTTCTTAGCTATTGTATTCATTGTATTTGTTAAACATACTTTATGAAAAATAAAATTTTTTAAAAAAGTATTTTCGTTGTCGAAATCCATAATTAACTGGACGCCGTGTTTTTTCGATCATACAGTATTATTATACGCATAAATAATAATATTATACACATAAACATCCCTTGATAAAGATCAACATTTTGTAGAGCAATAACAGCATCAAATAATGGAAATAATGGACCCCACTGCTCAAATCAAAAACAAAATTTCAGCATTACCACTTTATTGGTTATATCAATAAAAGAAATTATTGAGTTTATGAGTCTAGATCCTACAAGCAAGCAGATCTATCACATACTTTAAAATGAAGATTTATCTATTATAGTATGTATAATCACTTTGCATCTTTCATTCAATGTTGTAATGAATTAACAAATTGCAGGCAATTTATTCTAATAACGAAAAAGAAACTTTGGATCAAAAATATTTTCTTCTGATGAGGATTGTGAATATAAGTCTGTTGGAGAGTTTTGGCCATTATGTGTTGGTATACAATTTATTTATGATGTTACAGTAGTTAAACCATCCAGTACAAAACATGTTTAAAATCCACTATTCTTAATGAATGGCAACTACCAACTTGAGAGGAAGCTAAGAGAAAGGTTCTATTGGGATTGGACTACAAGGAAAAGGGACATATACATGAGGATCTGGAAGGGCTATAACATTACGTCTCAAGCCATGGAACAATAGGAAACCAGAGAAATTCAAAGGAAAATATTACAATACACGTGGGATGCAAATTATAGTGCAAAGAATTGAGAAAAAGAATTATTAAAAGTAGTTATAGTTACAATAGTTAAACCATCCAACTACCAAATATATTTAAAATCCACTATTCTGAATGAATAGCAACTACCAACTTGGGAGGAAGCTGCGAGAACGATTCTATTGGGTGAACTACAAAGGAAGAAGACATGAGCATCTGGAAGGGCTATAAAATTATATTATTATTTCACGTCCCAAGCCATGTTGGAATAGCTGGGAGTGAAAAAAGATAATACTGCACACGATTCTTGTCTAGAAGTAGTTGATATTAAGGTAGTTAAGCCATCCGAACTATCGAACATTTAAAATCCACTATTCTGAATGAATGGCAACTACGATGGCAAAACGTAAATAAATACTTGTACAGTATAAAATTATATTATATTGGCTTAATTTTTATACTAAATAAAATGTGTTACGTTATTTTTGACCTGCATTATATCTATTTAAATCCCATATCATCAATTAAACTTTTAATAAAGTTTTCCTAATTATAATTAACATAAATTCTAAAGCTTTTTCATCTTGAATGAGATTTGCGAAATAACTTATGAGAAACAATAAAAAAGGGCCTAGTCTATTGCTGCTGAATAAAAATCTGTAATTTATTTCATGCAACATGAAAATAAAATTGTATTTTTTTTTAAACCCGCGGCTTCGCGTTTGCTTCACGTCAAATATTTATGTCTTGAATCATCTGTTCTAAAATGTTCGGCGCATGTCTTAAATTTTAGAATCTTGCTACAGCAGCGCCATCCTAATTCTTCCCTTTTTTTGACTATTTTTTAATGCACGGAGTTATTTCTCCTTACCTCTACACTCCATATTTATTTTATTGTTCCTAGGTAAAAAAGAGCACTGTAAGAAGGAATTTTCTTATTTACCTCCTAGATGTCGGTAGGGTTCAGAGGTCAAACTTCGTCAAAGCAGGTGTCAATTTTTGAACCAAAGGTTGACATAGGTGACCCAAGGGTCGGTTACCGCACCTTATGCACTATATTGGTATTTTAAAGGTTGCCTTAGGCAACTCCGCCATTTTAATACGAACTATCTTTTCATGCGTTGTGGACGAATCAAATAAAATATCAGAAACCACAAAATACTGCGAATTTCGTTAAAAAACTATATCTGTTAGGGTTGTAAGTTAATTTTCCTGATAGATTTCGTATATTTGTCTCAAAATTAAAAAAAAAAGTTAGGTTAACCAAGTAAACTATATATAAAATTAAAACTAAGAAATAAAAAAGGGGTTTTGCCATATTTGGAAGTATCATAGTCACTTTCAACAGTAAACTAATCTTCGTTGATGAATTTCGATTGCCGACATCTCAAAACTTTGCAGATTTGTCGAAGTTAAATTCACCTAGTTATTTCTTTATGGAGCATAATATATTCCATTTCTAATTCATACATCATCAGCCATCACCAAGTTAATCGAAATCAATATTTTGGTTCCCCCGTGGTTGAATATAGTAATATTTGACGACTAATATTTTTAACCCTTAACTGGTCCGGTAATAAGATATGTATCATAAACGGTCCGGCGTAGTCTGTGGGACTACGCCTTCTAAAAAGTGAAAAAAACACACATGAACTAAAAAATAACAAATTTTTATTTTATTATATATTATATTATGTATTATTGAACTAATATAGACGAAAATGGGTTTAATTAATATAAACTTTAAGAAAATATAGTACAAAATAAAATAACATACATATAAATTTGAAAAAAAAACAATTTGATTTTTACTAAGCTCTAAAAAATTAAACCAAATTACTAACAGTGATTACAATACAGAAATATGTTTTTAGTACTATATATAAAAAAAAAACTATAAAACTGAAGTTAAAGAAAAGGTTTTTAGTTACAGCATGAGGCAAAGTTCATTGTTTTCCTGAACATGTTTTACAAAATGGATTCGTACATTCTAGGCATTAAAAATAATTAAACTAGGACATTATCTTTAACTAGGATAAGAACTCTGGGATAAGAATATCTCCGTGGGCGTGTTCTGGTTGTACAGGAATTGCAAGTATTCTACCAATTGTAAAGTATATTTCTCTTGGAATATTGGACATTGTCAAACGCATTTGTCTGGCAGATTGTCATATTGTCACTGTCACAGTCCTCATCATATCATTTTAATAGTTTCTTCATAACTAGAGTCTCCTAAACGCACTCTTTTCGAAGGCCCGGCCATATTTTACAAAAGTTTGTCAAACACAAAATCTTACGCACACGGTCCGGCGTCGTCTGAGAGACTACGGCTTAAGTAACTTCTGCCATAACTTCTAAAAAACTAATCCAGTTTGGGCATAAATATGGCTATCAGTAGTTGACCGAGAGGGGGAGGATTAGGTGGAACACCAATTGTGTGGGCGGTCCCAGTAACTAATGAGAATGAGTTAATTATTTGGCGTAGTCTGTCAGACGACGCCGGACCAGTTAAGGGTTAACTCTAACCTCAAAATATCGCGAATCGGCATGAAAAACGTGGCCAACGTTGGCGACTTTGTAGCGACCCTAAAAACATCCACCATTCTGGTGCAAATATGGGTCGCTTAGACGTCGCTTCGACGTTGTCCGGCAACGTTTGGCTGCTCCTGGCGACGTTGTGCTTACATTGAACAACGTAATTTTGCTACTTTGGTTACCTTCCTTGAATACCGAATGGCTCTAGCATGGCAAGCTGTACATTGCTACTCCCAAGGCGTTAAACGCTATATACGGGAGCTAGTATTATATAAATACTACTTTTCTTTAAAAATAGATTAACAACATAGATGACAGCTTCGGATATGTATGTCTGTCAATTAATTGTTATTCATTTTGCCATAAAATTCATCGCAGAACTTTGATACGCTAATAACTGCGCTCTAGTTGTAAAAAAGTTACAGCAATTACAAGAACTGCTGAGCACATATACCATATACCTGGGCATACGGGGTTTTGTGTCTTAACCTGAACATCGATAAAACTAAAATAATGTGCACTCCCCCGGAAAATCATAACAGTGCTATAAAATTTGGTGAAGAACTATTGAAATATGTAGCGGAATTTAATTAACTCGGCAGTTTGACTTCGGAAAAGGCCAATATCGACTCAGAAATACAGCACAGAATTAGCAGCGCCTCAAAATCGCGCTCTGAAAATTAAAAGACAGGGTTTTCTAATGACTTGAGCACAAAGACGAAACTTGCAGTGTACCGAGCAATAATAATCCTCACCATGTTATATGGAAGTGAAACCTGGGTGCCTTACCGCCGCACAGTGATGCGGAAGTTCCCGAGAGTGGCAGAAAATCAAAATATCAAAGTATTTTCTTAATTATAATTTCACTCGTATAGTTCCTAATAGTCCATATTTTCATAATCGTGAAGATTTTTGAATAAAAGCGGGCCCATTATTAATCCCTTATAAGAAATGTTCGAGCTTATAAGATTATTAGCTGAAGCTAAAATATTTTGATTAAATTTTGATTAAATAAAATTAGTGCGTTTAACGTTGGTGATAAATTATCTAAAAACTGATGATACTCTGAGAAAGTACAATGTTTTCAACTGTTTTTCCTCATGGTAATTCTAGTTTTAACTTCCCTGGTACCATGAAAAAAATCAATAAAGACCTTGATGTAATTAAGAACGGCTTAATTAAAAATCACATTTTATGTAAGCTAATACAAAATGCTCCAAAAAAATATGATGTAGGTTACAATTATTAGCCTTTTTTCTTCATAACTACAAAGTTTCATGACCAACATTAACCCACAAATACCCTTTAGGTTGCCTAACTCTCCCGAAAACCATGATTTAGTTTCCCAAAATAAATTACGTATGACAGTATATTACTGGGTGTTTCTTAGGTGCTGTCAAATATTGTTGTTGGTTATTTTTAATTAGTTTTAGAAAGGAAACTGTAATATATTTTCTCTTATTCAATTTAATTTTCGATATACAAAGTATTCAAATTTAAAAATAATTTTTAATGTGTAATTTTAACTAGCTTTTCCCAGTTAAGCCAAAGTTTTTATTCATTTTGTGCTTATATGACATTAAATTTAATATTATTAGAAATCTCATTAATTTTGAATAATTATTGTTAATAAAAACTACAAAGACGTGTCAATGTGTCTATGATGCGTCAATATTCAGTCAACAATTTTTATCAATAATGTCATGCACCTTCTATAGATAGATACTAATTTTCTCGGATATAGTAAGAGATCATCTGTCAAGTAAAATAAAGAGACTTCTCCTGTCAAGTAAAATAGGACAGCATCCTGAGGCTCCAAAACTTATTATAGATTAAACTGTTCTATTTTCTTATCCATTTGCTAAATCCATCTTAAATATATTATCCATCTTATCTAGAAGCTTTAGGATAATTTTTAGTTTCTTTTTCTTGCGTATTAAAGTCTTGTAACTAGATTCTAATTATAATGTAAGTATAATATTTTTACCACAGGTAATTACAGATATTTCCAAATTATAGAACATTTAAAAATCTAACTAAAATTAAATGGTTGTAAGTGAACAACTGATTACATCTAATGCGAAAAGAGCGCTCTTAGAGTCTTTTAGATGTTTTGGTGTTACTTTCATGAATACTAACTACATAAAATATACAGATGTATTTAGTTTCTTTTTTTTTCTCATGAAAATGAATATAAATATCTTTTTTAAGTTGAATTTAAGTAACGCTTATTGGTAACTAGTTCTGAAAAAAGGATTAATTATATTAAAAACGAAATGCTAATTCTATTGAAGGGGCTGAAAATAAAACTCTGTATATTTATTTATGTGTTTACACAAACCTTTTTGATTTTTAGACTTTACAAAGAATAGAGTATTAAATTAATATGCTATTAAAGACAAAATAATATAATTAAATTTTTACAACCCATTTTTTATTTTTACAGCCAATTTAAGTACACTCTGTATACATAATTCAATTTTGCATAGACATCACTTATATATACTTAGAAAACCACATTTAACAAAAATAATTTTTAAAAATGTAGTAGTAAGTTGAGAAATTATTTTGCCACTTTTCGCGTTTTCGGCATCACTGTGCAAGTTTCATCACAAGCAAGTTGCAACAGAGACACCTTAGACAACTGTTAAGAATCAAATGGTACCAAGTATGTCTCAAACGTATCAGTACTGGAAAAACTATGTAGCTGCAAGAGCGCTGAAGTCATGATTACTAAATCCCGTTAAGATGGGCTGGCCACGCATGCAGGATTCAAAGAAAACCGCCTACCAAAATCTCTTTTATACGATGAACTTGTAGAGGAACTTGTTAAAGGGAAACCAGATTGGACAGCTCAAAAGGTACAAGGATATTGTCCATGACAACTTAAAGGGGGGTCAGTGGGAGGAAGCAGCTCACAATAGAACGCAATGGAGAAGAATTGTAAACTCAGTCAACAACGACAACCAAAAAGTAAAAAGGCAACAAAGCAATGAGATTTTTGAATGTCCGGAGTGCGGCAGACATATAACATCACGTATCGGGCTTTTCAATCACAGAAAAGCACATGAAAGAAAAAGCTTTGCGTAACCATTTTATGATGCGTGTCAAATACTCGTCAGCGAGTAATGGCAGTAAGTAAGGAAGTATTAATTTTAGTCGGCTATTAATCTTCTCATTATATTATCACCTACACAAGAGCTTTAAAGATCCTTTCGTGATTGTAGTTAAACAATTCTTTAAAGGCAAATAGCTGTGGCTGAGAAATTTATGTCTGTTTTATGTTTTTTTTATTTGAAAAATGTCTAGTAGTTCCACTTATCAATAAAAATGTTCTTAATTTTGTATTTAAGTTATTTATTATTTTTGTTTGCCTACATTTTTAATTTTATTTATTAGTTTTGCCCAGTCAGCTTTATATAATTATAGTGAAAATTTTACTCTTCGTCATTAGGAATTTATAATGAGCAATAATAAAATAAAAATTACTTTAATAAAACCTGTATTTTTATATTTTTGTTTCAAATCTTAATTACATCTTGATCGTAATTTGTGTACATTTAATTTTTACTAATAAGACAGTCGACGCTAATAATCTTTTTTTATTTCAGGTAAGTCTACAAGAGCTGTGATGAATTTTATCGATTCCTGATGGTAAGTTTGTTATAAAACTACTTATCCAGATTACCCAGATGATACTACAATAATTGTATTAATTGATGGTCGTATTTATAAACAATGTTTTTCTCAAACGTCACAAAAGTATTATTTTTTGCCACGTGACTAACAATATAAAAAAAGTCATTTTAACATTTAGGCATAAAAGTATAACACTTTTACGCATAAGCATAAAAGTACGAAAATATATTATTAAACTGACATAAAGTATCAAATTCAGCGAGTGTAACCATATGACTTTTAAACTTTTTTATATTATTTGGAACGTTTGAAATTGTTGAAAAATGTAATTTTTACTCCTAATAAAACAATACAATATACTATTTTTTTCTGCAGAAAAGTTGAATATTTACAAATTTGAATTTTTGGCGAAGAACAAATCAAAAACACGAAATTGATTATGCATCAAAAATGTTTGCAGTCTATTAATAATGGAATGTAATCTTAATTTGATAAAATTTTAGTGGACACAATGTGAATTAATATTACAATAAAACAAATAAGGTACTCCTTAATTCAAAACTTGGCAATAAGCGACTTTAAAACAACGATATATTTGTTTTTATTTTTATTTTAGAAATTATTTAATTATTGCTCTTAAGGGAAAACATAATAGTTTTATTTTATTTTTTTTCAATAACATTAATAAAATTAATAAATTAATACTTACACCTATAAAAAACTGAAAGAAAATGCAAGACCTCAAGAGTCTTGCATGCTGAATGCAAGACCTCAAGAGTCTTGCATGCTGGATATTAGTCTTGGCTTTGCATAGGTCTTGCACTGGTCGGTTTTGGTCTTGCAGATCGAACGCTAGTCTTAGTCTTAGCATTGGTTTTGCATTTTTTGCAAGACCAAGTTCAAAACCAATCTCGATTATCACTATTGAAAAAAGCTCAATATTAATAAATTGTCTAACAGTCTAATGCTAAGATCGGTCATTTATTTAATTAATTAATTATTAATCCCGAAAAACTACAAAGCCAGCTAGAAGTTGTCAAATCCTTCAGTTCGGCAATCAAGATCGAAACGGGACTAGAAAAATGTTCAGTAATGCATGTAAAAAAAAAAGTAGTAAACCACGAGCTAAGCACCGCCCGTATTGATGGATGGAACAACATTCGAAGCAATAAAACAGGAGGAAGGGTATAAATATCTCGGTTTTCACTGAGCATCAGCCAAAAGGAAACCAAGAAACACTTTAAGAACGAACTGATAAGACGTGTCAGAATCATATTGTCGTCTAAACTTACATCAAAGAATATATTTACAGCACTAGGCACCTGGGCTATACCTAGTATTGTGTACTCATTTGGTATTTTAAAATGGACCCCAACAGACCTGAGAGGCATTGACATAAATATCAGGACTGTTAACAAAATATCGATACCACCACCCAAAGTCCAGTGTGAACCGCGTATATATACCAAGGTTAAGAGGCGGGAGAGGCTTTCTAAATGTAGAAAATTGCCACAATACACAAGTTCAGAAACTGAGGAACTGCTTCTTGAGTAACAACTTACCGCTTTCCCGTACCCACCGAGATATTGACCAAAACTAATACCCTCTTGACTTGATGAACCCCAACAGCCCAACTCTAAGAAATTGGACGGAAATGGAAGAAGAGTGGGCCAGTGAAACTCTCCATGGCAGGTATAGAGCAAACTTAAAAAATACCACAATTAGTGTACCGGATTCTAATACTTACCTAAAAGCGGGTTAAGCTTGATTTTCATGCATCCGTTGTCCGACGATACGATGATACGATATTAATTTTATTGGTTGAATTTAAAGGCTTTGATTGGTTAACCGTTTCTAACCAATCGAAGTCTTTAAATTCAACCAATAAAGTTAATATCGTATCATCGTATCGTCGGATAACGGATGCATGAAAATCAAGCTTTACCTGTTTCCAGAAACCGAAGGAAGTATATTGGCAATACAAGATCAAGTTGTCTCGACCCTGAACTATAGGAAATATGTCTTAAAAGAGAGAGTTGAAAGTGATATGTGTAGAAAATGCAAGCGTACAGCTGAGAGCATCCAACATATAACAGCAGGGTGTTCTATTTTAGCTCCAAGGAAGTATCTGGCACGACATTGTCTAATAACCCAAAGAATATTCTGGAGAATGCTGAATATAAATTATACTGGAACATACATACTGCCATTACTCGCTGACGAGTATTTGACACGCGTCAGAAGATGGTCACGCAAGGCGTTTTCTTTCATGAACTTTTCTGTGACTGAAAAACCCGATACGTGATGTTATATGCCTGATGTCTAAATTATACTGGAACATCACTATTATTACGGACCGATCTGTACAGCATAATGGCCCTGATATGGTGCTTTTTAAGAAGAAAGAGGAGGAAGCCACAATAATAGATTTTATAACACCATTAGACGAAAACGTCTAAAACGCATACCTAGAAAAGAAACAAAAATACGAAGAACTGGCATACGAACTTAAACAGTTATAAAATTAAAACAAACAAAAATCTTACCTCTAGTGATATCCGTCAACGGCTTAATACATCAGCAAACTGTGCGATATTCTAAGGATTTGGTACTATCGCCAAATATTTTATCGACTGCTCAAAAAGCTGTAATTCTGGGAATTGCACGCATAGTCAGGTCGTTTCTTTACGCGAACGAGAAACTGCCTTGGTTAATAACCCGGCCATCTCTCCAAGATCCCTGAAAGGTAGTTTAACAAAATATTATCTAATAATAATAAAAACGAACTGTTGTTTTAAAAATTGTGTAATATTTAACTATCATGAAATTTGATTTTTATATTTTTTATTATTTTCTTTATTAGTCAATATTATATTACAGTTATATTACAGAATATTAAACCAATAATTATATTATTACAAGTTAAAGGAATATCATTACAAGTTAAGGTAATACATTATACGAGCTCTAACAACTATATGTTGGGACAAGGTCATATTTTGGAATTATTGGCCCTGGTTTTTCAAAATGGCTGAAAAATATATGTTTAATTTTTTAAATATAAACACAGCCATATATCCTAAACAACTTGACAATATTTTCATGAATTTGTAAATCAATCCATATTTACAGTAGCGGATTTTGTTCATAAAAGGACAAATTTGCTGACAACTAAATGTTGGGACAAGTATTTTTAAATTATTAATATCATCATAGACGGCTTTGCTATAAACATCACAAATGTCGCAAACAGTTTATTTCAGCATTGACAGCTTGTAAGTGACTCGATACTTTGTGTAGTGAGGTTTACTGTACGTAATTTTAATTTTTTTAATTTTCAATTTTGTTAATTTAATTTAAAATAATGGTCCGTGAAAAAGCTACAAATCAAAAACTACGCGAAATTATAATTCGTCAATACAGTACGGGAGAAACAATTCGAAATATTTCTGATAATTTAAGTATTCCAAAAACCACGGTCATATAATAAAAAAATACGGCGAATCTGTCAATGTAGACGTTAGAGGTAAAAGTTCGGGAAGGCCAAAAGTTGTATCTCAGAGAGATTAACGAAATTTAGTAAAATATTGCAAGTCTACGAGAAGAATCACTCTTCGCGAAGTAACAATTAAATGGAATAATGTAACTGGTTTAAACATATCAAGAGAATGTTGCCGAAAATATATCCATAAATGCGGTCTGGGATTTTACAAGGTAAACTTTATTTTGTGTGGATAATCAATTACCTGAAGATTATTGATACCAATTCTTATTTAGGCCAAACAAAAACCGCTACTGACAGAAATTCAAAAGAAAAATCGCTACAATTAGGCAAAATCTAAATTATCGTGGACACAAAATGATTGGAGTAAGGTCATATTTAGCGATGAGTCTAAATTTGATGTTTGCGTTGGAGATCATCGAAAACGAAAAATACGAAATAAAGCAGAAGCCTTTCATAGATATTGCTTAAAGAGGGTTGTCAAATTTCCTAAGGGGATTATGATTCGGGGTTGCATGTCAGCAAGAGGTTTGGGCAAATTAAATTTTATAGATGGCACTGTTAACGCCCAAAAATATTAACATATACTTGAGACCTCATTTTTGCCTAGTGCTGAAGAATTGTTTCCAAACGAAGACTATATTTTCCAACAAGATGGAGCATCGTGCTATTCAGCAAAATCAACTAAAAATTGGTTCGGTAATAATAATATTAAAGGCCCCCCCCCCTACCCCATCCTGCAAGTAGTCGGGACCT